>NW_021703765.1:3293761-3346131 GCF_005190385.1 Monodon monoceros | reverse complement strand
CCCTCCCTCCCTCCCTCCCTCCTTCCTTCCTTCCTTCCTTCCTTCCTCTCTCTTTCATTTTTACGCACTGAGATACTCCTCATGGCACTAGAGAGGAGTAACTGCTTGGGGTCTGCAGGCCAAGTCCACAGCAGCCCAGTTCCCGAAAATGAGGATTTCTGTTCTCACAAAATTCACGAGGCTTTGGCATCAGAGGTCCAATGTATTTTAACAGGAAAGTAAAGATTCAGAGACTCACCAGCGAAGTTGCTTGTCCCCTGGCCCATTGCCATGCTGCTCTTGGTCTTGGCTTTCCTGCCTGGTGTGAAGCTCCCCACAGGGCAGCGTGTTTCCAGATAGACTGTCAGCAAGGAGCCCAACAGGCATGCGGTCGAGGGCACTGAGAAAAGATTGGGGAAACAGACACATGCACGCACGTGCACACACAACATACAACACGTGCATGCCCAATACACACAGACACACAACACACATGCATACTTGTATAACTGCTTGCACACGTGTGCACATATACAGCACACACGATGCGTACACGCACACATACGCACAGCACACACACGCTTGGCTCTGCTGGATGCAGGGGTAGCTACACTGAGTAACTGAAAAGCTGAAGCATAACACTTATTCCACAGACGAGAAGCACAGTGGTTCCCCCCTTATCTGCAGGTTTGCTTTCTGCAGTTTCAGGTACCCGAGGTTAACCTTGGTCTGAACATTTTAAATGGAAATAAGTAATTATCAGTTTTAAATTGCAGAAATAAACAATTCATCAGTTTAAAATTGCAGGCCACTGTGAGGAGTGCGGTGAAGTCTCTCTTTGCCCCGCCCAGGACCCCCAAGCACTGCCCTGGTCTGCGCCTGACCTTCAACCATCAACATCATCATGGCTCAATGATCCAGGGTCACCCAAAGTAGATCCTCCTGCTGAACTACCATCAGAAGGTCAACGGCAGCTTAATGCCAGATCACGACGTCTACGTCATCCGCCACACCTCATCACAGAGGCGCTGTGTCATTTCACACCAGCGCACGGGAGGTGAGTACAGCACAATCAGATGTTTTGACAGAGAGAGAGAGAGAGACCACATAACCTTTATTACAGAATATTGTTATCACTGTTTTATTATTAGTTATTGGTGTTCATCTCTTACTGCGCCTAATGTATAAATTAAACTTTGTCATAGGTCTGCATGTATAGGAAAAAACAGAGTATCTATAGGGTTTGGTACCCCCCCATGTTTCAGGCATCCATCAGGGGTCTTGGAATGTTCCTCCGTGGATAAGGGGGTTGCTGTAGAGTGAATGCAGCTCTCTCCCCAGGGGAATCAGGCAGGTCAGGTGTATAAGACATGTTTACTTAGCAGCCTTGTCTGTGACCTTGGTCCTGGCTTCCCCACCCCCATGGTAGATGTGTGGAGACATCCCTCGGGGAAGCCTGGTGTCTGAGGGCAGGGGACCATCTCTCCCCGGGCAGGAGGCTCCGTGGCTGCTGGATTAGCCAATGATTTTGGGGTCTGCAGGGTGACAAATTAGGAGGGGTGTGCTCAAAGGTTATTCAAACATTTCAAATAAAGCATATTTGAGCATGCGAAGGCCAAGGAGTGTTAATCAAATGTCAGCACCAAGACACTGTGTGGGCTATTTCTGGAGTGTTTGCAGAGTGGGCCTGGCTGGGGCTCTGCAGGACGCATGTGTCCCCGAGGGAGGACACAGGCAGAGCCCTGCACCCATGGCCCGAGCACGCGGGGTCCCCGGATGTGGTGCAGGGACGGGATACTCTGAAACAGACACAGAGGACACGCACATGTGTGGACCACCAAGGCCGGGGTCTGTTCCGGTCTGCCCTTCTTGGGAAGTTCGATTAGAAGGAAATATTCTGCATAAGAATGATGGGCACAGAGAAATGACTGATGTGATCACATGCCGGTGATGGGCACCAATCGTGGAAAAGAAACATCCTCCTACAGCCTTCACGCCACCGACCTCGGCCCCAGAAGCGCCTTCCCTGCCACATCCATCCTGCGTCCTTCCACATCTCCCTCCCAGCCTCCTTCCCAGGAATCCGAGCCCGAGATGCCACTCTCTCCCCAGCTCTGATCAAAACAGCTCTGATCAAAACCGCAGCCCCAGTCACAAACTCAAGAGTCTTTTGACAGCAGCAATTAAGCAACTTAATTAATGAGTGAATAAAAATGATAATATTTACTGAATGGAGCATCCTGTTTTGCTTTTTTATTCAAACTCTGCACCTGAAGAATGCCACCCAGGAAGCTCCCGGCACCCCTGTTGCTGTGGAGGCTTACAGCTCTGTCTCCCTCTGTCTCTGTCTCTGTCTCTTTTCTCTCTCTCTCCCTCTTCTCTATCTCCTGCCTCCTTTTGTTTGAGCCCCATCCACACCCCAAGGGAACAGACCCAGTAGAAGATGATCATTCCTGTTTCCTGTTTCCAAGGGGAGTAAACTCCTATCTCGGTCAGAGTCTCTATTCACCCCTAAAAAACCTCATTCAAACATGAAGGACAATTTCATGATACTTTTCTGAGGCTGAACTTTACATCAAAGTGGTGATTAATTACCGATAAGGGTGTAAAAGAACACTAAAGCATTTTGTAATTAACCAGCTTAGGAAGACATCCTCCATCTCGCCATGAGTGACACGCGCACAAGCGCTCGCGCGCGCACAGACACACACACAGAGAACTTTTTGAAAAATTCTTTATTTGGCTATTAATCTCAGCAGTGCCCTCAATGTATTACATTCTTTAAAAGCCACATATATTTTCCTCAATGAAATATATAATCCATCTCGAGTGTAAGAAAAGCCCCATACATAATTATTTCATCGTGACAGACAGTGAGCTTTTTAGCTATTATTTTTGACGGTGCTGTCATGGATGCCAGGTGTATACAGCGGTGGGAACCAGCCAGCGCTGGGAAACCCACCTGGAGAGCAGGTTCCTTTCTTCTCTCAGAAAAGGTTCCCCGAGTTTGACAGGTCCACCATTCTGGTTAAGCTTAATTAGTCAAGAGAGAAAAATAACTGACTTCAGAGCGTTAGGTTTGGGGCTCCCCCTCTTTTTCCCCTTTCCACTCAAAATGTGACATTCTTTGGAGAAGACGCAGCTCCAAGTGGGATGTGCGTTTCGCGTTTTTCGACCCTCTCGCCAATTCCCCCGCGGGACACGCTTTTCCTGAGACCCGTCTTGTGTCTCCCTGGCCGCCTAGAATGTTCCAGCTTGTCCGTGGAGCCTCTACATGAGCAGAACTGATGTGTTGGCTCTGAGAGAAAAACGGATTTATTTCAGGAGGAAACTGGCTAAAACGGCAGCCACCAGGATTTGAGTTGGCTGGAAGAGGACGCCATCCCAGTAGTGGGGTCACACGGCCCCCATTTCTCTGTCTCTCTGTGTCCACTCTGTTGCCTGTGCCCTTCCACACCAATGCTGACCGTGGCCATGGAACTTGTCCTGGCCGATGGGACAGAGTCCACACAAGCTGAGCTGAAAAACGTGCTTTCGTGTTTCCACTTTCTTTCTTGGACACTTGCTCCTCTCACGAGGACACCGGCTTGTTGGAGGGTGTGGGACGTACAAAGGGGCTAAGCTGCCCCAGCCAAGGCCATGCCCACCGGCCAGTCCCCAGCGAGCCATCCTCTGGGGGCAGGTGAGTGAGTCCAAGCAGGGTCAAGAAAATGGCGCGGTTGAGTCATAAACTTGTGACAAATGATAGGTTAGAATTTAAACATGAAGCCTCTGAGTTTAGGGGTGTCTTCTGATGCCCTAGTGGCTTGCTGGTACCCAGGGCTCTTCAACACAAAGGTTTACACCTCCCATCAGATGGTAACCACTGCTAGGGCTCTCTCTCTCTCCCTGTGGCCCAGCAGATGGTTGACACCTACTCACCAGCAGGTGTTCGCTGTGTGAAGGACAATTATGGAAATTGCAGGATGGGGAGGTGAGGGCCCAGGCTCGCAGGGAGGGGTGAGGAGGGGCAGAGAGGTGCAGACTCTCCCTGGAGACCACTGCAGACGTTTCTCTGTGGCTATAAATTGTAGTCACTGTTCAACTAACCAAACCTCCTGCATCTGTTTCTACTCAACTAGTTAAACTTGACAAGAAGACAGGATGAATCCCGGTGGGGAATCCGTTGTGGTGAGCACTTAAAGAGAGCGGGGCGCCAGGTGAGACCCGGCGGGCGGGTGGAAGGCCGCTGGTGTCTCTGCAGAGTCTATGGGGGGCAAAAGACTGGAGGGGGCAGAGGGCTGTTTAGGGCCTGGTTCCCGCCCATCCCCAACCCCAGGGAGATGGACCAGCATTGTGGCTAAGAGCTTCGGTTTAAAATCAGACCCACCTTAATTCACATTCTGCCTTTGTCAGCTCAGTGGCTGTCCGAGCTCTGCCCCCTTACCTGTCAGAGGGTCCCTGTAAGGATTAAATTGGGGAGCAGTGTGGCTGGTCACACACCACCCCTCGGCACAGCAGCCAAGCACCATTTTTATTATTGACGTTGTGCCTGCGTCCAGATAAACTCCTGGGTTCTGGGGTGGGTTAGGGGTCCCAGCCAGGAAAGAAAGATGCATCTCAGGGGCACATTCGTGCTTACAGAAGAGCTCGAAAAGGGACGGTTTGAATTGTTGAGAGATCACTGCAGGGTCAAGACCCCCGTGGGTTTCCTTGCTGCCATTACCTGGGCTGTCACCACTGAATCAGGCGATCCTAATAGGAAAGCCTTCAGCGCCTTCAGTTAGTGAGTTTATAAATCACGAGATTTTAAAAGGAAAAAGTGACAAGAAGCAGAGTGGGTGCTGACGATTCTGGAAGGGCAGCCTGGGGTATCGACAGAGCCCTGACAGTAGAGTTCCCGGGCCTTGGAGTCCCGGCCTGTTACCACTGGATACTGTCCTCGGACAAAACACCCAGCTTCTGTGAGGTCACACTCCCTCACCTGAACCTGGGAATAATTACAATCGCTTCTCTCTCTGTCTGTCTCTGGAGTAAGGTGAGCAGCACATATGGCACTGCTCATAAAGATGGTTTGAAATCTGTTCGCTGCTGAGCAAATGTGTGGAACCAATAGTAATAAGGCTTTAGCGACTCCCACTTGCTGAGTGTTTACCACCTGCCGGTCACTGTCTCTCCACAGTGTGTCATCTCCTCCCTCGGTCTTCACAACCATCCTGTACAATGTGTTCACTTATTATACCAATGTCTCAGTGACTTTTAATGTCGTGATGTTATCCATCATGTGTTGCATTCCATGCCACTGTGTTTGGCTGTCCACGCTCCCAAACACTGGGTCATAAAGACGTTAACCCTGTGACTTGGGCTCTCTCAACAGCTTGGGTTGCTACGTGTCGTGTCTGGGATCAGCTCAGGGCGATGGGCCTTTGCCGAGATTGAAGGGTGCCCACTGGCTGCAAAACTGGTGATGCGATGGTTGGGCATGACCCCCCCCCCAAAAAAAAGCACACTGGCGTAATGAAATCCTGATAGACGGTTCCCTCCTGCAGATGGAGCACATGTTACAAGAAGGGCCCAATCCACACCAGCCACTTGGATTTGGCGAGGCCGTAGGCAGACGTCCAGAACTTTCTACCAACTCAGGGGCTGGGCCTCCTTGTCTCTGTGTAGAGTTAGCCTTGCTGGGTCGTGCAAACAGGACTCAAGACGATTTCCTTCTCTTCTGAATGTCCCTTTGATTGCTCTTTGTCATTGTTGCCACCTCAATTGTCATTTGAGCTGAACATCAACTAGAGAACTGTGTGATCCATGCCACATTCTTATCCCCTGCTGTGATAACACGCAGGTCAGGATTTCCCCCTCTTGTTTCCCTGATACTATAAACCTCTTTTTCGGTCCATCCTAAATACCACAGCTGGACCTCTGACGCTGTTTCAGCTGTGGGACACACTGCTCGTACACCCTGAGCAGTACTGATTCTGTCACTGCTGGCAGCCCCACGTCCCAGGTCCAGACCCGTCCAGACAAGCTTGGATCTCCTCCATGACACCCCTGTCCCGATGTGGACACCGAGACACATGCACACGTGCCGCCCCAGGTGCTCAGCGTCAGGCTTCGAGAGGTCTCAGGCTGAGCCCCTGCTTGGCACCCTCACCTAGTCTGTGCTTCAAGTTACACAGGAAATGGGAGAATTCAATACAGTTCTCAACTCCCAGCCACCTGCTAGCTAATGAGTGACATCATTTAACACTGTTTTGAAAAGAGAGATTTAAAGTTGTTTTGAAAACTGAAGGAAAAATACAAATGTTTGAGTGTTAAACATTTTGTCCAAACACTAAAATGTTAATGTCTGTTTATTATGACAGTTCTACAGGAACCGAGCTTCAGAATGCCTGGGGTTGTCAATGAAAATCTGAGCACTGAGTTTGGTAAACATTATGGCAGTAGAGACGCAGCTGAAAAATCAAATTTAAAGAAAAGAAATGAGAGGTGTTCGAGTTTCTTCAGATTTCCCCAAATTCACTCAATATTTCACTTTCTTTTTTAGTCTTTTAACTAAAATTTTTTAAAAGGCCTCAAATTCTCTCCATATCCTATAATTGTTATTTATTGTTTTCTCTGATTATAAAATATAGGCTTCCAGGAGGAAATTTGGAAAATACAGAGTTGTGAAGAGTAAAAGAAAAATCACCCCAAATACCAAACCTTAGGAACAATTGTATACATATCCATATTATTTTGAAGCATACATGTTATATTCCAAATGCTTAAAAACAAAATTTGGACAGCATTTTAAACAGAAAGTTGTATTCTGATTTTGTCTCTTAATATTATAGTTTTCAAAATAGGGGTTTTATTACGTTTATTTTTCTTTATTACACAAGCTTATAGATTCTTTATAAGAAAAACAAAAATACAGAAAATAAAGGTAAGGAAATAAAAATCAGTAAAACTTCCTTCACTTAGAAATGACTACTGTTATCTATTTGGTTTTTTTGTTTCTATTTTTATGCACTTTGAATAAAAATAGTATTATATATGTGTGTAAGTATATGTATATAAATATCATTATATATTTATATAAATTATATATGATAATATATCTTATACAAGATTATTTAGTTTATATATTATAATTATATATAAATATATATTTATGTAAGTTTATGTGATTATATATAATGCATATAAATATATACACATATACACTATATACATAATTTACATAATGATTTAATTTTACAGTAAATAATATTATATAACTATAGTGAATAATATTCCATATGATCATTTTTATTAGCTGCATGATGTTCTACTCTTAAGTAATCTAACAAATGATCTATTATCAGACAGTTAGATCGTCATTAGTCTTCTATGATTTTTAATGAAGCTACAAACATAACTTGTGGCTAAATATCCATGGAGACTCCCTAATAATTCATTTCTGAAATAATACATAGAAGTAGAATTTTAGGATCAAAGAATGAAAACATGATTTCGCTATGTTCAGCTGATATTCCGTTATATGGCTCTACCAGAATTTACTTAATAGTTTTCCCATCTTTTGACATTTCATACATGACAATGAACATCCTTGAAATTTTTGTTCTGATTATAGGTTGTTAGGATAGCTTTCTTGAAGAGGATATAGGGTCAAAGGACATGAAGTAATTAAAGGTTAAAATGGAAATTGCCGGATTGCTTATCTCTAGAATCGGGGTCTGAAGAAATAGAAACACACTATTTTGGTATTTTTCCTTTTTTTTCTGTCTTAGTGAGACATACTAGCTACCAAAGTAACCTAATACGAATCCTAATAATTGTATGGGATGGAATGAATGATTTGGAAAGTACATGATAAAACAGTGTGCGTGTGCGCTGGTGATATGAAGTCTTGCTAGGAGGGAGAAGAGAAATAAACATGCGAGTACAATGGAAGAGGGTGAGGTGATAAAAGTAGCATTGCACACAGACACTCCAGTTGGTTATAATGGGGATCGACCTGTATTTGGACTGCAGACCACTGGGATTAGCATCTTTAGATGATACTCCCTGGGAACCACACACAAACTGACGTGAGCAATTTCACGTGAAAATTTGGGTGCAAAAGAAGCAGAAGCAGAATGAAAGTTTCTCTCTTAGCACAGAGTATCTGAACTGTTAGTAACGGAGCTTAGGAACCTTGTTTACTTCCGGACTTTAGATCATCCACGTGCATAGCTGACTTGCATTGAGAGCGTGAACAGTCAGAGGAATGATCTAGAGATTCTGCATGATAGTCAAGTTATCAGTAGTAAAAGTTTAGAATTTTAATGAAAGAAAAGGTCTCACAAGAGGTAACAGGCTAATGAAAAGCAAACTGATAATCCCGTAATGCAGAAATTTCTTCGTCTCGTCCCAGAGGTAGCTTCCTCAACACCGGTCAGCCAATTGCAGGAACAATGCACGTGGCGGGCACTGTTCTAGGACGTGGGCTAGATTTTGGAAATACTGAGAATGGAAGGTGAGGTGCTTGCCCTCATGCTCACGGTTTAGTAGGTAGATGGACGTGTACATTGATAATTGCGTTACCATATAGCAGGTGTAGTGGAGGCTATACATAGGCTTTCAGTTCCATTTTTTTTTTTTTTTTTTTTTTTGCGGTACGCGGGCCTCTCACTGTTGTGGCCTCTCCCGTTGTGGAGCACAGGCTCCGGACGCGCAGGCTCAGCGGCCATGGCTCATGGGCCCAGCCGCTCCGCGGCACGTGGGATCTTCCCGGACCGGGGCACGAACCCGTGTCCCCTGCATCGGCAGGCGGACTCTCAACCACTGCGCCACCAGGGAAGCCCTAGTTCCTTTTTTTATGCCATTCCCTCACAGTAACTTTGACACCTGGAAAAATCTTATGCAAACAATACAGGTCGTTGAAGGCATCTGGAATTTGCCAAGGTTCCTTCTGTGGGCTGTGACTGAGGAGACATTACAGCCCTGCAACCCCAGCAAGGACCTATACCATGGCTTTCAGAAGAAAGTGCTTAGGGAAAATGAGAGAACTCAGGAGCTTGGCATAGCCTTTCAGACTCTCAAGGGAAAGGACAGACACTGTCCTTGCCTCTCTCTACGGCATGGGTTGGGTGGGGCTGGCAGTCATGGTACAAGGCAAAGGAGCTCCGTCCTTCGCCCAGGTGGCCTCACCATGGCAGAAACGTCACATCCTGCCCTTGTCATCACACCTCGCTGTCCACAATTGCTCATCATCTCTACACAGACAGCTCTGGAGGAGATCATCAATTGTTATTGCAATTCAGCAGATACACTTCATCAATTTTAATTACGTCCCCCTGAAAATGAATGGTCAGAAAACATAAAACATCTGCCATCCGGATCAGTTACATTTTTCATACAATAAATCAACAGCAGCATCCAAAACCATGGCTTAAATCACGGGAGCACGTTAGGTCGTGAAGAAGGAACGCCATCCATCGTGAAATAGCTGCTTGGATCCCAGCCCTTCTTCAGGGTGTGGGAAGCAGGGCAAAAGGACTGGGATGCACCCAACAACTTATAGGTGCGGTGGAGAGCATTTTGGCCTAGTCCCCTTAGCTGTGAGTTCCCAGGTCTTATCTAGAAACTGCTAATTGATCTCTTTACCATATTGTGTCCATAGTTATACAGGAGCTTGTTTAAGTGAAAGAATATTTGGCCAATTATGACTAGGAAAACCAGGCATTTATCACTCAAGTGGCTTGTTTATTTGCCTGCAGGTAGTATAAAGAGGCAGCTTCATTTTCAAAAATCAATTTTTATTAACATTATATTCATAAAACTCCCATTTGCCTCTAAACATTTTCCACGTTGTAAAGCATGAGGTGGGAGCATTCCATAGAGATGGGCCTCCTTGGCAAAGCTTGGCAGGCACAGGCCCTACTGCTAAGGAGAAATAGCGGCTCAGCTAAGGTGTCCTGAATTACCCAGGCCACAGCCACAAAACAACCTGTAATGGACCCCCAGGAAGCAGATGAAATGTCCTAAGGGAAGGTCTATACAGCTGCCTGATATGTTACCAAACGCTTTTTTTTTTCCAATTCATTTGTGAGGTTTTCTTTCTCTGTCTCTTTTCCAAACACCTGCACCTCTATAGAATGAGAACAGCGATTGGGAGTAATCCCACTTCTTTTAGTAGAGAAGCCTCTTTTCCTGGATTTGGTGGAACTGCTCCCTGATATGCAACGTCAGTGACATTGTGTCCAATAAAGAAAATGCCCACCGAGCAAGGGGCTCAGAGGTAGATTCAGAGGTGCGTGTGGTGGGAAGCCACTGGTTCTGTGATTCCTGTCATTACATACGACAGGAAAAACGAATGACTGTTACCTTTTTAAAAGTCAGAGAGACATTGGGGTATTAATTCTAGGTCTTTATGGTTCAGGACACTGGGGCCCACAGAGGTCAAATGACCCGCTCAATCACCAGTGCTCTGTCTTCACAAGCTGGGTCTCCTGAGAGCTGGTCGAGCACTTATCTGCTCATATTCTCTTCTGGGTTTATCGAGCATGGCTGTAGACTCTTCTGACCCAAATGTGTGCCTTTAAGACAAAGTATTCACTTGTGTGGTACAGAGTTGAACTGGGAAATATAAAAAGGGCGGTGTAAGATATGGTCCACCTCTCAATAAGACAAGCCCCAAAACCGAGTGTCTGTGGAACAGTATGTGAGCGTGTGATGGGAAGAGTGAAATGGAAAGTGAGATAAGATTGGTAAGTGTTATTTTGAGTTTCGAGGCTCCTTCTCTCCCTGCCTAAGGTGCCCCTTTGGCCTTGATTCAACACGAGGATGCCACAAGCATCCTTCACTGTCTCTTTGACCACTTTGGACCACGCATTCCAAAATTTAACAGACAATTCTCTTCCTGTCTCCCCAAATTCTGACTCTGTTTAAAGATTCTGGTTGGTGTTTCTTCCTCTCCAGGGCATGTCTCCTTTGACATGGTCTCAGGACACCCACAGGTGTACAGTCCTTTCTCAGGCTCTGACAAGGTGTGCCTGGGACCCACTTATAAACATACTGGACCCAGCCCCTTCCCACAGGGTGTACTTGGAGCTCACAGCTGATTTTGACATGATCTTTTACAAGTCGCTTTTGTATCTCCCCCTAGAGGGAACTGAGATGCCTAGTAATTTCAAACAATACAAATGACTTAATATACCTGTAAACCTGATAAAATCATTAGAAGACATCATTCAAAGTTAATGGACATTTAAGAGAATCTCTAGTAGAGGTCATTCTTTTCGTAGGCATTTTTCAAAAATAAAATCTTAAAGTTTACTGAACAATTTTTTTTTTTTTTGCTCTATTCTATTTTGACTGAGGGTGTCCTGACGGCCTAACATTCTCTTCACAGATTCAATTGGATATGGTTCTCCAGTGTGTCTTGGCTCTAATTATAATAGAATGTGCCTGTGAGGTGTCCAACAGCTGCCACGTCCTCGTGAAAGGTAGCTGCTTTTGAAAGTTTGTCTGGGGCTAGATCTCCTCAGCAAAAGTGAACTAGAAGTTGCCATATTTGTCTAGATAATTAAGAATACGATGTGGTAAAAGTGGGTCTGAATTTCAGATGGGCACTTTCTTTCCTGCTTGGATGTAATTGAAAAAAAATGCAATTGGTTTGACATTAGCATATTTCCACCTCCCAGAAAAAAAAATGTTTTTCATTGTAACCATATCTGACAGGTCTAGAATTCTCTAGAAGACTGAGGGTCCTATTTGCCTAACAGGGAAATATTCAACACACCTGTAGAATTTAATATTGAAGGTGGATAATATTTTTCTTCCCATTGAGTTTGGTAGATGTTTCTGACAGTGTGGGATTATGAATCTTGATTTTTCTCATAATTTTCTAAAATCATAAGAAAAGAAAAAAACTAAAGAAATTTTTTCGGATAAATTTTTCCGTATTTTTCATTTTCTCCCAAGGCATCATTTTTGGGAAATCCTAAAGAAAATTTATTTAACTTTAATAGTATGAGAGGCTAAACTGTTAAAACTCTCTAAGCAAATTAGATATATTTGGCTAAATGAAAAACATTAATATTTCGACTTTTTCTGGCCTCGACTTTAATGAAAAGAGGTCTCCTCAGAAATTTGAAGGAAAAAATAATAAAGAAGATGAATGACAGGTGCACAGTGGGACTGGTCTCGCCATGGGGACTAGTGACCCTTCTTTTCCTCTCCCGTAAACACAGAGCATCCAGTTGGATAGGTAGTTCTGAGATTGTTGCTTTGTTTATAGTTTATAAAAACAAACAAAGCCACCAAAACACATTCACTCATGAGCACTCAGCCAGTGCCACATCACCTTCACATCAAAAAAGAATGTTCCCCAAGTGCCTCTGAGAAACTCTTCCGTAGTGGGAAGTGGTCTGGGAGCCCTGTCGCCCTATAAGTAAGCTCATCTGAGGACCGAGAGCTGGATCAGAAAAGAGTAAGACAAACATTTAGGTGGTTATTTTAACACATTTTAAAAACCCATTATGCGATTGTTGACAAATGCCCATAGTAAAATGGAAAAAGAAGAAAAATGAATGAATCAGGTGCGATTTACTTATATTTTAATATCAGTAATAATTTGCATTATGTTTGATGAGTAAAATTATCAATACAGATGCTCCTAATTCCATAGCCCACCGAGCCTTCGTAAAGGACAGGTAACAACAACAGGGGCCCCATAGGTTCATGGAGTACTCCCTGTGTCAGGCTCAGCTGTGCTAATGCTTAAATGTTGTTCCATTTAACCTCCTCTGAAACTTGGCTTGACTATCAGATCAGGAAACAAGTGTCAAAGGCTTAAAGAACCTATGAATGGGGTCATCGGGGCACATCACTCTTCTGTTTACAACCTACGATGGAGTTCTAATGGCTTCAAGTAAAACATAACTATGTGAACATGTTATAAGCAATTTATACCTATGATGATGTCCTCTTCCATGTGTCCATGATAATGAAAAATCAAGCCTACTCGTTTGTCTTCCTACCAGGTACCTCTGTGTTTATTACGTCCCCAATTCCTTGATGATTACTTTTCTTAAAACTATGAAACTGATCAAATTGGTGACCAGCTGTGTTATCCTTTGGTTAGCCTACTTTATCATGATGATAAGGCTTTGGTCTGATTTTGCAGAAACCCGTGCTGCCACAAACAGAGCCACTGATGTTTTGGTTCAATGACTCAGCTTCTTTCACTTTCAGAATCTTTCTCAGTCACTGTCCTAAAAGTATCTTCCAACCGTGAGAGTCAGCCAGCCTTGTAACACCGTCTTACAGATCCAGTTCAACTTTGATTGGTCATAATTTGTTTCACTGAATTTATATGGCTTTCAAGCCTTCAAAGTTAGCGACGCTTTCAGCCAGGAGGCATCTGTTTACAGAGCAGAGTGGGTGGTTTTTGGAAGCCTTGCCATGTTAGAACCAGGCTGGGGAGACACATGCAAATGCTCATTGAATCCGCATTTCCTACTGAGAATGCAGTCCTTAAGACTTTGAGCCCTTTGCCAATAGGAAAAATTAACACCCCTTAACATTGAACCTGCCCCAGTACTGTGATCTCTGTCCTGATGGCTTCCAATTATTGTCAGTTTGTTTTTTCCTGACGTCATGAGCTATGTGCTTCTGACACATTCCTGCCTTGGCCAGAAAATACACTGCCCTTTCTGGTTGTTGCTTTAAGCCATAATGAAGACAACAGTTGAGTATTCACGCTCAACCATGTTGTGGTGAGCTGAATTCATCCTCTGAGCCCAACTATGTGGGGAAAAATGTTTCTCATGTTCAGGAAACAAGTTTTGTGTGTCCCCTTGGTCTCACCTCTAAATGCCCTTGAACATACCAGTTTGGACAAATAAGTCAGAAATAGACATCTTCCCTCTCCCTACCTCGGCCCCTACTTTGTCCACCTTCATGGTGCTTCCAAATCTAGATTACACAAGCAAACGTCACAAACCCAAAAAACCAAAGACAAAAAAAAAACAGAAAACAAACCACCGCTACCCACAAAAATTAATTGTGTTTTCCATGAATGATTCCTTTAGAATTGATTAATTTTATATTCTCCAACAAATTTGTGAAGGTAATACACAAATATACAAACACACTGATATTCCTGAGTTTGAGGAAATATCATAGCTAGCTAAAGTACTGATTTAAAACTCTAAAATAATCCTGGTACCCCAAGCTGAAGGATACCTCAGTCAATGATTTGCTACATCCCTTAAAATTTTGACAAGATGTGTGCATGAGTACATGATGTTTGTATTTGGAGCACTTCTCACCTACCTTTTCTCCCTCTTGGTTCCCCTGAATCCCGAGTACAGAAAAGTAGCTGGCTGCGTGCATCCATGGTTCATCTTGTTTGGAGGCCATGCTCGCTAAAGCAAGATGAGCCAGTGTTGGTCAACCTCAGCATCTTTTGGGTCTGATGAAACAGGCTAATCATGGATCCACAGAGGAAATGTTAATTTTGACTGGGAGCTCTGCCATTCTGTGACTTTATTAGAAATAAAGAGACGTACGGTTAGCCTGAGGATGTCTCTTTTCTTTAAGAAAACAAAAATGCCATTGATAGGACGTCTCTAAGAGGCTACTTCTTATTCACTTCATGTCCTTCCAATGTTCCTCCACTATTCCATGTCAGGGGGAAGGAATTGGCATATGTTACTACAGGGCCGTGGGTAGGGATGATCCAGGATTTTAGAACACCTTTCACACTGCATTTATTACCAGTTATGTAAACCATTGATACTACAGAAGTCAAGCATTGATGCAAAAGATTGCACCTAGAGTCCTGCTGCCCCTACCTGCACAGGTGCCCCTGCCTGTCTTCCCTGGACCAAGGAATCCTGTCTTCTCTAGCTGCCCCCTCCTCTACTATTCTTCTTCTCCCTCAAGCTTATCAAAAGCATTTGTACCAAGATTTTTTCTTCTAATTTTGATTTGATAAAGTCAAATACTTGTTATCATTTTGCTTGCAACATTCTTTTTCTTAGACTCTTTGCCTTTTGTATTCTTGTCGTTTCGTTGTCTGGATTGACACTTCTTATACCAGGACCCTGTTCTCATTCTACACTGGACTGGCCCTTTCAGGGGTCGAGGCTCAGTCAAACACAGCTATCTCACATGGTCGGGGTTCATTACAAGGACTCAAAGGGTTAGAGTGACTGCATAATACCCTGTCCTAATCAGAGCTCTTTGAGAATGAAGGAAGGCACCCTTAACTACCTGTCATGAAGCACATGTACTGAGACTGTCCTGGCCACACCGACACAGGCCCTTCCTCTTTCTTCCTTCCCCTCTTCAGCCTCTTTTGGGTCTGCCTCCATCTCCTTTTTTTTCCTGCCCTGCTACCTCCTACTCATAGGGGAAGTATATATACCACCTCTCTGTCTTTTGTCTATCATCTATCAATCAATCTACCTGTCTATCTATCTATCTATCTATCCATCCATCTGTCTATCTAATCATCTATCTATCCATCTTCTAAATCACCAGTCAATAAGTTTCTTTACAAATTTTGGGTACTAGACCAATCCAATGTTGGGCTCACTTGCTAAACTTTTAGATAATTTCACAATGGAGAGGAATAGGTTCTAGGTTGTTTAGGCTATGGATTAAACTGTGGAGACAGAAACACAAAATAAGGGTGGCCTAAACAACTTAGAGACGTGTTCCTCCTTCCCATAAAGGTATAAGCTCGTTCTGGTTCACAAAGTTGTAAGGAGGTCAAGCTTCTCCTATGTCACTGCTTCCCCCTCTGGGATGTTGTTCTCTGCACACGGCTCGGGGGTGCAGGGAGAGCAGGGGTCTGAGGGTGTTCTCTTCTCTGATGTGGTCTACTACCGTTCACATCCCTTCCGTACAATCGCTTCACTTCCATTCATATCCCGTTGGCCAGTACATGGCCATCTAGCTTCCACTAGCTGCAAGGAAGTCTGGGGACTGTAGTTTTTCCTCGGCAAAGCCATATGTATAACTAAAAATTGGTCATTCTGTTAATAAGAGAGAGCAGGAGGAAACAAGTACTTGGGGTGATCCACGGTTTCTGCCACACTTAGCAATATGACACTGGAGGATTTACGCACATTGAAACATAAAATTCTTACCGCGGTTGTCTTTTAGTAATGACACTGTGCATTTTGTAGTCTTCAATTTACTGTATCATGATATATGTTATAGCATCTATAAAAGCATTGTTACTTTAACTCAAAAGCTCCAATTAAGAATTATGCCAATCTCCATCTAATTGTGGAAGTATTATTTTAGTAGATTACATGAAAAGCTTACCAGATATACCATTCATTTCCTTACCTTTTTATTTAACTTAACTACAGAATCTCAAGTTTTTCAAGTCTAATACTTTTTGAAGCTCTTTGCATTTTGTACATCCTGCATTATAATTTATAGTATGAAGCCACCTTTCTCAAAGTCTACAATTTCCTTAGTCTGAATTTTTCTTATTTCTAACCTTTCTAAACCTTCCTTCATATCAAGGAGATGACAAAGCTCATTATGACCATTAAGATTCAGATGCAATTAAGTTTTATTCTGCTTTATGTGATAGGTGCATGATTCCTTCCTGGAATGGGATCATTTTCTACAGGCCCACAACTTGTATACCCTCATTGATTTGCAAGGCTGTTTTAGAAAAAATAGGTTCTCGACTCTGAATGAGGCCACTCTCCAACTTTGACCAAATCATTGCATTAATGTTCTTCAGATTATAACATCCCTTTAAAAACATCCCTTGCCATTGTCCCCAGAGGAGCCCATAAAAATGCTTGTGTGCTTTGTTTGTGGCCACTTAAGTAATAGGAGAGCTCCCCCTACTGATTGGCATCGGGGAATTAAGGAGGAGGGGCCCATCCCAGGGTCTGGGCTCCAGGTAACTTCGCGAAAGCTCACGCGCAGACCAAGAAGAAATGGCTTGTTTGACACTGGCTTTTGAAATACTTAAAAACATCAGCATTTGTCAGGTAGAAAGATTTTCATTTCCAAGTTCTAACAGGTTATTATTATTCCAAGCAATGGAGAGTTAAAAAAGGTTGGACAACTGTAGTAATGGTGGTGTCTGGATGTGGGCAGTGATTAGGTTCTACTGATTGTATAAAACTCTCTCACCTAACTTTGTTTTGGATTTGTTTAAGAGATGTGTGCTAATTAGACCACGCAAATCACTTTGTTTTCTGAAAATGAATTAAGCTTTCGGGCCTTCCCATGTTACAGGGGCAGGTCACCACCCACACGGTTCCTCTGGGTTACCTGGGAGGCGAGCCTGTCTCACACTGAACTGTCAGAAGATTCCATCATGGGAAGCGTGGAGTTTAGTAATGTGGCATTTGAAAGCTTGTTCAAGTTGTAAAATGTTGGATTCTATTTTTATTAAAAATCACTTAAACTTTCAACATTGTGAAAAAGATTTATTTAACATACAATTCACAAGCCCTTTTGAATGCATATTGTAGGGGAAAAATACAGCAGACGATGTTTCTAAAACTTAAGTTATTGTCCTGAAGGGACGAAACAGATGAGTTAACTGTTGAAATCCTATTGTTTCATTAGACGGTCCGTAAGAACATTTAACATTTTATATTTGTAGTGTTATGAGGAAGCTATATATCCATCTCCTTCAAATATACAGATATAAATACCTTTATTATTTGGGAAAATTGTATAGAATCTACATAAAGCTGTAGAGGCTGCCGAGAAACGTTTTATTGGAAGAACCCCCAAGTAGAGAAGCTAAACTCAGCAGCTGGAGAAGCATACTATGCAGTAAGCTTGATAAAAACACCACATCTGTGGGGGGAGGGCCATTTTTTAGACAATCCTTTTTTGTATCTGAATGGGTTTTTTAAAAAACTGCTTCACTGAGATATAATTTACATACAATAAAATTCTCCCATTTAAAATGTACAGCTCAGTGTGTTTAGCTTATTTACAGGGCTGTGTAGCAATCACCACAACCTAATTTTTTTAAGTTATGTAATAATTAATTTATTTTTGGCTGCGTTGTGTCTTCGTTGCTGAGCGCGGGCTTTCTCTAGTTGTGGCGAGCAGGGGCTACTCGTTGTTGCGGTGCGCGGACTTCTCATTGCGGTGGCTTCTCTTGTTGCCGAGCAAGGGCTCTAGGCGTGCGGGCTTCAGTAGTTGTGGCTCGTGGGCTCAGTAGCTGTGGCTCGTGGGCTCTAGAACGCAGACTCAGTAATTGTGGCGCACGGGCTTAGTTGCTCCGCGGCATGTGGGATCTTCCCAGACCAGGGCTCGAACCCGTGTGCCCTGCATTGGCAGGAGGATTCTTAACCACTGCGCCACCAGGGAAGCCCACTACAACCTAATTTTTAGAACATTTTCCATCATCTCCAGAGGAAACCCTGTATCCATTAGGGGTCACTCCCTGTTACCTTCCAATCCTCTCAAACCCCGACCCAGCCCCAGACAGACACTGATCTACTTCTGTCTCTATGGATTTGCCTATCCTGGATATTTCATATAAGTGGAGTCATATAATATTTGATCCTTTGTGACTGGCTTCTTTCATAGCGTAATGTTTGAGGTTTATTCTTGTGGTAGTATATATAGGTACTCCATTCTTTTTTTTTTTGTATTGCCATTACATGGGCATACCGCAGTTTGTTTATGCCTTTAACAGTTGATGGACATTTGGGTTGCTTCCATCATTTGGCTATGATGAATAACAGCTGTTATAAACATTTGTGTATGAGTCTTTGTATGGACACACATTCTCATTTTACAGGTAGTTACTAGGTTTAGAATTTCTGGGATACATGGTATCTTTATATTTCACATTTTGAGGTACTGCCAAGCTGTTTTCCAACGTGAATATACCATTTTACATTCCCATCAGCAAAGTGCGTTTCAATTTCTCCACATCCTTGCCAACAGTTGTTATTGGCTGTTGTTTTGACTTTAACCATTCTAATGGATGTGTAACGGTCTCTTATTGTGGTTTTGACTTGTGTTTCCCTAATAAGTAATGACAGTGAATATGTTTTTCACGTGCCTTTTCCATCATTTGTATATCTTCTTTGGAGAAATGTCTGTTCAAATCCTTTGCTCATTTTATAGTTGGGTTATTATTGTTATTATTATGTTGTAAGGGGTTTTTGTTTTTGTTTTTTAGTATGGTCTGGATACAATGAAATTGAAAAGAGGAAATCAACAGAGGAAATTTTAATGAAAACCTCAAACCTGGTTTTTTGAAAAGATCAATGAAATTGCTAAACCTTTAGCTAGGCTTACCAAGAAAAAAAGAGAGAGGACAAAAGTTACTAATAACCGAAATGAAAGAAGATACATCACTTCATATCCCATAGGCATTAGAAAAACAAAGAATACTAAGAGCAACCCTATGCTTACAAGTTGATAACCTGGATGAAACGGACCAATTCCTTGAGAGGCAAATTCTGCCAAAACTCGCAGGAGAGATAGACTATCTGAACAGGCCTATATCTATTAAAGTCATTAATTCAATAATTAATAACCTTCCAAAAGAAAAATTGCCAAGCCTAGATGGGTTCACTGGTAATTTCTACCAATTCTCTGCAGTCTCTTTCAGAAGATGCCAGCAGAGGAAATACTTCCTAACTCATCTGATAAGGCCAATTGAGGCCAACATTACCCTAATACCAAAACCAGACAAAGACATTACAAGAAAACAACAGATCTGTATCTCTCATGAACATAGATGCAAACACCCTGTAAAAGTTATTAGCAAATTGGACGCAACAGCATATAAAAAGATTTATACACAATGACCAAGTGGGATTATTTTAGGATTGAATTATTCAACATTTAAAAATCAATTAATGCAATCAATCTCATTGATAGGCTAAAGAAGAAATATTGCATGATCATATCAATAGGGACAGAGAAGAATTTGACAAAGTCTAATGCTCATTCGTGATAAAAAACTCTGCAAACTAGAAATACAAGGGAACTTCCTTAACTTGGTAAAGAACATCCACAGAAAACTTGCAGCTAACTTCATATTTAATAATTAACTAGAAGCTTTCCTGCTAAGACCAGGGATAAGGCTTAACATTGTACTGGAAGTCCTAGCTGAAGCAATATATATATGTGAGAATAAAACTATCTTTGTTTATAGATGACATGATCATCTACGTAGTAAATTTGAAGGAATCAACAAGAAAACTCCAGGAACAAATAAATGATTATAGCATGGTTGCATAGTACCATGTTAATATACAAAAGTCAGTTGCTTTCCTATTTCCAGCAACGAACAAGTGAAATTTGACATTTAAAACACAATGTCATTTACATTAGCAACCCCCAACATGATATTTAGGTGCAAATCTAATCCAATATATACAAGATTAACGTGAGGAAAACTATAAAACTCTGGTGAAAAAAGTAAAAAAGAACAAAATAAATGGAGAAATATTCTATGTTCCTGGATAGGAAAGTTCAATATTGTCAAGTTGTCAGTTCTTCCCAAATTGATCTATAGAGTCAATGCAATCACAATCAAAATCCCAGCAAGTTATTTTGTGAATATTGACAAACTGATTCTAAAGTTTGTATGGAGAGGCAAAAGACACAGAATAACCAGCTCAGTATTGAAGGAGAAGAACAAAGTTGGAAGACTGATGCTACCTGACTTTAATACTTACTATGAAGCTACAGTAATCAAGACAGTGTGGTACTGGTGAAAGAGTAGACAATAGATCAATAGAATAGAATAGCGAGCCCAGAAATATACCCACTTAAATATAGCCAACTGATATTTGACAGAGCAACAAAGATAACCCAATGAATACAGGATAGTTGTTTCAACACATGGTGCTAGAACAATTGGATATCAACATGCAAAACAATAAATGTAGACCCAGACCTTGCATCCTTCAGAAACATTAACTCAAAATTGATCATAGACTTAACTGTACAATGAAAAGCTATCAAACTCCTAAAAGATAACACAGGAGAAAACCTAGATGAGCTTGGGTGTGGTAATGATTTTTTAGGTACAGCACCAAAGGCACAATCTGTGAAAGAAAGAGTTGATAAACTGGGGTTCACTGAAATTAAAAACTTGGAGAAAAAGTTTGTAAATGATAATCAAAGTTCCTGTTATTCAAAATATACCAAGAACTCTTAAAACTCTACAATATGAAGATGAACACCTCAATTAAAAATGGGCAAAAGATCTAAACAGTCACCTCACCAAAGATATATAGATGGCCAACAAGCATATGAAAAGATGTTCTACATCATATGTCATTAGGGAATCGCAAATTAAAACAATAATAAGATGCCACTACACATCTCCTAAAATGGCCAAAATCCAAGATACTAACACCACCAAATGCTGGGAAGGACGTAGGCACCTGGAACTCTCATTCCTTGCTGGAAAGAATACAGAATGTTACAGCCACCTTGTAACACAGTTCAGCAGTTTCTTACAAAACTGAACATACTCTTGCCATACGACCCAGCAATCATGCTCGTTGGTATTTACTTAAAGGAGTTGAAAACTTATGCTCACACAAAAACCTTCACAGAGATATTTATAGCAGTTTCATTCCTAATTGCCAAAACTTGGAAGCAACCAAGTGTTCTTCAGTAGGTGAATGAATAAATATACTGTGGTCCATCCAGACAGTGGAATATTATTCACCATTAAAAAGAAATGAGCTAGGAAGCCATGAAAAGACATGGAGGAACCTTAAATACATAGTACAAAGATGAAAAGATCCAATGTGAAGAGGCTACCTATGATATAATTTCAATACATGACATTCTGGAAAAGACAAAACTACAGAGACAGTAAAAGGATCAATGGTGCCAGGGGTCAGCAGGCAGTGAGAGGTGAATGGGTGGAGCCCAGAGGATTTTCAGGGCAGTGAAGCTTCTCTGTCTGATGCTGCAGTGATGGATACGTGCCATTTTACCTTTATTCAAACCCATAGAAGGTACAACACCAAGAGTGAATCCCAACATGAACTCTGAACTTTGGGTGAGTTTGATAGGTCAGTGTAGGTTCATTGACGGTAATGAGTGTCCCACTGTGGCGGGCGGTGCTGATAATGGGGGCAGGGTGCGTGTGTGGGGATGGGGGATCTATAGACATCTCTGTTCCTTCCTCTCAATTCTGTTGTGAACCTAAAACTGCTCTAAAAAAACTCTATTAAAAGGAATTAAAGCCAATATATGATAGTTGAAAAAATGTGATTTAGTATGTAAAGTACTTAGAACAGTGACGAGCACCCAATAAACGCTAGCTATTATTATTACATCAGTCTCCCCTCAGAGTTCTAACGAACCTGGAAGTTGAGTCCATCTTCTCGTCAACCCTGGGAAGAGAGAATTTGAACAAAGAATTAAGACGAAAACTCAGATTTTGTAGCGATAAACCTATTCTTTCTTCCTACATCTCCCCTCCACATCCTTTTCCACAATACATCAACTTAGACATATTGTTTCTTCTGTTATCTCTCCTACTTAATCAACCATTTCCCTGGATTCAGCCCACTGGAAATCATTCCCATCAAAATTAGTGACAATATGTTTTAGCCATTTGAATGAACTCACATTTTCGTGAGTTTTTTTCCTTTTGTCTGAGGACGTTAAAATCTTACTAGCTATCTAACAGTGGACTAACTTATCAGAAGTGAATCTGCATTCATAAGGGCCCAGTGACAGAGTTTAAGTAGGGGTTGTTGACATTCACAAAACCCACAGGAACTTCTGTTCCTGTCATTACGAACAGCAATAGTACAGACATCTTGGTGAACATTCCCAGGATTCAGCTTCTACAACCGATAATAACCTCCAAGTAGTTAATAAGACTATCTAAAGGGCCCACTGGCATTGATAGTTCCAGCCTTGGGATTACAAACTCGTCATAGGTACAGAATAGGCAAAGAGGCCGAATTTTATCATTTATAAGGAATATTTGGTTTACATGTAGTTGAAATGTAGAATCTGGTTAAAATGACAATACACAGCAACTAGAACAATAATGAATATTAACTTAAAAAAGGGGACGATGCCAGCCAGATGTTCCTTTTTGTGATGCATGTTATGTAATTCTAACAACCTTTTAAAAAGAAACAACCTTACCCTCATTTTACTGATAAATAAACGGAAGCAAAGGAAGTGACAGCTTGACCAGGTCGTCCTGCTGCTGTTTAAGTGGGTTGGGTCCAGACGCCAACCCGGGACTTCTTGAGTCCAGAGCATTGTGGCATGGCTGGGCTGCAGAAAGACAGATGTTCAGGGACTGCGGTCATGGGGATGCCAAAATTTCCTTGGATGGAGATCCGGAGGAATGTGGGATCCTGGCCCTTACCTGAGAGTGAGGTAGGGGAGAGCCCACAGCAAGGGCAGAGAGCTGAGAGGTGCTGGCTGCACACACGGAGGACCCAGGACTGCCAGCCCTTCTCTTCCAAGGTTAGGATGCTGACCTGCACATCCCACTCTCCAAGGTCCACATCCAGGCAGGAACAAACATGGCAGGTCTCCCTTCATGCCCGGGGACCAGGAACCCCTGCCGGCAGCAGATCTTGCACAGCGATAGACCTTTGGGGGAAGCGGACTGATCCATCATTTTGGTATAGTCTAAATTATCGATCCTCCTCGATCTTTATTTCAGCTTTTATTTTATGTCACTATTTGGTTTCCATCACTACCCTGTTGATGGTTTCACACTTGGAGTCTTCATGGAGTTTACATTCTTGTGGGGCAAGAAAGACAAATATGTGAACAAATCCACGAGATGCTTTCAGTTAATGACAAGAATGACATTTCAGTCCTACATACGTCCACACCACCTGTTCCGTGTTCTCACTTCTACTTCTGTGTTGGAGTTAGCTGGGCAAAAGAGGGTCCCCCTTTTCGGAAGATTTTCCTTCAGTGTTATATGGGCTGTAACTTCCTTTGCTCCCCCAGCCTTTCTGTTGCTGTCGTTGTTGTTGGTTTTGTGACAAATTATTTTTGCGTAAGAGTTTGACGAGTCTCTGGGAAATGTGTCACAATTCCTAGTTTGCTATTCCTAGTAATATGCCCTTTCTAAAATACCAACCTCGGCTATAGGTAAGGAGGTTTTAATTGCTGGTTACTTCATTATTGTCATAATGACCCAGAAGATAGTCTCAATAAGCATAAGAATTTAGTGATGTCACCTTTTGCACGTGGTACCTTGTTTTCTTGGCCAGGTAAAAATGTATTTGAAATGCTTTTGTATAAACCATTGGTTAAAATAAAACACTTTAATAATTTGTTAAGATAAATTCAACATTATATTTCTTAAACTTTCTAAGGAAGTTTTTTTTGAATCAACATCAAGTTCGATGTACCTGAAACCAAACGGATCCCTTTCTATAATGTATAGATAGGTTATAAATTCTTCGAGGACAAAGGTCACATCTGAATCATGTCTTTGTCCCTAATATTTAGCATAATGCTAAATGTTTAATAGCATTTGCTTAGTAATTTCTGAGTGGCTGAATTATTTTAGCTGTAAACATGCTGGTATGAATTGTATAATGCTGGTATATGCATTAGTTTCCCTATTAATCAAGGTAGTAAGGATATAAACTGGTTTAAAAAAGTCAATTTGGAATCTAATCATTAAAAAATACATATTTATCTAAAATTAAATTGACAAATTCTTTAACAAAACGGTCCTTAGATCTCTTTAGAATAAATGGTCTTTAACTTGACATGGAGTGGATCTCACTGTCGTCTAGCATATCAAATTTACTTTCCCGACTTTAAATGACTCATTGTCTATCATGTTGCTTATCATTCTCTCTCTCTCTGTCTCTATTGTCTACATCTATCATTTATCTATCTATCTATCTATCTGTCTATCTATCTATCATCTATCTAATCAAACTATGACTTCAATATTATTTTGGTAGAGAAATCTTCCAGAATACTATCTTGGAAAATTTTAGAATCATGAAATTTTGAAATGAGCATTCTATAATCTCATTTTAAACAAAAGCAATATGATGAAGCATATATTCCAAATAAAAACAGACTGGAATTTCCAAACCAGATATTAAAATATTTATTAACATGCACTCTATGTCTGCCTACATGTCGAGAGGAATTATGTTTTCATTAGACTCTGCTCTTAGTTCTTTGCTCAGTTCTTTTTGACGTGGGTCCGAAGGGGTTCACACAGTCATCACTGGGGAAAATGGACCGAGAGAGAGGAAGAAGTTTTCATTATTTGGAGATTTTGTGGATCTAAATAGTGAGGGATAGTTCTAGTGGGGAGAGAAGCAGTAAATGGAGTGAAATTTACAACGGCTTAATTTCTTTACTCCCTTATTTATTTATGCCAAATAAATAACTATTTATGTGGAAAAATGGGGACAGGGTCAAGACTATGTTCTATTAGTTCCTTTTTTCATTATTATTTTAAGCACAAGGGTCATTATAGAGACTAGCATTTACCAGAGTATTGTTTTGGAACATTGGTCCTACAAATAACTTTGATGGTTTAAAATGCACATTAATAATAAACTTGTCTAAGTTTGTTCAAGTCAGCACTTCTCAAACCTGTTTGACCAGAGACCACATTTTTTTCACCGCACCCCTGACATCCTACAGATCTAGTGTTCCAGGAACACACTTTGTGAAAAGCAGGGATGCAGCTGTTGTGTGCCAGGCTCAGATTCTCTTCCTTGATAATGCACAGTTTCCCTTGTGTGTGCACAACACACGCAGATGTACACACATCCATCACACGAGGATAGATTTGAGTCATATTTTAAATATTACTTGCTCAACAATTTTCTCTAGCTCTTATTTCTGAAGTCCTCCTACAAATGTCCTCAATTTTGCACAGTTGTACCCTACTGACACCTTTGCCCCTGTCTGCTTAATTCCTATTTACCCCATTAGGGAGGAAGGGATCTGCCACCTTAAATAGAAAGATGGCCAAATACATAACACCCGAGACAGAACAGATGAAATAAAGCAGACGTTTATTCAGTAAACATACATGCAGCCCCAGAAGAGGACATTGCATGGCATGCAGGCCTACAAGGGTGGTGCACTAGGGAGCAAAGAGAACCAGCGGGGGCAGTAAGAAGCAGGTCTGTAGTAACCAAAGGGAGAGGTGGCTCTGGCCCCTGTGGCAGGACGTGATTGGCTTGTTTGAATAATTCTGTGGACTGGCAGGGAAGGGAAGCCTGTTAGCTGAGGAGCAGTAGGGGCACAGCTGGTTCATCTGATAGGGGGACCGGCTGGTGGAAGGCCTTTCCTGCTGTGGGAGGTGCTTCATCTCTGGTAAGGGGGGCTCCTGGTTGAGTTGTGGGGCCCTATGAGATGCAAAGATGTCAAGGCAGCACCTGAGATGTTAGGCCTTACATACAGCCTCCCCCATGTGGCTCCAGGGATGTGCTCGGTGTGCTCCGGCTGTGGTACAAGCAACTCGCCTCTCCTTCCTGCTCCAGGGCAGAATGGCCTCAGGCTGTGTCAGCTTTCTGGGTCCCAGATCACAGCGTTGATTCACTTGGTGTTCAGAGGCAGCCACACTTCTACCCAGCAACGTGTTCTTGTGATCCCCCTGGTGCTGTGCCCCGCTACCCCAATTGATGGAGGCTATTATGCTTGATTCATTACATGCCATTGATCTTTGAAATTTTGATTAATGACAGGGAAACCGGAAAAGTTCAGAGTTTGGCTTTGGTTCAAATGAGCACCCAGAAGTTCAGATGCATAATTCAAACTGTCTAAACCTCTTGGATAAGCAAACGTGGTTATGCAAAATGAGTCTGAAAAATCTCCTGGAAACACCCCTCTGTTGGAAATGTGTGGTATTTCCTGCCTCTACTTAGACCACAGACTCTAAACCCTATGAAGACATTACTTCTTTCTTTCATTTGTTCTGCTCATTTACTTCTGGCCAGAGCCCAGGTTTCTAGGTTTTTGGGGGACAGGTAGCAAATCATGGTGGGAAAGTTCAGGATGGCATCGTTTGACTGTCGTAGTTCCACCAGGCGTAGGTACATTTTTCATGTACCTGGGCACACAGAGAGAGGCAAACACATCCACTCCCAGGGTCACAGTAGAGAGTTATCTATTTATCCCTGGCAAACTGACTTTTTTTTTTTTTTTCAGAGTCACAAGAATGTGCTAGTACAGTGTGAACATGCAGGTGTCATCAAGACAAAGCAAGAGGTTGATAAATGACAGTGGGAGAAATTCCCTCCAAAATGCGCAGTTAACTCTTCTCAGGTCTCCTTTGCTTAATTCACGCAGGCAAGCCTGAGAAACAGATTGTCTAAGGGCTGTGCTCTAAAGGTCAAAAAGGATGCACTCTCTCAGGTTCAGAGGAAAAATCATTAGAAGAAAAAGGCTCCTGAATGAGAACACTCCAGAACCTTCTCTACCCCTAAACACTCCCTGCGGCCCTGACGTTCAAACCAAGGGGTCATTAGCCAGAGTTCACTAGTTTATCCAGGTTTTTGAGTTTCGCATGTTGACCGTTTTAGAGTAGATGTGGCAAAGTATCCTTCCACAGGTTTGTTGGCGCTAAGTGACCTATTTCAATTCCTTTGAGACCAAACAATAGTAATAATGTCTGCATTATAATGAGAGATTCTAATAAGATTCAGAATATCCTGAATTATTTAGAAAATAAATAAAAATTTCTGACCTTGGATATTTGCATGTGTTTCAGGTATGTTGCAAATCCTGGGAGGCATTAGAACAAGCATTGACCGTGAGCCTGCAACTCAGAATTCTGGGTGAGTATTCACCCTGCTCTTCACTCTTTGCCATAGACTGTTCGCCCAGACGTAAATAATGCCTTCTTTATACCCGGAGGAGGATAGGAGAACTGGTAATAATTCATACTTTCCCAAATTGCAAAACTGTCAATTTTGAGTGAAACAAAACCCAAAGTCTCCAGCTTCTGCTGAGTAAAAAAGGAGAACCCACTTGAACACCAAATATTATCACAGTATTTATAATATTGCTACATTGTGCCCATGTCATGCTTCTAATTGTTATCTGAGCAATAAAACATATAGTAGCTTTGGACTTTAGCTACATGTTCCCTTAGAAGGGAATACACAGACTGATTACTGGACAACCAATTAGCAAATTCTCAATGATTCTAGAGAGTTACGGACAATCAACAGAAGATTTTATTAAGTGGTTTTATGTGATAATTTAATTTTGAAATTAAAGTTAATGCTTAAGGGCTATATATTTCCATTTTATTATTTTTATAAACACAAAAATTTGAAATTTTCTTTTCCTATTTTATATTAAAGTATAATAATAATTTTTTAGTTGTAAATGCTTAGAAGGCTAATACACTAGCAAACATGTAGAGACATTTCTGTGCCACATGTTCAGTGGGTACTGTTCTATTACACTAATATTGTATTTGATTTATTTATTAGACTTTTACAATTTCTTTTTTTCCCAGGGTCTTTCTAAGGAGAAATTTATGAAAGTAAATGGACTTTTACTTGATTGGCACATAGCCATCTTCTCGACAAAATTCTACTCTATTAGGGTACGATTATAGCCTATGAATGGTAAGCATAGATATTCTCTAAAACTCTTAACTTTCTCTTTCTGGACCTGAGTCCTTAAGATCAATTGGTGGCACTTGAGGAATTGTGACCTTTCTCCCCTTCTCTTAGAACCATTGTTTCCTTACATAACATGACCGGAAGGTGACCTCCTGGCCGCCCTTGTAGGTCTGGCCACATGAGTTCAGGAGGTCCCCAGGTGGTCACAAAAATTTTGTTTTGTCTTGTACAAACGCAGGAATCTTTGTTCAGCCAGTTGCCCTTTGGCATGCACTCGCCTGCTTACCTTTCTGGGTACTGACCCTGCAAGCAGCAGATACCGAGGCAGGAAAAGGGGAGACTAGAGAAGCACATGGGAAAATGACTTTCTGGTTTAAGGAAATGTTACCAAATGCCGACAGCTTTTTTTAATTGACCGCGGTTCTCTTCAACCATGACTGCAGGAGGGAGTTTGGCAGAAAAGGCTTCCGGAGAAGAAAGATGGTACAAATGAGCTGTTCCTCCAACCCCCGTCTTGCTCTTCTTTCCTCCTCTACCTTCCACCTCCCACTTCCCATCCTACCTCCCACCATTTAAATTTGTCTTTTTTTTTTTAACACTTCCAGAGTCTTTGCTAAAACTTTAATCCTGACTGTAATCCCAAGGCTCAGACAATGTGTTTAATAAATCATTGGTTCTATGATTGAGACTGAGTTTGGATTAAGATCAGTAGGAGATGACTGAGCAGCTCTATAAGCCTCATGGCACTTGGAGACCCGCCAAGTACTCATTCCTCTGATTATGTAGGTCTATGTCTGTTCCTCAACTTACCTGTACTGCTTCCCAAAAGGTGTGCTAGGAATGAAAACAAGGGAGCTCTTCTTGGTGGACGGCTGGCCCCGGGTGGGGCAGCCACTGGATAGTTTTGTGTCCCCGCGTGGTGGATCCCCATGAGCTGTCATCTGTGAATCTAATGAAGAATGTGGTCTATGCTGTGCATTTCTTATCTGACATTAGTCACACCTACCTTCCACAATGAGTCCGTTCCACATAATTTAATATTAGAAGATTTGGGGCAATGGAAGAAGGCCTTGTCTTGATGTGCTCCCCTAATCTTCATATATCCTCCCAGAATTTCCCCTTTCTTTGAACAAATTTATGGAAGTTCCTTTCTCCAGCATCAGTGTGACAGTGAACTCTGCCACAGAATGATTTGCATAGGAATTAATACACTCAAACCTTGAAACAAAGCTGAGGGAGCTTAAAATATCACTTCCAGTACCTGCTGAATATCACATGTATATAATTAAAAACCAAACATTTCTTTTTTCATATCACTGATAGAACAAAACAGCACCGTGTAGATTTAGTTTGTTAGAAACCAAAAAAAAAAAAAAAGGTATTACACCATCACCATGTTCCATGTATTCTATTCTGCTATGAAAACTTTATATATAGTAAATATAGAATACAACCTGGTTAAAAATAGAAGCTATTCCCAAAAACCATCTGGGCCACATCCCAGCAGCCAGGAATGTTTCCCTCCCAAGCTGATGACTCTCCACCTTCAAGGAAGAAACGTCATTAACATATTTGAGAGTATATTTTAATGTACGATGATCTCGACCAGGCAGCTCTTGGATAAAGGATAATAAGATTGCTTTGGAGGATCAGATTCAGGAAAATGAACTCATATAATTTTAAATAAGAAATAAAGTAGAGGGGGTGGAGAAAAGGGAACCCTCCTGCACTGTTGGTGGGAATGTAAATTGATACAGCCACTATGGAGAACAGTATGGAGGTTCCTTAAAAAACTACAAATAGAATTACCATATGACCCAGTAATCCCACTACTGGGCATATACCCTGAGGAAACCATAATTCAAAAAGAGTCATGTACCACAATGTTCACTGCAGCTCTATTTACAATAGCCAGGACATGCAAGCCACCTAAGTGCCCATCGACAGATGAATGGATAAAGAAGATGTGGCACATATATACAATGGAATATTACTCAGCCATAAAAAGAAACGAAATTGAGTTATTTGTAGTGAGGTGGATGGACCTAGAGTCTGTCATACAGAGTGAAGTAAGTCAGAAAGAGAAAAACAAATACCATATGCTAACATATATATATATATATATATATATGGAACCTAAAAAAAAAAAAAAGGTCACGAAGAACCTAGGGGCAAGACGGGAATAAAGACGCAGACTTACTAGAGAATGGACTCGAGGATACAGGGAGGGGGAATGGTAAGCTGGGACAAAGTGAGAGAGTGGCATGGACATATATACACTACCAAGTGTAAAATAGATAGCTAGTGGGAAGCAGCCACATAGCACAGGGAGATCAGCTCGGTGCTTTGTGACCACCTAGAGGGGTGGGGTAGGGAGGGTGGGAGGGAGGGAGACGCAAAAGAGAAGAGATATGGAGATATACGTATATGTATAACTGACTCACTTTGTTATAAAGCGGAAACTAACACACCATTGTAAAGTAATTATACTCCAATAAAGAAGTTTAAAAAAAAGTGACTGTAGGTTGTGTTTTATAATACAAATGCAATAAAAATATATCATAAAAATTGTGCAATTTTCTGGTTTCTCTGAGTGTAAAGTTTTCTCTTGGTATGAAGGCCATTTCAGATACTGCATTTGACCCTTTCAGGCTGCCAGCAGGCCCTTCTGTACGCACTTGGAGCATCTTCTTAACGAATCAGAGCGTCTCAGGGCTGAAAGGGATTGTAAAAGCCATCAGTCCACCCAGTTCAGTGTCCAAATCCACAGAGTGATTTGCCAAGTTTAGATAATGTAGCTGAGATTGTTTATATGTTACAAGTTGTCTGAATTAATAGGTTATAAAAAGAATTAATAAGACATAAATACTTCACTCAGATCCTCCCTTACCTAATAAATAGTGAAGCTTGAATAGTTGTAAATTCTCTCAAAAATAAATTACATTACAAATGTGAATTTGAATGGCATGACTGATTTATGGGTACTGCTGATTTAGAGTTTTTTCTCTATTGCTTTGTTGGTCCATCTAGCTATTTTTCAGATTCAAAGTTTTATCTTACTTTGGTCTGTGTGAGCTACTTTATTCCTGGAAAATCAAATATAACATTTTAATCAAAAAGAAAGGAAAACTGTATCATGTGACTTCTTTACAAATAAAGGAGAAAAGCATATTCATCAACATAAAAGTCAATACTGAGATAAAATTGGAACTTCCTGGCATTCATGCATTTTAAAATGAAAAGAGAAGCCTTTTAGAAAAAAAAAAAGCTTTACGAAATAAATACGTTTGTGGATATTAAAGAAATAATGAAACTTTACCAGTGAGTTGGGGAAAATTTAGGATTACAAATAAAAATATTTTTTTGTTAAACTAAGATTAAGAAAGAAGAGTGTGACATTATTTACCTTTCCAGGTCTTTCAAACAGTAACCAAATTTTATATCAATACTCATTTGCATAAGTTCAATATTATGTTATATCCTATTTTAACTTAATTTGTGCGTGTGTGTTTTGTGAGTAAAATGTGGATACTGCCAAAATTGAACTAACATTGATTCATTTAGTTGCTTTGGAAGTTTGAGATTTACAAAGCTGTTTGCTACTTTAAAATCAAATGTAAATCTGCCCTTGTTGGGTGCAGCCTGTTCCTTTGGAGATGGTTTTCCAAGTAAGGTTGTAGTCATTCAGAAAAGGAGGTATGAAATGTCAGAGTTGAGCGTTTGCAGCTACAGAATTTCATAAAATGTTGGTCTGAAGTTTTGAATTGATAAGATCAGTGAGCACATTTTTAACCAAATGATTCGTCTGCTCTTGGATAACCGATTCCTAAACACTTGGCCTTGATGTTAAGTTGCTTTATAGTCAGGGGAATAGAAGAAAAAGGTTAACATTTATAATTCTCTATGAAAATTCAATGCAAGTCATTTTGAAACAAAAATGTGGAGGAAAGAGTTAAGATGAAATGAGAAGATGTGTATAACAGTTCATAAACGTCCCAGGTGTTTACTCTCACAAGTGGCTTTCTAGTAAATGGATTTACAGTCTGACCGATTTATAGATTTCAGATGTCTCTGTTGGGAGCTTCGTGAAGCGATGCTGCTGTCCGTTCTTTAAGAGAAGGTCACAGTGCCTGAGGGGGACTCCGTTTGCATCTACACGCAGGGCTGTGGGCTGCTGCTCTGCTTACGTACTCAGGACAGCGCAGTACCCTGCCAATTATATGGAGTAATTTACATGCTGACACCTCTCGAAAACGTACTGTCAGGAGTTTTCAATTAAAACCTACTTCCTCCCTGAAAAAGGCATAAGAAGAAGGAGGAGGAAGAGAAAGGAGAGGAGGGGGAGAAGCAGAAGCATTTTTGCTGGGAGCGTAAAAATAGCTTTGATTCCGAGTCTTTTCATGCAGATCTAGAATGCCAACTCTCTGGAAGGTGAAGGGGTGCCTAAGAAACCTCATGGAATTGAGGTCCCCGGAATTAAACAAACATCGCAAAACCATGTGATTACAAAATGTGCTTATCTTGCTTTCTTGAAGCCGTGCTTCCTTGAATATACTCCACAGATCTCTTTGGATATCATATTCTTTATGCAGTTATAGTAGCTCTCTCTTGTCTTGTATTTGAATCACTCCATCAAGGATTTAGTTGGGGATAAGACCTTCAGGAGCATCGAGAAGTCCAATGTTCTGTGACTCAAAATGTGGTCCATGAACTACAGCATTAGCATCTCCTGGGAGCCTGTTAACCACCGAGATAGGCAGTCCCACTTCAGCCCTACAGAATCAGCACGTGTATTTTAATAGGATTCCTGGGTGATTCACGAGCACAGTAATGTTTGGGAAGCACCGATCTCTCTTCCCGTCTCTTCCCAATCAGATTGGCTCATAGATTGGCATTAATGGGCGAGTTTAATAGAGAAACCAAGTTGTCTGACTGGAGCATTTAAGACGCGCAAGTCCGATTTCCAAGCCATGAGGTTGTTTTGTTATTTATGTGGAGCCATAAAACACAATCGGATTTTTAAAGTCTATTTATATGCATAAAACTGGCATACATATTCACAAATCAAGGCATTTGTTTTCATTATCCTTGCATGATAGCCAGTAACCCATAAATTTTCAATCCTGTCATTGCAACCTCTGAAAATCCTAAAATTGGGCATAATGAAGTTTTTGGGTGATTGAAATGATTACCCTAATAACTTATAATAATTACTTTTATCTCTGGCTCTTGGATTATAACTGATCGGCTTGTACCCATAATTGGTAAGAACATCATGTCTGTACCTCTACACCTCAGGATCAAATCAGAGCCTGTACCATCCGCTGGATTATTTCAACTCTCTTGACAATAAATCCCAGTTTCTGTGTCTGTGTCACGTAGCAATTTGTATGATTCATAAAGGTGATTTGACTGAGACCTAGCCAAGAAGATGAGCAATTCACTGGTGGGAATGTAGACGCTTTGTTATTGAAAAGGTTACATTTGGCAATTTAAATCTTATTTAAGGAAAGAGAGAAGATATCTACTGAATTGCAAGACCAACCAAGATTCCTACTGATGGATGACTTGAAAGAAAGGACGAAATGAGTTGCAGGATTAGGAATTCAAAGCTGTGAGCACCTGCTTACGTTAAACAAAATGTCTACATGTTCCCAGAAGTTCCATACCTCCCCTCGGATGTAGACGCTAGCGGGAGCTCCGTGGTTTCTGCGACGGCCATTTGTCTTTCCACTTGCCAAGTTTTTGTTCTCTGAGATAGTTTAGACCAAAGTCTAAATAAAATTTTAAAAAGGCTATCTAATTAAAAATGTAAACTATTTCTACACTTTTCTTTCTCTTTGCAAAATTTCATCAAAATAATTGGATGATAATTTCTTGCAGAGTGGAGAAAGAGTAACTGGGCCTGGATGTTTTCTTTCCTGCTGTTAGCCGAGCGACCCTTTTAGGAAGCGAAGGTTGTAGGATCAGAGGGCAAAAGGTGAACTAGGTTTGTCTTCGTATTGCTTTTTCAGTGTTGAGCACATAGCTGGCATTCAATAATTACCTGTTAACTGGGTTACACCTCTTAGCCTAATTCCTGCTGTTGATAAACAGCCACGAGGGTCCCCTGGAGGGAGAAGGAGATGCTACGCAATGCCTGATTGTGTACAATGTTCCCCTACCTGAGTCCAAATGCTGACATTGTTGTGGGAAAAGGGAGCAGGCTTTTATAACCTATAGGTTTTTATAACCTATTAATTCAGACAACTTGTAATATAATAACTAATTATAAGTTATTAGGGTAATAATTTCAATCACCCAAAAAGCTCATTATGCCCAATTTTAGGATTTTCAAAAGTTGCAGTGACAGGATTGATAATTTATGGGTTACTGGCTATCGTGCAAGTGTTGTGGGAACAGGGGCGGCTCCTTACATTCTCTAAAATACATTTTTTCTCATCTATTAAAGGGAGTTACCCTTATATCACAGGGTGATTCTAAGCCTTCAAAATTATATCTCAAAGCGCTTAACACTTTGCCCAGGATGCAGTAAGACTCAATATACAGCCGTCACTTAATCATTTCAGGGCTTCGCAAAGGGAAAGTACCGTCTTTGTCTTTCCCTTTTCAGCCCTTGACGTGGTGGGAAGGGAGAGGAGGGGTAGGGTTGAGGAAACCCGAGGGGGAGTGTGTCAGCACCATTGCTCTGAGGGTGGACCCCCGCCTTGATCTCTTGTGTGTTCCTGGTAAGCGTGGACCAGCAAGGGAACCTGTTTGTGAACATGTGACTCTCCTTTTTCAACCCCGGGAGCCACCTTCCAACAAGGCTGACTTTCCATAGTCAAATCCTGGCATCCTATTGATGCAATGAAGAGTAAAGGGTGTCCTCACAAGGTTGCTGGGTATTCAAAAATCTCAGGAATGCTCACTTTGCTGTACAGCAGAGATTGGGACAACGTTGTCAATCAACTATACTTCGATAAAAAGCTAAAATAAATTTTAAAACATCTCAGGAATGGACCAGTAATGCTGCTCCACAATTCAATCTCATCTTTTGGCATAGTAAAGAAAACTGGTACGTTCTCAAGTCCTTCAATTTTCTCAGTTGGCTAAAATGAAGACATTCATTTCAAAGGAAATAATTAGATGGATTTTTTTTTTAAAGCAAGCTTTGAGGAAAGAGAGGGAAAGGAAAGGGAACATGTTTACTGTAGTTGGAAGAGCATATGACCTTTGTTTCATCACCCTGAAAGGCAGAAGTCATCTATCAACTATTGGAAATGTCATTTGGTGTGCAGTCCTGTTCTCTCGCTTATTTTAGGAGTTGGCCCTGTGAGGCACAATTAAGTGTATCTTGAACTTCAGGGATTAGATGTGCGATTCTTAGAATGGCCTATGGTATATCAGGAAACGTTTATGTATCACCCATCATCAAACCTTTTCGAATTGTTAGATAATTTCAGCCCCATATTTGTTAGCTGCACTTGGGAAACCATGCCTATATTCTCGCGGAGCTTGCGGAATGGAAACAAAGCTGCTTGAGATGATCATGTTGACGTATGTCTGTTAGCGTGTGGCTCCATCGACATATGAATCTTTTAGAGCCAGCTGGTAATATTCCAGCAAAATCATTGCAATTCATCCTAGGTTGTCTTTTTTCTCTTACTATTTCAAGATGAAAGTTTTCAATACTAATGCTGCAAAGTGGGTATTATGTTGACTTATGCTAATCTGTTTCATGGATGCTGTCATATTACATTGTTCAGCAAAGACACTGGTGAAGTTGTCTTGTGTCTACCGTTATCTCGCAAACAGCCCAGTGGTGTCAGAACACAACATCCAGGGACCCTCTGCCTTGTTGTGGGATAGCTTCTGTCCGGAGAGGTTTACTAGGAATAGTGGGAAAGGAAGCAGAGAGGGCTGTGTCTGTGCTGGTATATGTCCTCTTAAAGAGAAAACAGTGTAAAAAAGGGCCGATGTATTGTGTGCGGGATCATGTGTGGATTTATAGTGGCTTCATTGCCACGTATTATTTTCATGGCAGCACTTCTGTAAACGGTGTGTCAGTCCCTCCTTGAGGAGCTTCTGGCTTTAGGATTTTACCACCAGCCCATAAACCAGGGAAACTCCACTGTTAAAGCTAAGGGTTCCAGAGGCAGTTTTCAAAGGTAAGTTTATTTGAAAAGTCTGCAAGGGAGATTGATTTGGCGATTTTCAATGCTGCTTCTGCAAACCTTCTCGGGCGGTGTTCCCACCGTTCCCACCCCCGCCCTGAACAACTGAAGCCACTTTATAGGGAGCTCAAGAATTGTTGGACAGAGGTGGTCTTCCCTGTAATAAAGGCGCTGCCAATGGGATCGGTGCACAGGAACGGGGTGGGCAGGCAAGGTGGGTCTTTACGGCCCTCCTGCTGGTGGGCAAACCGACTTCATGGTCAGCATCTCCATGAAGTGCTCAGTGTCCCAGGGTCCCTGGGTGCCCCTTGCTCTTCTGGGACAGCCCCTTCCCCGGGGCAATGCACTCTGTCCCTACTCGCTCTGCCTGTGTGCCCCCTGAGCTGGGATCTCTTTGGGTCATTGGCTGTCTAATCTAATACGGTCATGCAAAAGAAGACTGGTGATGGCTGAGAACTTGACATGTTGTCACTCCAAGATTTCAGGGGTCTCTCGAGTGCTTGCTGATGCCCTTAGAGCTGTGGTGAGAGCTAGGAGACAGGAGCTATGGCACAGCTCTTTGTGAGGCCGCAGTACCCTTCCCCTGGATCACGTGGGTGGCTGACGACCGAATCCTCCCTGCCTGTCACAGTGAACTTGAAACTTGATCACCTCAACAGCCACGGAAGAGCCATACTATGCACAGCCTTGTAGCAGGAACTGAGAATCCAGGGAGAAAGAGGAACAGCCCTTGTCTCCCAGGAGCTAAGATCCAGAAGCTCACTACATTTTATCGTAATTTTACTGGTTAACGTGTGTGCGTGTGTGTTGTGTGAAGGCTTGAGTTGGCTTGTATTTATCTCCGTGTCACAGAAACCTCTATCCAGAGCTTTCGGAAAAGTAGATACTCCGTATGAGTTTAATAAAAACCAATAATCGTGTAAAGAAGACTGTGGTAAGTGTGAAGCTTAAGTCATAAGTTTCTTGCATCTGCAAAACATGCAACAGTATCTAAGAGGAGGGACTTTTGTAATAATGGCTGAATAGATATCAAAGGGCAAAATGATGTGATTTCATGGGAAACTCAGGTCCATGATAGTTAAGAACCAATCACTAAGAAGGAGCTCTTCTTGGGACCCTGTTTTCCATGTTAATACTTAAAGATCATTTTCACACAAGATCTGTTAAAGTAGACGAGTAATGCTTTGGTCTGCCCGTGTGTTGTGAAGTGTCCCCTCCGAGTCGAGATTTCAGCTCTGTCACTTCTCACCTGAAGCAACCGGAAATTAATGATCACTTGCTCCTGGGGCTCTCTTTCTGGTCACCCCATTAATTTAACGGGAGAGTTTCTACCCAAAGCCAAAGGGACCCTGGTTCCCTGGGAGTGGAGAATGCACAGACGCCAAGATCCATGACCGCCGAGATGGTATAGACCCAGGGATCTCCACCTTCTGCCCATGGAAGGGAGAGCAGCGCTTGGCCATTCCTCTGACTCCCGTTTGTTGAAAAGGTGAACTGAGTTTAATCAAAAAATGCATTGGGGCTTCCCTGGTGGCGCAGGGGTTAAGAGTCCGCCTGCCGATGCAGGGTTCGTGCCCCGGTCCGGGAAGATCCCACGTGCCGCGGAGCGGCTGGGCCCGTCAGTCATGGCTGCTGAGTCTGCGCTTCCGGAACCTGTGCTCCACGACGGAAGAGGCCACAACAGTGAGAGGCCCGCGTACCGCAAAAAAAAAAAAAGAATGCGTTGGCCATTTACTAGCGGTGGTTTTGCTTTGCCAAAAAAAAGAAAAAAAAAAGTAACTGCCATGTCACTGCTGGTGATCCATGAGGGAAAAACAAAGGATGGATAGTGAGGGGCCCTCCTCCCGACCCCTGCATCCCCCCTCCCCTCCATTGTGTTGGCCCCTCCCGTGTTTGGACTCTAAGGTAGAATAATCACCATGTGAGGTACCAACTGAAAATTAAACACACACCTTTTCTTTTGACATCCATGATTTATTTTCCTAAAGAGCTTATATATGTAGGGATTCAGGAGGGGAAGATGGAGGGGGAGGTCTGGTATTTACTTCACGAATAGTGTTATTCACAGACCAGGAAAGAAATCCAATGTTTGCTGCGGCTTAAATGACAGTATTTATTATGTACTCACAAGAGGGTAGAAAAAGTGACTGTTGATTATTTTGACATTCAATTGCTTGCAATACGCGAGGGATTAATTATGACATGGCACACTTCATCCTGCCACCTGAATTAGCTGGAGTTTTAAAGAAGGGTCTGTATTTACATCATATGTCACATGGGGAGAATACGGATGTCTCTGTGCTCTTTTCTGTATCAGGTTTGATCAGGAATCCGGTGGCCTCGCTGAACGCAGGCACTTCTCAATCAGATCAAACAAAAATCTATCGCTGGTCTTTATGGAGAATCCTATCGTACGGAACCAGCGTTTCCAAACTCTGACCAAGCTTTCCCTGTTAACTGACAGTCCCATGGAGAGAAGTTTCCATCACTTGGGAGCAAGGTGATGAAGTTTCCTTCTCAGGGACCCGTCTCCCCAAACACATGTTGGGGTATAGAATGCAATGCTCCGTTGGTCCCCAAGTAGACAACTGATGAATTTTGTTGGTAGAGGGGCTGACGTTTAGGTAAAAGCACCTTTGGGAGAGGAACGGAGGAGAGGGCACTGGGTCTTAGTAGCGGGAGGCCAAAGCCAACGCCCAGGGTGCCCGCGTGCTGTTGGCGACCAGAACAACTCTCGCTTTCATCTTGTTGCTTTAACAGACTAGGCGCTGTTCTAGCCCACAGGCAATGAATGCAGCTCTTAGCCTCAAATCCCTGGACTTACTACCCACAGTTCTGAAGCTTGAAAGAAGAGGAACCTCAAAGACCTGGCACATCCTTTTAAGCGCAGAGAGCCAGAACACCCAAATCATACCAGAAAGAGGAAAGAACCGTCATGAGTAATGGAGCAAACATGTTGGTGTTCCCTTTTCCATCCTTGAATCTACATCTCCCACAGGAATGAAAATACCCAGAAAGCTGAGGGCACGGGCACCACAGCCCTAAGAGTGGTCGAGAGAGGAGAAAGGGGATGGTCTCGGGACTTGCTTTGTTATGGTCAGGACCCGATGCTTTCCGATCACAGGGTTCTGTGGGTTATTCTAGCTGGAGTCCTGGTGACTACCCCCTTAGTTATTTGAAAGAGCATCGTTATCAAAAAAGAAAAACCCAAACCGTCAAATTCCTACACTGCTGACTATAAAGAATCAACGTGATGAGGGGCTCAGTTTGTAGCTGTGGTTTGAAATATGTCTTTACAGCTGTGTGAGCACTTTATGTTTGAAAAATGCTTTCCCATCACTCTGAGTAGGTTTTCTTTGTGACAGTTCAGCAAGGTCACCTGGATGGCCTCTGACGGATAGATGACGACACCTGGGTGAAGGTCACGTGATGGGCACACAGCGAGACCTGGGGACGGTTCTACAGTCTCTGTGACCCCAAGTGTGTGGGGCGCCATCGAGCCCAGGTCACCTCTGACAGGGCTCGGGACGAGGTGCTTGGAAAGGCTGAGTGTGTGTCCCATTGACTCCGTGTTCATTTCTATAACAGAGCGCACAGCATCTCTAAGAGTCAGGTTACCGCGTGTTCTGCTCTCAGAAGCCAAGGTGTGAGGGAGGAGAAGGCTGGAGGCACCCGTGTGGAGAAATCCGGCTCAGAGAAGGAATTACAGCCCGAGGATCAGACAAGTCACAGGGTCCTGCCCAGGGCAAACGTCCTTTGTAACAGAGGAGCTGAGGCTCAAAGTAACACCGGGGGGATCCAGTGTGATTTGTCCGCTTCACCCGCGGGAACGTTACATTTTGTGAAAAACGTACTTACTGCGAATGTGTGATGTCATTTACTGGACAAGGAAGAAAGTTCATCTTTTGTTGATGAACTCTTACTGCTTGGAGGGAAACACTAGAATATCTTACCCTGGGCTCCAAAATAGCTGTGATCCTTGAAAGAATTTCCCTCCCCTGTTTCTGTTCCTCTGTGGTATTTCCACATCTAGCATAAAAGAAAAATCCAATAGCATTGAAGTTAAATAACACATTTTTCCCTCCCAGAACCAATAAATCTGTTTAAAGATGCATTGCCACTTTTCTTGAGGGATAATTTAGACTATGTATCAAAAAAGGAAAATCAATAGTTTTTTTCTATTACAAATAATTGCGTGTTTGACTCTTTTCCACTTTTTCTTTTTTATTTATTTTGGTTTCAAAATATTTCTACTGAGCCTGCCTCACGTTTTAAGTCTAGACCAGCATGAGTTTCTATGAGACAATGTCTGCCAGCAGATCAGACCCTGTTCTCTCCTGGGCTTGGTGAGGTTCCCACACATAGTATCAGGGGAAAGGCGAGCAGACCCAGGGGCTCGTGGGAAGAGCTTTGAGTTTAGTTGTAAAGGAACAGAGCGTGCTCTTGGGGGCGCACACACCCCCATGGGCACGCAGCACAGAGCCCCACCCACCTGGCTGATTACCTGTGGCCCCATGGGCATTTGAGCAGTGTTTATCCTTTGGACCCAGGTTTGAAATTGTCAACTAGAAAATTGCTCCCTGTGTAAACTTTGGCCTGGCCGGCACAATCCAGGGTCCGTCTTTAAGTAACTAGACGTGACCAGATGTTACCTGAGAATATCCAGTGTGCGATCCCAGTACCCAGAAGAATATCTGGTTTGCAGTACCTCCTGGTGTTCTTTATTTTCAGACATTTTTATTAGAGAAAAGGGATGACTTGCCAGGAGCCCCCAACACACGGGTTGAATGAGAGAGGGGTTTATTAGACTGACTTCAGCTATTCACCATTCAGCCAGAGCAATAATGTCTAAGGATCTGATGTCAGGCACAGAAGGGAGGAGACAAACCTCGACCACAAATCTGTGATGCTCAGGTGAATAGGAGAGTCCAGAGGAGACCGAGGCCAGATCCACGAGGGCAGATGGAAAGGCTTTCTTGAGGAGGTGACAGCTGAGCTGAGCCCTGCAAGGCTGATGCACGTTGGTTAAGTGCAAGAAAGTTGAGGGGGGCATGGTGAGGCCATCTCACAAAAGAGCTGAATGGCAAAGGCAAGGAGTGTAAAGCAGCAGGGCTCCTGGGGAGGTGGGGGGCAGCAACCCAATGCTGCAGGCTGGGTTACTGTTGGCAACCATCCCCCCCCTTCCCTCCCCCATTGCGGGCACAGTGTACTTCCCCACATCATGGACGCTGGGTTTGGCCCTGTGACTTGCTCTGGTCAGTAAGTATCAGCCATGAAAGGAGCAGGCACCAAGCGGTGACTGTGCCTTCAGTCTGGGCCCCAGAACACACACAAATGGAGCAGACTTAAACCCAAACTACAGTCCGCAGCCCACATGCCGGCTAAGCCCATCTTAACCCACTGGAGCCAAATCAGACTCATCCTGCAGACCCAGGCACATGGGGATGGTTGTTATGTGACATTATTAAGGCAATAGCTGACCCTTACATTCAGCAAGGCTGAAACACGGGGTGAAGATCAGGAGACACAGGGCCAGAGGTGTAAGCAGGGCTCCTCGTGGACAGTCTTGTGTTATGTTAAGGTGTTTAGCCTTTACCACTGACATATTCAGGGAGACAGGGATCTGGTTTGCATTTTAGGAAGAGAATTATGGCAGCAATGTGGCAATCGGCCTTGTGGATGTGTGACTCAGAAGCTGTGTGATAATTAATTATAAGAGCTGACATCTACTGGACCCTTCCTATCTACCAGGAACCACGCTAAGTACTTTACCTCTTTCATCTTATTTAATCCTCAAAGCAACCATACAAGCGCTCAGATCACTTCTGTTCTACAAATGACGTATCTGTTTTCTAGATACCCTGAACTCTTAACTGTGAAATCGATCTGTTTATTGCAAAGTTAAGGTAAAAACAGGTCTGAATTATGCCAGTGTGGTGGGAGGGGAGGGGAGTATGATCTAAGAAATTACAAGAAGAATCAGCAAGATATGCTCAGTGATTACATGTGGGATGTGAAGGAAGACTCTAGCATTTCCAGTTTAGGGAACGGAGCAGAAGACGAGGATTTGCACCAAAGAAGAGAATGAGGAAGAGAAATAGGGTGTGTGAGGATGGCTTTGGGACGTCTTTCTGAAGGGACACAGTGAGCAGCTGACAGTACAGGTGTGGAGGCCAAGAGAGGGGCTGAACTGAAGGTGTGGTGCTGAAAGCACCAGCACATCACTCCTGGGAGGGGCACGTGCCCTGAGAGAGGCGGCAGGATGGGGAGAGAAGACAACCAAAACCAGACCCCAGGGACACCGGTGTGAGAGGCAAGGGCAGACACAGAGAAGGCAGACAAAGACGATCTGACCATGACGCCTCAGTGCGGCTCCCTCCTCGACATTGATAATGACATTGATAGTGAAGGTTGTTCCTGCGTGGGGGGCAGGGAGGCATGGGAAATCTCTGCGCCTTTCTCGTAATTTTGCCGAGAACCTAAAACCTCTCTATTACCTATTAAAAACAAAGAAACACATATATAAATAAACTTTTAAAAATACGATCTGAGATGCAGGGGGAAACCCAAGAAAGCACAGTTCCTCAGTCAGACAACAGGCAAAAAGCAGCAAAGATGCTTTTTAGGGGGCACAGCTGGGGTTGCCGGCTGCTGTTGGCTTGGAGAAGAGTCTAGCAACGTGTAGGGAGAGAAGATTGAGTGCAGGCGGTAGGGGAACGACTGGGGGAAGGGGAAGGCCAAAAGAAGCAGAAAAAATATTGATAGGTTTGATTCTATCCATATTTTTTTTGCGGTTCGCGGGCCTCTCACTATTGTGGCCTCTCTCGTTGCAGAGCACAGGCTCCGGACGCGCAGGCTCAGCGGCCATGGCTCACGGGCCCAGCCGCTCCGGGGCATGTGGGATCTTCCCGGACCGGGGCACGAACCTGTGTCCCCTGCATCGGCAGGCGGGCTCCCAACCACTGCACCACCAGCGAAGCCCTCCATCCATATTTTTAAAAATCACTTCCATAAAAAAGAAATGCAAAGACAAATGAGAAGCTGGCAAAGGTATTCCTGACGAACTAGAATTAATAGTAATGATGCATAAAGAGTTTTTTCTTTTAATGAGCAAATAAGGACACTAGAAACAGGTTAGACGGAAAGTGAGAAAACACAACAGGACAGACTGTTTTCGTAAAGGGAGATGCAGCAATGGCAAAGGCAAATGCAGTAACATAGTTGGCCTCAAACTAAAATGCAAACATTTTCGCTCATGGGGTTGGCTATGAATTAGCAAGAATAGGGGCACACGGATCCTCTCCCACACTGCTCTTTGTAGTACATGTTGATTCAACCATCTTTTGAAAACAATTCAGCAGTTATGCTTCAAGAGCCTCCAAATATGCGCGTGTCACCTGGTGCAATGTTTTGAATCTGTGTTAATTCCACATCAGTAAAGAACGTACATGAGAGCTGGTGGTCCAAGAAGCTCTCACAGAACAAGAAAATCTAAACCCCTGGACTAAGCACCAGTGAGGATATGACCACGTACCTTTTGGCATGTCCAGAAAGTGGGATACCAAAAGGCCATTTAAAAATCATGTTTTTGACATGGGAAGAGGTTCATGATTTACCGTTAAGGAGAAACGACAGAATAGAAAAATGTGATCCTAGTTTTACTTTTTGAAGTGCACATATGAAAAAAATGCACATATGAATGATGAGTTATTGCCAAGTTGTAGGATTACATGCGATTTTTATTTCCTCTGTAAGCTTGCCTAGATCTTCCAAATATTCTGCAGTGAATGTGTATTATTTTTGTATTTAGAAAAAGGAAAACAATAAATTATTTTACAAAAGAAATAACAATGAATAGTTGATGGGGAAGGATTCCAAGTCGCTTGGTTTTGTGAGGGGAAGGGTTAAGATGAATCCGAGCAAAGATGACAAGGCAGAGGGAGGGTTTTAAAGAATGGCTGAATGTCCCAGGTTCAAAGGCTTTAAGAAAACAGGCAGTAGGGAGGAAAAAATGAAGAGTCCAGGAAATAATTCATGGCACAACATCTAAGATGGATAAAGAGAGTATAGAATCAGGAGCACAGCAAAGGGTTAGCCTGAACAGGAGAAAGGGTGGCTCCTCCTCTGAGAGGACGAAGGTGTGGGAAGTGCAAACAGACATTTGTTCGATTGTTCGTTTGTAGACAAGTGGCAACTGGGGTGTGTCCTGGGTGGTGGCAGAAGTGACTACCGGATGAGGGTGGTCCAGTTTGACCCACTGTTGTCATCACAGAACTGGAAGCCCGGGGGTTCATACTACATCTGCCTACGTTGAGGTGGCCACGGTCGGCTGCAAGGCAGGTTGGGAGATGTAATCGTCACGTGCCCAGGAATGTTCCCTGTTCCATGACCGAGGGAAATGCAGAGAATGGAGGCTGAGGGCCAATGAGCAGATTTGAAAAATGTTTCAGCTGGGAAGCCCACAGGATTTGCTGGTGGGCTTGATACTGGAGTTTGAATGACAAAGAGGATGAAGAACAAAGTAGGTGTTTTAGGGGATGTGGAAAGAAATACGGTCAGGGATCCAGAAAGAGATCTGAGTATATATTTTCCCAGCAGAGAATCAACTCTTTAAAAGGAATGACATTGATGTGCTCATGACTGTCGCCATAACAGGGTAGCAACACTAGATCCCTAGGGTCACAACCCATGACACACCTGTTGCTTTCAGTCCAGCCTACAACCAGGACTGTGCCCACAGGCATGGGTCTGGGAGACCCTGCTGACAGGTCAGCCACAAAGCCACAATCATGACTTCCACTGTTGTTCTAATGAATCCCCGAATTGGTCCAATTTCTCGAAACAAAGTTCACATCACTTCACAGGTGTGGACACAGTTCATACCTGAGTTCTAAAAACTCCTTGTCTGATGGTTCTTTTTTTAAAATTTAATTTAACTTAATTTAATTTTATTCTATTCTATTTTATTTTTATTGAAATATAGTTGATTTACAATGTTTAAGGTGTACAGCAAAGTGATTCTATATATACCTATTCTTTTTCAGATTCTTTTCCATTATAGGTTATTACAAGATATTGAATATAGTGCTATGGGGTAGGACTTTGCTGTTTATCTATTTTATATGTAGTAGTGTGTATCTGTTAATCCCAAACTCCTAACTTATTCCTCCCCACACTTTCCCCTTTGGTAACCACAAGTTTGTTTTCTTTTTCTTTTCTTTTTTTTTTTTGGCCACGCTGCACAGCTTGTGGGATCCCAGGTCCCCGACCAGGGATTGAACCCAGCCCATGGCAGTTAAAGCACGGAATCCTAACAACTAGACCAGCAGGGAACTCCCGTAAGTTTGTTTTCTATGTCTGTGAATCTGTTTCTTTTTATAAGTAAGTTCATTCGTATCATATTTTAAATTCCACATGTAAGTGACGTCATATGGTATTTGTGGTTCTCTGTCTGACTTACTTCACTCAGTGTGATCATCTCTAGGTCCATCCATGTTGCTGCAAATGGCATCATTTCATTATTTTTATGGCTGAGTAATACTCCACTGTGTATATGGACCACATCTTCTTTATCCATTCATCTGCAGATGGACATTTAGGTTGCTTCCTGGCTACTGTACTGATGGTTCTTTTCTACTGGAAGACTTAGAGGGAGGAGCTACAGGAGTGCCATCGTTTGCCCACAGCCCTTTCCGCCCTGGTTAAAAATGAGTCACACACTCACATGTCCTTAGGTGCTCTCCTTTCTCGGAATTACCTGGTGATGGATGGGGGCTCAGGTTTGGTTTTGGCAGCCCCGGGGCAAAGACTGTGCACCCAGGTGCCATGACTACAGAGGAAGGAGCTCCCCCAAGGCCGTGCCAACACATTCAGGATGAAACTGGGGCCACTTAGGGGGGTGACGGGCTGCATGTGTCCCTCCCCTCACAATGCAGAGGGTTGCCCCAATTCCATCCCTGTCCTCTCTTTCAGGACCACAGTGACCTGATAACAGGATGAGTGACATGAGGGACATTCATTCTGAGATGCGCTGAGACATAAAGACAAATCCTGGACCCTCCTTGGAAACATGACCACCATCTCATTTTCCCCAAATGTTCACTTTTAAAAAGTGACATCTCATGACTAACTTTAGCATTTGGGAATGAACGATGAGATTTTAAAAGTTTTCCTAGAAAAGCAATGGATTTGTATGGTAGCACAAGCTCCATCCATATGAGAAATCAGGTTTAGATATCTCAGCAGGTAAGTGGGAGGACTTGTGAACATTCCTTGTTTTGGGGGGAGGTGAAACTGAATACCTAATTCCGTGCTGTGGGATATTCCAAGAAGGAGCCCAATGACGTGGAGACGTGTCCTTGCCCCAGTCACGGAACGAGGGTGATAATCCCCAGAATTATCACGTGAGCAGGTCACAAACACTAAAGGACACAGATACTCATTTTCAGGGTCTGCACAAAAGTCCTGATGAGAAAAGCCTCCTGGAAATGGAATACACTTTATTCTGGCCGAAACACCTGATACTTTCCATCTACCTCATGGGAATATATGTTTTACAAGAGAGATGAATATTATCTCATAATCTGCCACAATACCTAATATCTATCACATTTCAAAATGAATACGATTAGTGCCTAAATCTCAGCATTGGCAATTTTCCTCTCTCTCTGGAAACGTTTTTTAATTGAAAGCATTTTAAGGGTTGAGAGAAAATGCACCATTTATTTCTGTTAGACACTCTAAGTGTATTTGGTTACTTGGGAATAAAGTAGTTCCCCCTTCAAAGGAAAAAAAAAATCCTTTAGGCTTATGTGACAATTGTATTTGGTAGAACGATGGACTGGAGTTTCAGTGGCTAGAGTTTACAGAATGAATGATAGCACCATCTATAAAAGAAGATACAGAATCAAATTCTCCAGTGACAGGAATTTCTTTTACAATTTTGAGAACAAAAGCATGCATGTAGAAGAAAATCTACATGGATGTGCTTTGCTATTCATATTGTTATAGCCTTGCAGTGCTAGAAACCTTGAAATACTAATAAAATAAATTTCACCGTTAGCCATTAACTTCCTATATGAGAGCAACATTTCTGTTAAAGATTTAACCCCTGTTTTCTTTGATAAGGTTGGGCTGTTAGTACAGAATTACCCTAGATGCAAATGACAAATGACGACAAGATCTGCAACAAACATGAAACTAACGTCCTGAGCACGTGGACGCTCGGACGCCCCGTGGCTGCCAGCCTTTTGCACCGCTCGCTCGGCGCCGCCCCGCTCTGCCCCGGCCCGTGCCGGGGCCCCGCGGCCAACGAAGGACCCCCGCTGTACGGCTGCCGGGGCTGCACGCCGGGACCTGCACTCCGGGACCACCGCGGCCCGCGCACGCAGCCAGCCCAGTCTGAACTTCCGCTGCCTCAACCAGACCCTGAATGTCAAAAAGCAGAGTGTCTGCTGGATGAACTTGAGGATAACGGGAGCTTTGGGTGACGCTGGCCCTCAGGACAATAGCACCTATGAAAGACTGGCCGAGGAGACGCCGGACTCCTTAGCAGAGTTTTCTGAAGACCTTGCAGACAAACCTTACACATTTGAAGGCGATGATGTCTCCTCTGGGAGTGGTGTTTTAGCAATTAAACTGCGTGGAGATCTAGGAACCTAAGTGATCAACAAGCAAACCCCAAACAAGCAAATCTGGTTATCTTCACCATCCGGTGGCCCCAAGTGTTACAACTGGCCTGGGAGAAACTGGGTGTCCTCCCACGATGGTGTGTCCCTCCACGAGCTGCTGGCCACAGAGCTGACTCAAGCCTTAAAACCCGAAATGGGGACTTCCCTGGTGGCGCGGTAGTTAAGAATCCACCTGCCAATGCAGGGCACACGGGTTCGAGCCCTGGTCCGGAAGATCCCACATGCCGCAGAGCAGCTAAGCCCATGTGCATAACTACTGAACCTGCGCTCTAGAGCCCATGAGCCACAACTACTGAAGCCCGTGAGCCACAACTACTGAAGCACCTAGAACCCATGTTCCACAACAAGGGAAGCCACCGCAATGAGAAGTCAGCGCACCGCAACGAAGAGTAGCCCCTGCTTGATGCAACTAGAGAAAGCCCACACACAGCAAGGAAGACCCAACACAGTCAAAAATAAATAAAATTAAATCTTAAAAAAAAAAAAAACAACCCACAGAAATCCCAAACTGGACTTATCTTCTCTGGCCTACCCTGGAAAAGGCACTTGCTGCCCAGCCTAATGCTAAAGACATTAAACAAAGACCCCAGCTTTGTTCTGCAGCTGAATGGCTAGCTTTTTCCATTCATGCTTTTGAGGACAGTTGCGTGGTGTGTAACGGCTCTGTGAAAAGACCGTGTCACCTCCCGCCCTGCCGCTGGGTTCAGATATTTAATTTCCATAGCTTTCTTTGGATTTATTGTCTGATTTCCTCCCTCACGTGATAGCCCTTATCTTTCGTAATGTCTGTACGCCCATACCTTTATATATAACCTCACGACAAAGAAAAAGAAGAGGGACAAATTCCAGGAGGAGAAATGAATTGGCTTCACTATTCATTCTTTGAAAGACTTACTACAAAAACTGCATGAAGAGCGTCTGGCCAACCTTGCCATCCTGTGTCAAAATGAGACTCATTAAGGGGAAACCTAAAACGTTCCTACTCCCCTTGAAAGTGTAAACACTTCTAAGCCCTTTGGTATTGAAGCATCAGTAGCAACTCGGGAATTCTCAAACCGAAGACCATTTTCTCTTTGTGCTTTGTGACTGCCAGGGTGTGGCCCACATGGGGTGACACAGGGAGATGTGGTGCCATGTCTTTCATACGTGCATATAGATGTACACACAGAGTTACACGTGTGTGTATATATATATTTTTAAAATTTAAGAATAAACTATTGCAACACTGGTCTGAGGATGCAAAAAATCCCCCAAAAGCCACCTCTGTAAGCTCATGGATACAGTACAATAAATGAGGTCACGGAGCTCAGGAGGTGCTTGGCAAACTGTGAAAGGCCACATAAATGAAAAGATGTTGGTGTTAATGAAAGGAACCCCGCTCTTACACTTGGCCCAGCCCAAAAGTAGTTGTCTGTCTCTGGGCCAGTTTCTCCAACTCCCTAGACCTCTGTTTTCCCCTGTTAACAGAGAGGGTTAACCTAGATAGAATATAGTCGATTCCCGATTTAGACATTTAGTGTTCCTGTCAGGCAACTTAACAGGCCCACTTTAATTCCCTCCAGTAGAGGAGATGACAGTGAACAGTTTTTTTTAAGCTATAGAGTAAGTATATGGTTTTGGGTTTTGCTTTACTTGAATTTCAGTTGAATTCATGTTCAAATAATCATCCTTTATTGTGCCATTACCGTGCTAAGCCGGGGCTGCAGGCTGAACGTTAAGGTGTTGATCCTAACCCCGGATCACAGCCCTCGCAAATGAGATTAGTGCCCTTAGAAGAGAGACCCCAGAGAGCTCGCTCATCCCTTTCACCATGTGAGGACACAGCTAGGAGACGGCTGTCTATGGACCAGGAAGCAGGCCTTCACCAGACAACCAGTCTGCTGGGGCCTTGATCTTGGACTTCCCAGTCTCCAGAACGATGAGCAATAAATTTCTGTTTATAAGTCAAAAAAAAAGAAAGAGTTAACATCCTAACTCTGTAGATCGCAGTCCGCAGAGAAAACATTTTTATTCCTTTTTTTTTAAAGAGACATAAACAGATATTTAACTGAGGAAGAAAATAGAAATTTATCAATATGTAAAAAAATCCATTTTTTTGGTATACAAAAATGAAAATTAATAGGACATGCTGTTTAAACTCATCAAATTGGCAAAGATAAGTTCTCAGCGTGCTCGCAGGGGGGATGGGCACTGTCCCACTTTGCTGCGAGGGGCAGGTTGCTGCTGCCCACCTGGAGATCTCGCTTGCTTGTGTGGTCAGAGCCCTGATAAACTGCACACCTGTGGATCCAGTAATCCCCCTTCTCAGGTTCCCACTTCCTTTAGGTCTCCTGGCCACCCCATCAGGAGGAACTCTGCTCCATCTGCTGACATACAGCTTCCAGCCCTGTGGAAAGCACCGTCCACCAGCAACTATTCCTTAAAGACCCCGGAAAACCTGCACAAAAGCAAGTAAGAGCCACAGTTACAGTTACCATGGAGACCATAAAGCCTTCACCGTCTCCTGTGCTCAAGGGGCGTCTGGAGCTCTGCTCGCCACTCTTGGGCCTCACCTGCCGATGCGTCATCCACACCAGGCTTACGGTCTCCATGGGCTTCCAGCTCTGACCCTGAGGGGCACAGTGGCATCTGACTCTGGTGGCCCCTCTGTGTCTGGCATCTCCTGGAAGCCCTCCTGGAAACACTTTTCTCTTTTGACCACTGCCTTTCTCTTCTTGGAGGTCAGGGTCAAGTTCATGGGGTCAGGCAGATGGGCATCCTTCCCAGCCCCGTGGACTCCATTCCCAGAAATGTAACAGGGAAAACTTCTTCCTCCCTCTCATCCTCCACCCTGATCTCCTCCAGAAAACTGCTCTGGGGCCCTTGCCCACCTGGTCAGCTTGCCCACCTGAATCTGAATCTCAGTCCAGGCTCAGGCTCTGACGCCTACCACGCAGGCCCCTGATGGTTGGTTACAATGTCAGAAACAACAGATAAACCAAACGGCTGCCGCCATGGCACACATGTATCTGTGTTTCTAATGCTGCATTTCCTTCTCTCTCCATCCTTCTGCATCTCCTTGCTCCCAGCTGTAGCTCTAGGGCTGAGCTGAGGACCTTGCACATAATGAACGATCACTAACCATCTGTTGACTAACCAGTGCATCCATGAGAAGGAGTGTTACACGGGATTTAGGAGAGTGTTTTCAAATGATGTTTAATGATGCTCAAAATGAAACAAGTTTTAAAAGCAGAATAAATGGAAGCAACCTAAGTGTCCATCGACAGAGGAATGGATAGAGAAGATGTGGCACATGTATACAATGGAATATTACTCAGCCATAAAAGGAAACGAAACTGAGTTATTTGTAATGAAGTGAATGGACGTAGAGTCTGTCACACAGAGTGAAGTAAGTCAGAAAGAGAAAAACAAATACCATATGCTAACACATATATATGGAATCTAAAAAAAAAAGGTTCTGAAGAACCTAAGGACAGGACAAGAATAAAGGTGCAGACGTAGAGAAGGGACTTGAGGACATGGGGAGGGGGAAGGGTAAGCTGTGATGAAGTAAGAGAGTGGCATGGACATATATACACTACGAAATGTAAAATAGATAGCTAGTGGGAAGCAGCCGCATAGCACAGGGAGATCAGCTCGGTGCTTTGTGACCACCTAGAGGGGTGGGATAGGGAGGGTGGGAGGGAGACGCAAGAGGGAGGGGATATGGGGACATATGTGTATGTATAGCTGATTCACTTTGTTATAAAGCAGAAACTAATATACCATTGTAAAGCAATTATACCCCAATAAAGATGTTAAAAAAATTATTAGTAAAAGCAGAATAAAAACTATGTCCGGTGTTATACTAATTTCACGAAGAAAACCAAAAGTTGGTACGTGGAATAAGGACTAGAAGAAAACATACCGAAACGTTAAAAGTAATTATCTGGGGCTTCCCTGGTGGCACAGTGGTTGAGAGTCCGCCTGCCGATGCAGGGGACGCGGGTTCGTGC
>NW_021703765.1:3016292-3293361 GCF_005190385.1 Monodon monoceros | reverse complement strand
GAAAAAAAAAAAAAAAAAAAAAAAAAAAAGTAATTATGTGCAGTCAATGAAATTACAGGTTTTTAAATTGTATTGTTTGTAATTTTCTGGATTTCTTATTTAACAAGATGTATTACATTTACAGTTAGAGGGAATTCCATAGGTATCTATATAAAGCATATCTATTTGTCAATAGAGTTTAAGGCATGTAGCTATGGTCACAGGTAAGTGGCAGACAAAGATCAGGTTATTCTTAGAGAGTTTTCTTTCTTCTACAAAGAGGTGCCTTGTTCTCACTGAATCAGCTTCAGTGCCTCTAGACTATTTGCCAAATCGACCACAGTGGGCCTATTGCACTGTCTTTCGTCTGCCTAAATGCACCTGATTTGTAAAGATAATTTTACTTTCCTTCCAGGTCAACACTATTAAATGATATTTTATTATGAAAGTCATTGTATTTGTGCCTCAGTTTATTTCATGTTGTTCTCCAGTGCCCGGTACAATGCCGGATAGTCGGAAGCTGGCATGAGGAAACCCTTTCTTGTCTTCCAGAGTTTACAATACGGGCAAAAGCACACATTAGAAATAGGCTTGTATGTCAAAAGGGAGGCATAATTTAGCTTACGATTCCTCCGCCTCAGTGGCCTCTTCACATGATGTTTCCATGCCCATTGTCTTATTATTTTTTGAGATTTCCATAAAGTTACCCACACAATGTACATATCATTGTGATTTCATTCTCATCATACACGGTTATATATTAATTTTGCATCAAATACTCCACACATGCTTTGTCATTCTAAGACTTCTTTTCCCGTGATCTCTCAGATGGTTTTTCTTTGCTCCCTTTGTAATAAACCCCATGATGCTGACATCTGAAATGGGGGGAGGTCTCCCCCTCTTCATCATTCTTCTTATTGAATCATTTTTTATTTCTTACTTTTTGAACTGGAATCTGTTCACCTTCCAAATGCCTCTGCCAATTTTTCTGGCTTCTGAAAAATTAATTTCAGCTGTTAGCATCATGGAAACAGAAAGGGTGTCTCTCCCACCTTGCACATCTTGACTCTCCCTTCTGGCACATAAATCCTGTCAATGCCATTGGCTGCTTCCCCCTCTCTCTCACTAGAGTCCCAACTCTTTATCTCTGTATGCAGTTGCTTCTTTCCACCGGCAGCCCTAGAGATGGAGAGGAAAACGTTACAGCTAAGAGCCCACGGAAAGGAAAGGCTTGCCGCCTACGGAAAGACTGTAACGTGTTCCCTGTCTACTGGTCCCCCCTTTATTCTTAGCTACCTGTGTACCCACTGCATTCTTTGTTCATCCACTCACTTGCTCAGCCCCTCTGCAAACATCTCTTGAACCAGGGATTATGGAGGGCACAGATACAGCGGACAAGGCAGGCTGTACACATAGGCAAGCACAGCCCACGGTGACAAATGCTCTAATGGAGTTGTCCTCAGCAGGCTGTGGGGCACAGGACGGAAGAAGGAGGTAATGGCTGAGCTGGATGGGGCCTTAGAGGGATGGGTAGGAGTTCATCATCAGAGAGTAGAAGTGTGTCCTGGTCAAGGAAAGTGTATGTACAAGTCATACGTGAGGGAAGTAGCACAGAACAATCAGAGGTACCCACAGGATAAGAGGCAAACTCATGATCTCACCCACTTCCGGAACAGCAGACCCCCTTGCTAGAGTGCGTGCCACATGAGCAAACAGGGCTCAGTGGGTCTCCCGTCCCTCACAATGGTCTGGGGTTCCCTGGTTCTCACCTCCTTTACCTGGAATGCCATTCCCTTTCTTCTCAAATTCTCACTTATCCCTCAAAATGCAGCCAGACATCAGCTGTGCACCGTCCCACCGGCCCAGCTGGGCAGCCAACCCACACCTGACTCTTCTGTTTCTGCCTGTTCATTCGCCTGTCTGCCCCTCAGGCTGGGAGCCTGAAGAGGGTCCTTATTTCCCTGGCCCTTGGAGAGGGGTCAGTAAGTGCTGTTGAGTCACTAGCAGGTGCGATGGCCCCTGCGTGGAGGAAAGTGGATGGACCGGGAAAGGGCTGCACATGTCGGCCGTGGGACGGGGCCACCTGCCAGGGGAGAGGGTTCTGACCAGCTCGTCCCACCTGCCTGTCTGTCCCTCAGATGCCCTTATGGTCAGCCCACTCCCTTTGATGCAAAGCTTCCGTTTCCATGGACACATCCACTTCCTTTTCTGGCCTCACCTGCTGCTTTAGTTTCCCAGAGCTGCTGTAACAAAGCATCATAGACTGGGCGGCTGGAGCAACAGAAACGTGTTTCCTCACATTTCTGGAGGCCAGGAGGCCAAGATCAAGGTGTCAGTGGGTAGTTTCTTCTGAGGTCCCTCTCCTAGGGTTGCAGACAGCTGTCTCCCCCCGTGTCCTCACATGGTCTCTCCTCTCTGTGCGTCCATGCCCTAATCTCCTCTTCTTATAAGAACATATTCAGACTGGATTAGGGTCCACCTGTATGACCTCATTTGACCTTGATTACCTCTTTCAAGACCATCTCTCCAAACGCACACCCTGAGGTCCTGAAAGTTAGGGCTTCTAGATATGGATTTGGCAGGGGGACAAAATTCAGCCTATCAGACCTGCCATTAGTTGGTTTTGCCTGTGCTTTTTTAGTTGTCCCTGTTCCTTGCTTTGTCCCTTTGAGGACTTCGGAGAAAGTAATTTCTTTTAGAGTTGAGCCTCCTTGAACCTCACCTGTTATCTTATGACGACGCCCCGTGCTTGGCCACCGCCATGCTGCTTTTGTTTCTGTTTTTTCAGTCTACAGTCTCTATTTTCTCACATCTCAGAATCCCTGCCTCACTGTTTCCTCTCCTTTTACGGCCCCAGGTGACTTCCTTTCATTTATTTATCTTGGCAGGTGTTACCAGCTTATTTCTTTTATTTCCCTTTTGCCTCTGGTACTTAACACCGGGCCATCTGTGCCAATCTTACTTATTATTTATTCACCAAACGTTCCCCAGCCCCTACTATGTGTAAGTACGGCACCGGCAGGGCCCTGGTTCTTAAAGGTGAAGGAGTCCTCGCCACCGTCTTCCAGGGGCTGGAATTCCGCAGAGTGAGGCTCAGGGCCGGGCCCACGGGAGGCCGTGCTGAGTGCAGCTCTGCGGTGCTCTTAGCATCTGGTCCTTGGACCCTGTGCCTCAGTCTCACCCGGGGTGCTGAGGAAGCACCCGCCGGGTGAATTAGCAGTTCGAGGAGCTCAACCAGGCATCGGTACTCTGTACACGCCCTGCAGGGGTGGCCGTGCACAGTGAACGTTAAATACGGCTTTGCTGCCACAGCAAATGAGGGAACGATGGAGCGATCGCTGTTACAGTGGTGAGTGGTGTAAGGTAGTGAAGAGAGGACGTGACTTGGAAGCGTGGCCTTGGAGGATGAGAGATGGCTCACCTGGGGGGACTCTGGGAGGAGAGACTCGGCAAGAACACGTGGGTGTGAAAATGCATGCAGGCTCTCGGACCAGTGCTGAGTCTAGAGCTAGAGAAGGCGTGGGGATGAGGCGGCCGTGGACTGGGCAGGCTGGGGGGATGCTGTGTGGTGTGAGCTGGGCGGCCAGTGGTCTCCCGGTTGAGGGGTGGCTGGGACGGGCATCAGGCATGTATTCCTGTGCAGGACTCAGGCCCCGGCCTTCCTGCCCACAAGCCCCTCCCACCCACGATAGAATCGTCTGTGATACTTTTCAGAAAGCAGGACACACAGGAAGTTCTGACTCAGTGGGTGTCTCTCCGTGAGCATCCTTCACAGATGATGCTGGCAAGGAGCTGCAGCTGAGGACCACGAATGACGCAAATCCCACCGGCCGCTCCCCCATCTCTACCTCTTTTATCCCAACTGACACACAAGATTGGCCCTCAGGGGGATCTGTCTATTGTCCTCCGTCCTCCATGAAAACTGACCCCATTGTTTCTCTCTCCCTTCTCTCCTTTCCTCCTGCAGCCATGAGGAAGTAGTGTGATGCAGTGAAAAGCACATGGATGCTTGAATCAGAGAGATTTGGGCGCAAATCCCTGCTCCCCTGCGAAGGAAAGACTCATCACCCTCCGGAGCCTCTGGTGCGTGGACAGTAACACTCATCTCAGAAGGTGACTGCTTCTCCCCCGCTCTGCTCCCTCTGTCCCCAGTATTCTTCATCGTGTCCCCGTCCTTCGGTATTCCCAGCAAAACTGGCTCATAAGCCCCCCCCTTCCCTGGTCATTCTGTCTTCCCTCCCACCTTCCACGGGCCAGTTGCCGTTACTGCTGAAACCCCCTCAGTTCACCTCTGAGATCTACACGACAGGATCTCAGGCCATACGCTGCTCCCCCCTCGGCAAGCTTTCCACCCTCGACTTCTCTGTGTGTTGCTGGCGTGAAGTTTACAGCTCAGCCCCTGCACAGGAAACGCATGTGATCATCTCCTGCCCAGGAGAGAGGTACAGTAGCCAATACTTCTTCTTTTAACAGTGGAGAGACTGACTCAGTATAGTCAGTGGATCTATCCAAGGTTGCACCATCAAATTCTCCCACTGTCTTCCCTAGTCTGGGCTTTCAGAGAAAATTTAGTGCTTTTCTGTCGTGTTTATGAATGGATTTCCAGAGCATTTGAGCCACTGGCATTGTTGCCAAAATGGAAATCATGGCGGGTGAGTGGGAGGGCTGGAGGGTATGTCTTTTCCTTTCTTGAAAAGAAAACTCACGCAATGAGCAGTGCATGAGAGCAGATGAGAGGCAGTGTTTTGTCAGGGTGGGGTCCGTTCACCCACAACTAAGTTAGTTAACTCCCCCAGCCCCTCCGTCGGATACCTGGTTTCCTGGTGGTCCTTGCTGAGCCCCAAGAAGAAAGATGACCTCTCGGATGCACCATTAGCCCACACACCTGACCCCGGCTCATTAGGAGAGAAAATGACTCACGAAGCGGGTGGGATTATCCTGTTGGAGGTGATGCATCTGGAGCTACACATTTCAGAACATCTGGAGAGTGGAGAAAAAAATCACCCAGAAGCAAGGAATTGGGAAAAGTCAGCTGTTTATTGACTTTCCTATTTGGAAGCAAAAGACTAAGCAAAACAACTGGAGTTTGACTCTGAAAACCCACGGCTGGTGGCTGGGCGGCGGTGGAGGGGCCCTGTCTCGGGATGGGATGGGCACCACCCAGGAGGCTGAACATCTCCCGACCACTCTTCCTCACCGTGCGAGCAATATGCATCCTGCCATAATGAACTCACTGCTATTGTTACACTAAACACCAACAGTACGGGTTATTTTAATGGACATATTGCTTTAAACTGAGCGTTCACCATCTGTTCAGTCCCTCATTTTGAATGCAAAAAGAACATATTTCACAATTACATCTGTAAGTAATGATATAAGTAATTTAAATGCATGTATATGTTCACACAATGCAGGAGACAGCTGGGATACTTTCCCCTCACTCTTCATGTTTCAGGCACAAATCAAGGGAGAATATTCACTCACTCCTTATAGAGTGCATTTTCCCATTGACACGAAGTGGTTTTTGCAGAAAACAAGGTTTCCTGCCCTCACTGTACCTAGGAGTTCAAGGCAAGCTCCATAAACTAGATCACAAAGTCTTTTGTACAATGCTTGCCTTGTCTCCGTCCAAATCCCCCCTGGCTTGAATGACAGCTTGGCAGATGCCATGCAGTAGATCCATCAGTTTCAATAGATGTTCATGAGGGACCAGCGTTTCTTTCACTGCCTCCCCTGGAGACAAGGCTGCGGGATGTGTCTCCAAAAAAGGAGGGATCTGAGGGCGGTTGGCATGCCCGCTGCACGGGACGTCCAAGACGGGGTGGCACAGAGACCCTGCCGAGGACAGCAGGTTGCTGAGCAGAGGCTCAACACAACGAAGGGAATGAGTGTTCGCTGGGCCTGGGGAAGTGGTGGGAGAGGGGCTGGGGAGAAGGATGCTGGTAGCTGGTGATTAGGAGACATGGTACCAGAGACAGAGAGATAGACGCCCCAAGGCTCAGGAAGGCCATCGCCACATCTCTGTGCCCAAGTTCAGTGGCAGGGTCCAGAGAATGGCACCCCAGATGCCGAGTGATGTAATGTGACAAACACACAGGATTCCGGGGTGACTTTGATGGGGAATCTGCCAGATGGCAACTCTGATATCCACTTTTCTCTTTTGAAAACTCAGTCTTTGAATACCATGTTACAGATAACACAAACTGTGGTTGCTGTTTTGAAAAAAGATTTTTTTTTTTAACCCATCACCAGCACAAACAAAAAATATTTGCTTTTGTGATGTCCCACGACCCTGTAAGAAGATAGAATTGTTTAAAGGCTTTTGTATTGTCCACATTCTAAGCAAGGAGAAGCTTATAAATCTTCCAGTGTGACATCATTGCCGTTTTATATCTATATACTCTATATTTATTGTGCCTGCTTTTTTTGGCATCTGTGACACAGCTGACAGCAGTGGATTTGCATGGGGACTTATGTTACCATTTGCAAAGACTCCCTATAGAGATGCTTCCTGAGCTTGCTGTAGTTTTGATTTTTTAACTGCTTGTCGGCAATGCATTTATTATTTTTTTTCTCAGACAAAGGTGCTAGCTTGAACTGATGGAAGGTTTATTTTTGGAACATTATTAGCAGCTTAAAAATTTGGAGATGTTGTGCCAAGGGATAAAACTATATGAAGAATTCTAAGTAATACATTTGTATTGACTGTTCGTCACAAAGACCCAGGAGAGTGGTCAACCCTATTGGCCTCAATTTAACAGATGTTATTGTGGACGGGTATTTAGATTAAAAAAAACTATTTACAGTCTTTGACTATTTAAAGGCTACTTGTTTTTCCCCAATATTCATTTATCTTGAAGAACTTTCCACTCTGATTTCATTCTTAATTTAGTGTATATTCTAAATTGGATCAAAATTGCCAATGAATTGCGTCTTCAAAGAAATCTGGTTTATTGTCTAATTACACAGTCCACCTAAATGGGTTAAAACAAAATAGAGTCTAGGAAGTGGAAATGCAATCATTGTTCACTGTTCCTAAATCGAGCGGAAATTCAGCCCACAGTCAGGTGTCAGGAGTTTTCAACTCACAGTTGAAACTCACGATGATTAGAGAAATGCAGTAATAAAACACTGCTAAATTTTCAGCCTGTAGGAGGGAGCTGGAAGAACGTGTATTTTGCACAAACCTTAGTGACGTTTGAACTGCTGGTGAGGCCTTTAAAAGTGTAAACTTTTGCACCGGACTCTGGGTTGGTTAACCTCTTCTGCCTCAGTTTCCTTAGCTGCAGAATGGGGAGAAACGAGAACACAGACCTCGTTCATACCAAGTACCTAAAAAAGTACGTGCACGGAATGAGGGCGGCCTTCCTGAAAACTGATCATCTCTGGTAAGGGAGGTTTCACATATTTGTGGTGAGGAGTCTTTGATGCTTCATCATGATTTCAAGACTGACATTTTAAGGAATTTGTATCAAATCCCGGAGTTTGCCCTCCAGCTCAGACACAAAGAGGAAAAAAGGCTATGACTCTGGTTTATCTGGGCTGCCATCGGTAACGGGCATAGCAGACACTTCCTGCTGCAGGACATGGGAATTCCATCTGGTTGAATGAGCTGTTGAAACGCAAGGTCCGTACACCGCAGACCCATGGGAGGAAATCACGCGTTTGCATAGGATGGTTGTAAGGGCTGAGGGATTTGGACACCACGGCCAACATTCTGGAATTGTCACTCAGCATTCACCAGCAAAAAAAAAAAAAAAAAAGGGCAAAAGCAATATAATCAAATTAAGGAAATGAGTAAAGCACCAGATGTGAATGGAGGTGGAGGAGAGACACAGAGCACATTTCCTCTCTATATTTTAGGCAAGGAAAAGGTTTTTAAGACCTCATGAAACATGTCAGAAGGTCAGCGCTCAAGTGAGGCCCAGGAAAATCTAACACTGAACACCTAGAAGGTTTAGTGGTGTGGTAGAGCATTCTTTCAAATGAAACAGAGATCAAACATCACATTAGGCCTTCCTGATGTCATGCTTTAGACTTCAACAAAGGTACCAATGCTTTTAACAAAGGGAAACAAGTAGGAGTCTTGCTTCATTTAATGGTGACTAGTTTACCAGTCTGTGGAGCAGATAAGCCCTCAACATCAACATAACTCAGAGCAAATGTTTGCCTTGTAGGGCAACTGATTTGTAAATGACACTACATGTGGTGTGTTTCAGGTTCTAGGTGTGAGTTACATTCTCTCTCTATTGTTGAAGTGAGATTTTTTTCCAATTCTAAAACATAAAGAGAAGGTGAAAGAATTTTCTAAGCTGTTGGAAGAGGCAAATCCTAGAAATCCTTGCGACCTCTCCTGAAAACACATGGGATTTGTTGCTGGCTTTAGGCCATGCTGGTCGTGAGCAGATAAGAGTTTATCCGGACATTCTAGCTGTCTGGCCTTTTAAGCCAGTGACAACAGAGCACTTGGAGCGGGTGAAGTGTGAGTCCCTGAAGACAGCAGAGCAGCTGTGCTGCTTCCCCAGCGCCTTGCCTACCTACCGAGTGTGTCAGAGCTCGTGTAGAAGTCAGTGTGAATGATAGATGACCTGCGTGGAGGGGGACCTGCAGAAGAACAGTGGCCTGGGCAAGGGCAAGGGCGAGGGCTCTTGGACTTGAATGCCTGGGGAAGGTTGGGGGAAAAACAAACCTGAAATAGATGTGGGGAGTTTGGGATTGAAAAGCACACTAATAAACAGATAAAAACCCTCACTAAGACGCAATAACCCAAAGCTGGGAAGGTGACGGAGTGCCGCGCAGGCAGTAGCAAACCAGATGCAACTTTACCGCTACAATGGGATCCTCACTGAGGAGCCCCAGAGTCGAGCATGATTGTCTGAGTTCACTAATTAAGCAGCCGTTAAGAACACCTACATTAAATAGTGGATTCCGTGTGGAAATCTGGAGCTGCCGGCTGCGGGCCAGCTTCTCATCTCCCATGGACGCATCCCCTAGTTTTCATATGGCAAACAGGAGAAATCCACGGGGCAGGACGCACACAGGCACAGAGTTACAACCTACATCACGCTCCGTGTCGGTGCTGGTTTCAACACGAATATTTAGGACCATGGAGGGCCACTTGAATGATCGGCCCAAGGATTTCAGTAAAGAGCTGTACAGAGAATCTTGGTCAGTTCTCCCTCCATAGACATATATTCAGATTGGACATAATGACAATTTCACATACATAAAGGGAACAGACAATGGTGGTGATCTGATGGCATTCTTCTTCTGATGGGGACACCCTACTGGTATCTTAATAATGAATGATTTTAACGATCCCTAAATATCTCTTGTGTCCCCAGTTCTTAACTTATTTAACAATCACTCTTTTAGATATATCGCATTTCATAATTTGAATATTGGTGAAAGAAAGAAAAAAATGACGTCAGTAAAGTTTAAAGGATATTTTTTCTTTTAATCAAGGGAACAGTGCCATTTAGAACAGAAAGCGACACAGATGGATTCAAATGTTTATGCTTTAGTTCGTGGTGTAAAGAGACACTTTCAGATAATTTTCATGGTGCAAAAGAGATACTTTTAGATAATTTTGCCTTTATTTTAGGCTTTGGTCAAAAACTAGGTTTTATAGTTCATTCATGAATTTTATTCATGCCAAATTGAAATCAATGTGAATGTGTGTTCGGGGTGGGGGAGGGCAGAGATCCAGAGAAAACAAATCTTTACAAAACTTCAGTGGAAATTGTTCTGAGACGGAATATTCCCGGGTAGTTTGGGGAGCTGTAAACGCAGGAATATAACTACTTCACCCAAATATGACAAAATAATATTAGCAGGAAATAGAAAAGGAGCAGTTTGTTCCTGCCAAGGTGAGAAAAGCAAATAATTTAAAAAAATTATTGGTAAAGCGGAGAGCGATTTCAAATAATTCACTTTCTGAGCAACAGAGGGGCAGATGGCATATGCCAACCCCAGGGCCCCGTGTTGAATTCCAGCTCCGCCCTAGAAGAAGGATTTAGGGAAGTGGGCCTCTGAAGGCTTCCTAAATATTGTCTGTGAGTCCCCTTGGGGCTGCATGTACGCTGTCAGCTGTGGAGGTACTTGTTCTCTGATGGACAGCTGGATATCAGAAGGCTGTGATCAGGTTTTGAACATTATATTAGTACATTTTTTAAAATATCTGCCAGCTGCTACTCCAGCTTAAAAACATCACCGAGACCCAAACAGCCTCAGAGAAAGGCATCCAGTCTAGATATCCTTTAAACTCGACATTATCATTATACAGAACGTGATGTATAGACACACCAACGTACATACAATATGTATGTGTTAACGTTTTATAGATATTTAAAAACTTGCACTATAATTTTTTTGTGGCAGGCATAATTGTGGATGGTTCCTGGAGCGCAGTTATGGAGCAGGCTCGCGCGCGAAGGGCCAGCCAGCGCTGGCTGCTTTTCCCCTGTGCACATCACCTGTGGGCCCCGCCCAGCCAGTCAGTACTGCAGGCAGCACTGGTACATGGACCTTTTACGGATAAGGAAACTGAAGCCCAGAGATCTAAAGGAACTCCCCCAAGCTGAGAGTTGAATCCAGATTTCCGTGCTCGCGATCTGATCAGATTTTGAGGTCGGCCTCTGTCTGATGTGTTTACTATGGAGATGTTTAATCCCCAAGGGTAAGTCTTTAACCTATGGGTCTTGGCCAAGGAGCCAAACAAAGTAAACATTAAATATATTTTTTGGGGGGGTGGTTATTATAATTAGGGCCTTTGATACACTTGAGTATTTATTATTATTATTTTTATTGGAGTATAGTTGATTTACAATGTTGTGTTGCTTTCTGCTGTATAGCAAAATGAATCATTTATACATATACCTATATCCACTCTTTTTTAGATTCTTTTCCCATATAGGTCGTTACAGAGAATTGAGTAGAGTTCTATGTGCTACACAGTAGGTCCTTATTAGTTATTTATTTTATATATAGTAATGTGTGAGAATTTTTTAAATTGTCTTTACAGGTGACCCTGTACTATGTTCATATTGGCCAAAAAATAAAGAAATAAATAAAAAGTAACAATTTCAAACAGTGAGCAAAATAAACACTGGATAAAACACATTTCTGGCCTCCTGGCTTCTAATAATATATAACATATAATCATTTAAAGAATATAAGGTCTGCAAGGGCAAGGTTCTGCTTCCTTTCTTCACAAGTATATCCCTTTTCATAGAAAAGCACCTGGCACACGGCCAGCCCTCGGTAAGCACTTGGTGAAGGAAGTGGTGGGTGTGAGGTTCCTCACATTCTCTACACTATGAGATGCATAAAGACATTTCCTATTTTTATTCAAAGGACTTCTCCCTCTAGGATGTGACTGGAGAGAATGGTTCCATCTTCTAATTTTTGACCTCTGAAAATCCAAATAGACCTGATGTTACTTCTGCACCCAATTTACACTCTTAAAAATATTTAATTTTAAGGCATCTCACTACTTTCCAGTCATCACTCATTGAGACCTGCACCCCCTTATTCTATTTTCGGGAGGGGTCTCAAGCAGGCTTGAAGGAGCCCCAATGGGAATAATGGTCCCTGAGTCCTTCTCCAAGTCTCTGAGGTGGATATAGGGGGCATGGAGGATGGGGTGAGTGGAAGGCCTGCCTAGAATAGAAATTGAATCTAGGATCGGGGTCTCCAACCTGGGACATGTTACGGCACTGGACAGCAGAGAGAGAACAGGCCCAGGACAAGGGAAATGGCTGGCCTTTGGGGTTGCTTCTGAGCCAGGCTCCCAATGAGACATAGGTGGCCCTGAGTTTCCCTTCCATGTAAGTCATCCCAGCCTGTCTGGGTCAGGAAGAAAAGTCAGTCAGGGAATAAGCTTTGTCCAAGGAACATTTAGCAAGAAGATGTCGTGTTGTCATGACCCCTCCAGACTGACCGTTGCGGTGAGAGCCTGGAAAAGCATGGAACTCTGATAACAGTGCACCCATCTTGCACATCTTTCTTCAGATTTATCCCTAAGTATTTCATATCTTTGATGTTATTGTAATTATTTTTCATTTTAATTTCCAATATGTATTGCTTGTACATAAAAATGCAAGCGATTTTGGTATATTTATTTTGTATCTTACAATCTAACTAAACTGACTTATTCTAGTAGTCTTTTTTTTTCGTTTTTCTTTTTTAGATTCTATAGAATTTTCTATATATACTGTCATGTCATCTGCAGCTCAAGACATTCTTTCCAATTTGGTTGCCTTCTATTTCTTTCCATTGCTTTCCAACTACAATTTCCAGTATAATATTGAGTGGAAGTGATGAGAGTGGAGATCCTTCCCTTGTTACTGATAGTAAGGGGAAAGCATTCAGTCACTCCTGTTGTTAAGTCTAAGATTAGCTGTACTTTTTTTTTTTTAGCTGTACTTTTTAAATAGATGTCTTTATTAGTTTGAGGAAGTTCTCTTCTGTTCTTATTTTGTTTTATGTACCAGAATTTGGTCTCTCAATAAATGTTTGTGTGTACTAGAAAGAATGTGTACTCTACTCTTGTTAATACCAATTAAGTCAACTTAATTGATAGCATTGGTCAAGTCTTCTATATATTTACTAATTTTTTGTCTACTTGTCCTATCAATTCATGAGATAGTGGTGTTGAAATCTCCAGCTATAATTGCAAATTTATCTATTTCTCCTTGAAGTTCTGTTAGTGTTTGTTTCATGTATTTGAAGCTATGTTGCTACATATATAAACATTTAGGATTGTTATTTCTTCCTGATGAATTGATCCCTTTATTATAAAATGACTATCCCTGAGAACTCTTTTTTCTGACACCTACTTGTATCTGAAATCTGACATTAATATAGTCACTTGAGGTTTTAAGAAATAATGTTGTTATGGTGTATCTTTCTCCATTTTAAAACTTTTATCCAATTTGTGTGTCTTTATATTTAAACTGTGCTACTTGTTGGCAGAATATAATTTTTTTTTTAAATATCCAATTTGACAATCTCTGTCTTTTCATTGGAGTGTTAAGATCATTTATATTTAATGTAATTATTGATCTGTTTGAGCTTTAATCTACCAAGTTGCTATTTGTTTTCTATTACACCATCCATTCTTTTTTCCATTTTTGTCTTTTTCTGTCTTCTTTTGGACCATTCTGGCATTTTTATCATTTTATTTTATCTCTTTTATTGGCTTATTAGTTATAACACTTTGTTATGTTTTAGTGGTTGCTGTAGAGTTTATGGTATCCATCTTTAACTTATAAAAGTCTATTTTTATTCCTTCACATATAGCGTAAGAATCTTATAAAAGTATAGTTTTATTTCTCCCCTCCTGGCCTTGTGTTATTGCTGTCATATATTATTTGAACACATGTTATAAATCCCTGACTACATTATTATTTTTGCCTAAACAGTCAATTATCTTTTAAAGAGATTTAAATAAGAAGAAAACTGTCTTTTATGTTTACCCACAGAGTTACCATTTCCAGTAGTCATCATTTTTTGAGTTGATTAGTGACTCTCAACCAGAAAAATTTTGCCCCCTCCAGGGGACTATTGGCTATGTGTAGAGACTTTGGTGGTGACATCTGGGGTAGGGGGAGTATCCTAACATCTAGTGGGTAGAGGCAAGGGATGCTGCAAAACATCCCACAGGGCACAGGAATCCCTCCACAACAGACTATTATCTAGCCCAAATATAAATAGTGCCACAGTTGAGAAACCCTAGGATATATCCAGATTTCCATCTGGAATTATTTTCCTTCTGCTTGAAGGACTCCCTTTAACGTTATTGTATGCAGTTGAACTGAAGATGGATTCTTTCAGTTTATGCATGTCTGAAAAAGTCTTTCTTTCATCACTGTTTTTGAAAGCTATTTTCATTGGTACAGAGTGTAAGTTGACAGTTATTTATTTCTTTACTTTCCTCTTTAAAAAAATTTGTTTTGCTTTTCTATACTTTAAAGATGCTCTTCCACTACCTTCTGCCTGTATTGTTTCTGACAAGAAGTTACCTGTAGTTCTTATCTTTGTTTCTTGTACATCTGTGATCCTGCAGCGCACCAATACTGGCCTCATTTTTAAAATAATTCTATTTTCTTTATGCATTTTATTTTGGATTTTTCTATTACTATGCCTTCAGGTTCACTCTTCTTTTCTTCTGCAATGTCTAATCTGCGGTTAATTCCATCCAATGTATTTTAATTTCAGACACTGTGCTTCTTATGCCTGGAAGTTTTATTTGGGCTTGTAATGTAATCTCAATGTCCCTATTTAATATGCCCAGTCTTTACCTAGCTTCTTAAGCATATGTGAAAATAAGCATACCCAGCTTCTTAAGCATAATATCTCTATCCACTAATAGTTTTTATCATTTATGTTGTTTTGAGTAAGTTTTGATTGAATGAAATTTCATCTTAATATTGGCCACATTATCCTGCTGTTTCACTTGATTGGTCACTTTTTTATTGGATATGATATATTATGAATTTCACTCTGTTGGGTGCTGGATAATACTGCATCCCTATAAACATTCTTTTTTTTTTTTTTTTTTTGCGGTACGCGGGCCTCTCACCATTGTGGCCTCTCCCGCTGCGGAGCACAGGCTCCGGACACGCAGGCTCAGCGGCCATGGCTCACGGGCCCAGCGGCTCCGTGGCATGTGGGATCCTCCCGGACCGGGGCACGAACCCGTGTCCCCTGCATCGCAAGCGGACTCTGAACCGCTGTGCCACCAGGGAAGCCCCCCCTATAAACATTCTTGAGCTTTGCTCCTAATGCAGTAAAGTTATGTGGAAATAGTCTAATTCCTGCCTTTTTTGCATTTTATCTTTGTTAGGAAGGCTTAGATTAGCCTTTAGTCTACATTTTCCCCAATACTAATAAAAAATCCTTCTGAGAACTCTCCCAATGCACATCTGAAATCATGGATGCCAAGAGAAAGTAGAATAAAACTTTCCAACTGCTGAAAGAAGAGAACTGTGAAGCCAGAATCTTATATCCAGGAAAACCATCCCTTAGGAATGAGGGGAAAATAAAGACACTCTCAGAGAATAGAAAAACCAAAAGAATTTGTTGCTAGCAAGGCTACCCTTAAATATTGATGAAAAGAAGTTCTTCAAACAAAAAGGAAATAAAAAAAGAAGGGCTTGGACCATGTATAAGGAGGAATGAGCAACAGAAAGCAGAAATATGAACATACACAATAGATTACCCTTTTCCTTAAAGTTTTAAAAATCTTATTTTGTGGTTGAAACAAAAATTTTAAGACCATCTGTTACTCAACACAATGATATTTTAAAGTGTGGAAGGTTAAAGGGAACTTGGAGGTAAGATTTCCACACTTAAGGTGGCAAGATGTTGATACCAGTAGACTCTGGTAAGTCACATATGTATATTTTAATACCCAGAGCAACCCCTACAAAAACTAAACAAAGAGATAAAAAACAGTATAAATAAATCAATATAGATTTCTAAAAAAATGTATAACTTATAGGAAGTCAAGAAAAGAGAGGAACCAGAACCAGAGGAAGTAAATAGAAAACACATAATAAAATGGCAGAGTTAAGTTCTAACATATCAATAATTACCTTAATGTATATGGATTGAATATTGTAATCAAAAGTCAGAAATTGATAGAGTGGATATGGAGTGTTATTCAAAGCTGGTTCATTTTTTGAAAACCAATCAAAGTATTCTACCATACTAATAAACTAAAGAAGAAAAATTGTGATTATTCAGTTGTCAATGGATGCAAAAAGAATATTTGACAAAATCTAGTACCATTCATGATTTAGAAGATACCCTCAGCAAGCTAGGAATAGAAGGGAGTGTATAAAGAACATCTATAAAACCCCTACAGCTACCGTAATACTTAATGGTGCCTTTACGCTTTCCCCCTAAGATCAGAAACAAGGCAAGGATGTTTGCTCTCACCACTCTCATTCTACCTAGTGCTGGCAGTGCTCTCCATTGTGATAAGGCAAGAAAGAGAAACAAATGCATGCAGATTGGTAGAGAAGAAATGAAAGTGTCTCTATTTGGAGGTGAAATGATTGCCTATGTAGAAAATCTCAAGGAATTTATGCATGCATGTAAACATCTATAATAAGTGAATTCAGCAGGTTTGTAGGACACAAGATCAACACACATTTCTATATAATAGCAATAAACATGTGGAAACCTAAATTTAACACATAATGCCAATTATAATTGCCCCAAAGACAATGAAATGCTAACGTTTCCACTTAACAAAACATGTACATGGTCTGTATGCTGCATATTAAAAAATGCTGATGAAAGAAATCAAAGAAGATCTAAATAAATGGAGAATTATACCATGTTGATGGATTAGTGGAGTCAACATAGTAAGATGTCATTTCTCTCTAAATTGATCCATAGGTTAATGCAATTCCTATTGAAATCTCAGCAAGATTCTTGAAGATATAGACAAAATTATTCTAAAATTTATGTGAAAAGACACAGGCTGTAGAATAGCCAAAATAATATTGACAAAGAAGAATAACATAAGAGGAATAACTAGCTGATATCAAGGCTTACGGTGAATGGATAGACACATAGATACATGGAGCAGAACAGAGAACCCAGTACAAGAACCTCAAACATACGCTCAACTTCCTTTTGACAAGGTCAAAAAGCAATTCAGTGGAGGAACAATAGATTTTTCAAAAAATTACTTGAGCAACTGGACAACCAGAGGCCACATTTTTAAAAATAGACCTCAACCTAAGTCTCACATCCTATAAAAAAATTAACTCAAAATGGATTATAGAATTAAATGTAATACATAAAATTATAGACCGTTTAGAAAAAAAAGAGACAATCTTTAGACTCTAGATATAGGCAAAGAGTTCATAGACTTGACACTAAAAAGAAAAATTAATTGGACCTTATCAAAATTAAAAACTTTTCCTCTTCAAAAGCTCATGTGAAGAAGACAAAAAAGCTACAGGCTGTTCGAAAAGATTTGCAAACCACACATCCGACAAAGGACTAGTATCTAAAATTTATAAAGAACTTTCACAACTCAACAGTAAAAATGTAAACAATCCAACTAGAAAATGGACAAAAGACATGAATAGGCATTTCACTGCAGAGGAGATACAAATGGCAAATAAGCACATTAAATGATGTTTAACATTATTAGCCATCAGGTAAATGCAAATTAAAGCCACAACTAGCCATCACTGCAGGCCTGTGAGAAAGACCAACATGAAAAATAGTGACGGCGTCAAACCTGGTGAGGCTGTGACTCACTCAGGCATCGGTGGTGGGAATGGAATTGCAGTATTTTTTAAGCTCCACATACAATTTCCATGCAAATCAACAGTTGAAAATCTCAGCAGTTATCTCAGAGACATGAAAAGATGTTCATCTAAAACATGTACAAAAATATTCATATTCCCTTTTTTTCAAAACTAGCCCCAAACTGGAAACAGCCCAGATATCCTCCAACAAGTTTACGGTTAAACAAAAAGTAGAACATCCATACCACGGACTGTTACACCCCAATGAAATAAAAACTACTGATACACACAAGAACTTGGATGATGTTCAGGTAACTATTTGGAAAAAACCTCAGACACCACAATTCAAAAGGCTCCGTACTGAATGATTCCACCTACATAACATTTTTTAAAGTTCATTTTAATTATAATTTCTTATACATCTAATTCATGATAGTTAGCATAGTGTGTATGTGTGTGTGTGTGTGTGTGTGTGTGTGTGTGTGTGTGTGTTTGGCCACGCTGCTTGATTTATGGGATCTTAGTTCCCTGACCAGGGATTGAACCCAGGCCCTTGGCAGTGAGACTGCAGAGTCCTAACCAGTGGACCACCAGGGAATTCTCCTACATAACATTTTTAAAAAGACAAAATTTTATAAAAGGATAACAGGTTAGTGGTTCTAGGGGTTTGATATTGGGGAAGGGCTGGGAGGAAGGTGGAAATAGGCACCTATACATGTGGTAAAAGTGTATAGAACTTAACATACACACAGAAATGAGTACAAGTAAAATTAGCTACGTTTGTGGTCATTTGTAATGAAAGCAACAGAAAACTAACATTATGCTACATGATTCTGCAAGAAGTTAAGAACAGGCAAAACGTTCTGACAGAAATCAGAACAGTAGTTGCCTGTGTGGATGGGCAGGGAGTGACCAGAATGTTTGGTGTGATGGACATTTTTTTTTTTTAAATCTTGATAGAGCCTTGGGTTACACAGATGTATGCATTTGTCAAAACGTATCAAACTGTTCATATAAGATCTGTGCATTTCAGAAAATGTAAATTATACTTGAGCAAGAAATAATGGTATCCGATTACGATTTGAAAACTGGACGAAATTTTCTGAATATTTTGTAAACGAAGCTAAATGAAGTCTGGAAGAATGATTTCTCTAGCTCATAATGGATATTAAGTTCAAATTTAAGGGCTTTCAGTCAATTGTTAATACTTGTGTAACAATCTCATAGTACCAAACTATTAAAAATATAAGTGAAAAGTAGATCGTGGTAAAGACCAAATCCCTGCTCTCATTTGCTTTGTGATCCTTCAACTTATTGGCTCTTGGTTTTCAGCAATTTACTTAGTTTCTCTAAGACTCAGTTTCTGCCTTGACAAACAGGATATTAGTGTGAACTTTGCAAATTTATTGTGAGGATACATGAGAATATATATATATATATATATATATATATATATATATATATATATAGTCAAAGCACTTAGAATATAGTAGCTGTTCAATAAGCTTGATGGCTCTTGCTTTTTCACATTGCAGGTATTTCTGATATGACATAAACATTGGTCGTAATCTAATGGAAATTTAGTGGGAAATAATAGTGGGAAAAAACCCTCTTGATTTTCGGGTTATATTCGCTCTTCATTTTAAGATAGCACCTAATAGCAGGGATGGCTTATCGCCAGCTATACCTTTCCATAGCCCATGGGATGCCTACTCGATCCATTTTGGGAGTTTGAAGTAGCTATGAAACCAAAGTGTTGGTGAATGCCAAAGTGACTTGCGGAAGTAAAGATGGGGTAGTTCAAATTCAGCATGTTACCCCTGCTGCGAACAACAGAATGGATGCTGGGACTCTGATAGGAGACAGTAGGAAGCCCACAGCTGTTGTCAAGCAACTTGGAAGTAACAGTCGGGAGGATTTCAGCCGTAGCCTTTGATATGAGAAAAGAAGCAGCTGTATTTTGCTGCTGGAGACTCTGCCTGGGTGCAGAGTGGCTGGGTCCTCCTAAGCTTGGCCTGCAAAAATGACCCCTCAGCATCCTCCCCGTGGAATTGGGCCAAGCGTGATGGGAAAGCCAGGCCACGAGGAACTACCTTCCCTGTTTCTTTGCCATCGCTTGGCTATGTCATGGTGTAGTCATCAAACAGAACTATGGCGTACTCATTTTAACCTATATTTTATTCCAATTGTGTAGAAATGTGTCCTAATATGTCTAAAACACCTGACTTATTTAGATGGGTTAGTCACGTCCCTCAAACAGGGCTGCTGCTTTCATGAATATCTTGGAGTTTCAAAAAGCCCACCAGCCTCACGGAAGAACAGCTTTTCTCGGTGGAAATTCGTTTGCAAACTCCCTGCTTTGCTGAGCCTGCGTGGACAGTGAATAAATATGCTGAAATGGAGAATTAAAATAAAAGGATTGGGGTAGAGAATTTTTTCCCCTCTATGTGAAATTAGGACTATAAAAGAATAAACAACGGCTATTTCTTGTACCATTAATTATCTATAGAATGAAGCGTCTACAACAGATGTGCCTGCAGGTCTAGCTCAACTTCGGTTTCGAGACTTCAATCAGAGTGTGACTCACAGTTAGTGAAAGAAAAACTGTTCGGGCCATTCAAGGGGAGCATTAGTATTATGTGTCACTTGTTATCATAATTAACTGCACGCTTCAGATATTTCTTTCATGTCTGCTTTCACAATAGGTAATATAAGTTACCGTTAATAGGATTAAAATGTCTTTTTTTAAAATAAAAAAGGTAAATACTTCAGTGGTTTAAACTGTTTTCTATTTGTTTTGTACTGATACACATTTTACCACAGGCGTCTCTTTATACCCTGCAGAAGAAAATAATGGGGAAAATTGGACATAATTTATGCAGTCCAGAAGCAAAAGCTTTTCATGATTATTATTTTTGCTTTCACTCAATAATAAAGCAGTCTCTTTCTGTGAGGCATCAGGGGGAAAACATCCTGACTTCTAGGCTGTTGTACAATTTTAAAGATCTAAGGTAAAGTAAAAAAAAACCCCAAACCATCACTGCATGAAGACAGGAAATTTACCCTGGAGAATTAATGCGAGCGGATCAGAAACCCCCAAACAGAAGAGCGCCCACGTTCAGGCTACTTTTCGAAACTGATAATTGAGAGAAAGGAGGTTTGCTTAGATTCTTTTTTGAAAGGATGTTCCATTTTCTATCTCCCATGGCGTACTCAACACGCTGTCATGCAGGCTGACACAAACCAACGCGGGTTAGGAAACTCATTACAACTCTGAACTTGTGCAATGTTCAAACAGGTCAGAAATGAAAACCCATAACCTGTGGCATGATATCTCCTGAGAAGCTGAGTTTTAATTTTATCCGTAAAGAATGAGCCATTGTTGAACTAGGCAGATGTCTAAACAGAAGATGCCATGCATTTTGATGTATGTAAACACGGAGAACTCTTAGAAGGGGACTGCTGTGCTGGGGGAGGGGAAGAGTATCGCATTACAGATCCAGAGAGAACATTCTGGTGAGCTAGCCTGCTCTCCTCTTCCTGCAGAAGACTTTCTCAAGGTCACTCAGCCGCCACGTGGCAGAGCCAGGGGCAGGTTTCCCATCTGCAGACACCCACGCTGGTGCTTTTCCTTTATCTGGTGCTGCGTCCAAGTGTCTCTCTGGAAGTGATCTCGTCTTTCCAGTCATTACAGCCAAGCGGAATTTGGCATCATCCACTGGATGTGCTCACTTCACTGCCGATCTATCTATTGACGTTTCATTAGGGAGCCATGTGTATTTGCCAAGGATGAATGAGTTCATTAGCACTGAGACTAATAAACTTTAAAAAGTTAATAATGTGAATATGTTTGATTTGGAATTATGCACACAGGCTTGCAGAGTCACCAAACATGGCTAGCTTCACATGCCCAGCTTTCTCTATAATTTCACTGGCGTGGCAGGCTTGGATTTTCTGAAATCTCAGCGTAACACTCATTCTCCAGAAATACATATCACCTCCGCCCTCCATTTCCGCAGCAGTTTCTCCAATTAGCGCATGTCTTAAAACAACCAAAATTAACAACAAAAATAAATAATAGCAACAACAAAACAATGCGATTATCTCAACTGTGATTTTCTTTCCGCATTTTTTGGGTACATATTCTTATTGGTTTCTACGTCTTCTTCTGTTTATTGATTCATTTAGTGAGGGAATGGGGCTAGAGGTGATGGGGTCTTCATCTAAATGGTCCTGTTGGTCTTTGCGTGGTTAGGCGCTTTATAATACTGACTTGGATTCACCAGGACTCTTCTTCTGAAAGGGAGATCTGAAACATGGCACACTTTCCCCACCTCCGGTGAGAGCTCTGTACCATTTCGTAGTGGATGTGGCATTGGATTGATGATGTGCACTAAATATTCTGGATCTTATGTGCTCTGCTTCCCGTACCTGGGTGGCAGGAGCGGCCCAGTGGGGAATCCAGGTGAAGCCCACGGCATTTGGTGTGGGGAGAAAAGAGGGGATCCTTGGGCCACAGGACTGTCTTCTTGTGGATCCCAAAGAGATAACAAGTTTCATTTCCATAAACATAAATATCCCCTGCAACCAGTAATCTATTATAAAAAAGCTCTTTTTCCCCCCTCTAGAATTGTTCTACCCATGTCGCCCTCTATAAATAAAGGATCTGTGGATGTTCCTTCTAGAGTGGTTCTTGGGTATTGGGAAAACACATGCATTGATTGGAGAGGATTTAATAGAATCCCCACTTTTGTTTCTTTCTTGACATTCATCTTCCTCAACTGACTCACAGCTTCAACAGAAGGCAGACCTTGAAAGGGGAGAGATTAAGGAAACATAGGAGACACCCAGCAGAGAAATGGAAATTATGATGGTTCAAGTGAAGGTTATGATTCAGCAGGAGACAAAGGGGACACAGGCTGCCTGAAAACCTACAGGGTGATGGAGCGGGAGTGAGCGCCCCAAGACCACGGCAGTTGTGCTGCTGGCCTTACAGGGTCTCCTGACACTGTGCCCATCACTCTTTTTTTTTTTTTTTTTAACATCTTTATTGGGGTATAATTGCTTTACAACGGTGTGTTAGTTTCTGCTTTATAACAAAGTGAATCAGTTATACATATACATATGTTCCCATATCCCCTCCCTCTTGCGTCTCCCTCCCTCCCACTCTCCCTATCCCACCCCTCCAGGCTGTCACAAAGCACCGAGCTGATCTCCCTGTGCCTTGCGGCTGCTTCCCACTAGCTATCCACCTTACTACGTTTGTTAGTGTGTATATGTCCATGACTCTCTCTCGCCCTGTCAAAGCTCACCCTTCCCCCTTCCCATATCCTCAAGTCCGTTCTCCAGTAGGTCTGTGTCTTTATTCCTGTCTTACCCCTAGGTTCTTCATGACATTCTTTTTTGTCTTAAATTCCATATATATGTGTTAGCATACGGTATTTGTCTTTTTCTTTCTGAGTTACTTCACTCTGTATGACAGACTCTACCCATCACTCTTAACTGAGAGGCAGCTCTGTCTAGGGGCTCTGAGCGTGGGCTCTGATGTCAATTTGAATCTGAGCTCTACCAGTTACTGGCTCTAGAACAAGAGGCAATTTCTTAACTTCTCAGAGACTGTGTGATGCTTTCTGAAGCAAGACTGAGATATTGGTGGCCTGGCCAATGGTGGTGAGGTTGGAGCCAAGTGGATGGAGCCCAGATGTACAACCACGGGGGAAGAAATCAGTCTGACTCCATGAATGACTGATTGATCAGACCTGGAGCGGGAAAGGGAGGGCGGTTCAGAAGCAATTCCAAGGTTTGCAGCTTGGGCAATTGTGTGGCAGTGCCATGTAATGGCATACGGAACCCTGGGAAAGAACGTTTCAGGAAGGAAATGGTTAGTTCCATTTGTGGAAGTGTTGAATTTGTGGTGCCTATTAGACTTCCAAGTGTAGGTAACCAGCGGGCAGATGGATAAATGCACGTGAAGCCCAGTAGCGCAGTCTGAAGTAGGATTTATCGGCATAGATTAAATGATGTAGAAAATGTCACTGTATTAACAGCTGTCCCCGTAAGGCTCCTAAGCAAGGCACTGGGTTTATTTAGAAAGAATTCCTTGATAGGCCCCCGTGGGTTCCATGCTTAGAACTGGAGGAGAGTGGCTCTGGGCAGAGTGTCCTGCACAAGGTGGAGAAGATAGGACCCTTAACGTCCTGAATGTCATCACGGAAAGGACCGTATCTGAACACTGGTTATCTTGGGATTTGGAGAAAACACTCCCCGAGGGGCCATGCATCACACCCATATTGTTTGCTGCCCAAGTGAGGCACCAGAGAGACAGGGCCAGAGAGGAGCGTGAGGGAGGAAGGAAGGAATTTTCAGAAACCTGGGACGAGTTCCGGACCCCCAGGCTCTGTGAAATGTGGCCACGAATGCCAGATGTCTGTGGGGCCGGGACGCCCCACCCATCTCCACTCTTGAGTCCCAACTATGTGACGAGCCTTTGCTGGTGCTGAGGATAAAGCAGTGAGCAAAATGGACTGGCTCCCTGCCCTCATGGAGCTGTCATCCCGAAGGAAGGTATATCTACTGCTGTGTAACAAGCTACCAAAATCTTAGCTTCTCAAAGCAAAGCCTACTATTGTCTACGGTGTCCTTGGGTCACGAGTCTGGATGCTGGTTAGCTGTGTTCTCTGGTCAGGGTCTCGCAGGCTGAAATCCAGGCATTGGCTGAGCTGATTCTCCTCTGGGGCTCAGGGTCCTCTTCTAGGATCAGGCAGGCTATGGATAGAACTCACTTACTTGCAGTTGTTGGGCCCCTGGCGTCCCCGTTGTCTTGCTGGCTGTTAGCCAGAGGCCACTCTCAGCTCTGTAGGCCATCCTAAGTCCCTGACGTCTCTCTTCAGAGCCCGCAAGGGACTCTCTTTCCAGTCAGGCCTGGCTGTCCCATCCCCTCTGTCATATGACATAACCTAGTCATGGGAGTGACCATCCATCTCCCTGCATTGAGAGGTCCCTCCCACCCAGGGAGGGAATCGTACAGGTGTGTGTATGCCTGTGGGGGGAATCTTGGGGGCCAGCTTAGAAAGGTGTCTACCACAGAAGGGTAAAAACAAGTAAATAAAGAGCAAAATGTAATATTTCAGGTAGTGTAGGAGGCAAGGAGCAAACAAAGGAGGGAAAGAGCTATGGGAGCAGCAACTTGGGTGGTGGCCTCCTAGAAGACTCCTGAATGAAGCGAGGAAGTGACTTTTTCTGGGGATAGCAGAGCAGAGCCTTCCAGGAAGAAGAAGGAATGCAAAAGCAATAGAGTGGGGGCCACTTGCAGATGTAGCTGAAGCTGACGACATCATCACTCAGGAAGCATATAGGGGATGAGAAGCTTAGAAGGTCTCTAAGGTCAGAGAAGCTCGAAAATTAAAGAATGTGGAGAGGACTAAGAGGCATGAGAACATTAGGTGGTGGTCCAGACACGCAGAGAACACATGTGCTGGACGTCTGGAGGCCACGGGAAGATGTGTGTGGAGCAGGGGGCAGACGAGGCATCAGTTGCAGAGCAGGCATCCCATAGAATAAGACAGGAAAAATGCCTCTCAGTCTTGGGAGCCTTCAAGCAATTTATTCTTCCCAAGAACACTGAACGGCAGGATAAGTTGAAATGTGTGACCAGAGGGTTGCAGGAACCTAACTCTGTATTTCCTTTAGGAGCAATGGCTCAGTGTTTGCTACTTCTGTGTTCAAGGTGACTTAGAGAACTCTGTGTAGATGTTGTAGGACCACCATGGATAATGAGTGTCAACTGTATTTTGCTGTGTCCTCTATATTGTCTAATAGGTGCCCCACATAGGTGCTTAGGAAAGAGTTTCCATCAAGTAACGGAAGCGTGGGCAGGCACTGGCATCTACACGTGGCCCACAGGCCACGTACAATGTTGAGAAACGCAGATACGAATTGAAGTGGGAGAGAGAGGAGGACAGCGAGAGGAGCAGGTGCCAGCCCTGATGACCAGCCTTCCAGTCCCCCCTCTGTCACTTCTTCTGCTTGATCTCTGGCACAATAACCAAGCTTTCTGTGACTCTGTTTCCTTGTCTGTGATACAGGCGGTGTATGTAACCGAAGCTGAGGACGTGATCCAGGAACTGAGATGCTCAGAAGAAGAACCTGCACCTCAGCTGGGGAATGAGGGCTTAGGAGAGAAGAGGTACTTGCACACTTACCTCAGCACCTGCCACGTAGCAAGGATGAACAAAAGCTACGCCATTTAGGCCAGGTTCTCAGAAGGAGGGAGAGACAGGGTCAGCAGAAAAAGGAAAGAGAGTTTCTGGGTTTCTTTAGGGGGAAAATTCAGTTTAACGATGTGGGAAGGAGACCAAGACTCAGAGCAGATGCCAGGGCAAGATGAAGATCAAATAATTAGCTTGTGCTTCACCTTCCTGGATCTCCTAGGATCCAGGAAACCACCAGACAGATGGGGATGGAGCAACTCTTGAAACTTACTTTCAGTCATTAAAAACATCATGGCCCCCAGCCTCACTTTCCTGCAAGACAGTATGTAATAAATGATCTTAAGCTCCACGGTTTCTGAGCCTCGAATATTGTCTTTCCTGCCTGGAAACATTATCTTACCTGGGAACTCAGAACCGTCAACTTTATATCGATCTATTGCCAATGAAGAGAACAAGGGGCATCATTTCTTTCTGTGTTGACCAGCAGTTCTCCTCGAATAAAACCATTTCTTCTGCAATCGACTATGTGCTCAGCATATAATCAGGTTTTTTCCTTTTAAAGAATAACTGTAATGTGATCAGAGATTGACAAAAAATTTTGTTTTACTGGGTCCCTTCCTTGTGGAATGTAAGCTAACAGGAGCTACACAAATCTTTAGTAGAGATGTATAGCCGATATTATTAGAGTATTAAAAAAACACATTTTTTCATATTGTCTGGGATCCTTTGTTGATTTAATTTCAGAAAACGGAACCATAGCTTAACTCCCCTATAGAAATGGCTAAGCCTTCAGAATCTACAAAGCTCAAAGGGTTGTTACAAACAACTGGATTTCCATCACATTCACTCCATTTACCAAATCGGGCCTGCCAATGTTATTAAGATATTAGTGTTATGGTCCCAGTACTTACCAACCTTACCGTTAATACTTGTGGAAAGACTAAAAAAGGAATAATCTGAATCGGTGAGCTTGGGATACAATCAGCCAAGAAGCCTAGACCAGAAGGACTGACTGTCACTCTTGTTGCTGCTTTATGTGTCTGTTCTCTGCCTTACTGCGTGCAGGTATGTGCGTTTGCATGTACACACGTGTGTGGGCGTGTGCCTGTGCATGCCTGTTTGCACATGCACACCTGTGCGTGCCCGTTTGCACGTGCACACCTGTGCATGCGTGTGCAAAGGTTACTGGAGTTGGCAGAGCCAGTAAGGCAGAAATTGGATGTTGGCGACCTTAAAATCACTGAATCACTGATTTTGCTGTGTTTCCCCTTCTGTTTTTCGGTTCATTTGGGGCCTCTTATACAGTAAACACCGTTATAGGTTTCAAACCTCAGTGCCTGACATGTTAATTTATAAATTACCAGCACTTTCCTAAGAATAACGTTTGCAAGCTTCATGCATGTAGTTGGGAGATAATTTGCATATTTCATTTTTGCTGTTTAATAGGCTTGGGTCCCGGAGGAATACTATAGGGCCTATCTCAAGGCAGGAAAGGGAAACCGAGATGGAAGGCTTACAAAACAGCATGGTAAATTGACTTCAAGCCAGAAAATTTACTTGCCCGTGGGAAGAAGCTGATTTCCTTTCAGGACAGCTTGGGATGAAACGACTTTTCTAAGATCTCAACCGGTTATAAAGTGGGGCTACAGAGAAATCTACTTCCCTTAACCTCTGTGTACCTCGTGGGTATAGCATCATAAGGAATCTTGCCAAATGAACTGGGAGGGAAATTTGGGGGGAAATAAGGCCAATGGTTAGAGATAACCTAATGGGTGTTCTTTGTCTCCCTTTTTCTACAACGTCAGGCATGGCTTGGTTGTGGCCGAGCATTTCCATCCTTATCTACCCAAGTGTGGGATTCCCGTTTTGATATTTCTTCTGTGGTGTAGACATTCTGGCTGCTTATTGAATGTGTTTTGTATTGTAAAATACAAATCTGATCCAAGCGCAGCCAAGTGCAAAAGCGGTTTTGATGTAAGTAGTTTAAGAGATTCCTCGTGAGTACTGACATTAACGACACACAGACCTCCCCCACCCGGAAGCGCTTGGTCCAGCACAATCCTTTCTGCTCATTTTACAAATAGAAACCTGGTGATCAGAGACAGTTAGCGAGCTGCTGGTCGCTTAAGTCTTGTCTACCCCGAAAAAGAGTTTTCAACCTTTGCCCTAAGAGTTGGGTGCAAATGGCCTCTTTCTCCCTCAGCCTGTTCATAGCCTCAGTTTAGAACGTGCGCTAGGAAATCCTGGTGGCAGTAGATATACTGTGATGATGAAAAGCGTAGCTCTGAGTCAGAAAGACTTGGATGTGAATCTTTGCTTCTGCTCAGTTTACTCATCTATAAATGGAAACTCTCTGTGTTTCAAAGAACACTAATGTAGTTTAAATGGCATTTATAACAAGGATTCTGAGATTCCTCCTGAAACCAAGATACAGGATGCTCTCAATTTTCCGAAGCAAATGGGAGCAGGGCCTAGGCTTTGGTTGAATCTGTCTTTTGTTGTGTTGAGCCTGCAGACTTCCTCACTCTATCTTACCTTTATCATCCCTTCTTAGCTCCACTGAACAGAAGATAGGATGGCTTCCCGAGCTTTACATATTTCAGTCCAGATACCTAAAGAGAGACAGATTTGACTCTCTCCAGCCAAAATCAAACATGTTTCTGAGAAGAACTCATTGGTCAGATTCCAACTTGCCCTGATCCACTATAGCTGGTGTCTCGCCATGTTGTAATATGGCTTCTTCCTCTGCAACCAAGTGGATGGGGACCAGAGAGGCAATTCTTGATCCTGGGGTTCTGTCAGAACAAACTGTGTCAGAGCTGCCTGTGGGTTTTCAATGAGATTATACACATAACGTCCAGATGTTTAAAACAGCTCAATGAATAGTGTCCATTATTTAAAAGACTGGGTATCAGGAGGGAAAAGGAGAAGTGATCAATAACCAAGCATAGAGCCACATCTTTGATTTTAAAACCTGCAGACAGATATCTTTAATCTTCAACTTGATCTATATCTTCACTGTATCTTTAGTCTTTCACTTTATGATTTTGACCTATCTCATTTGCAGAGAAATTATAAAGAGGTAGATGTCAAGGTTGGCTGAAAATTAAATATTTTCCCGAGATTACCCAATCCCATTGTTAATAAATTTTCTGCCTGTGTCTGAATGTAAGAGTTTGTGGCTGAAACATTCACTGATCACATGCAAGCCAGGGCAGAGTTGGTACATTCGACTCCATCCTTCCTCATCATCCCTCCCGTTTTCTCTTCTCTCCATCTCCCTCTCCTGCCTGGAAATGGACAGGCCGGTGAGAAGAGGATTCGTTGTTTAAGAGGGTCCAAGGACATCTAACTAGGAATAATGGGATGGAATTCAGCAAGGGACAAGTTATGCTGAATTATAAGAGAAATTTCCTAACAGCGAGATCTATTAGACAAGAGAATATGCTCCCCAGGGAAGTAAGTGTCATTGTTGGAGTCATTTAAACTCTGGCTCAGGTCCATAAGTAAAAATAAATTTGGTTGTCTCGTTTTATTCTCCATGTGTGTGGAAACTGCATCACCACTAAAAAGTTAGGTAGAAAAACGTCAAGTAATTAGCATAAGGGAGGTCTGGGAAACTGGGGAACCCTTTATCCGTCACTTTCTGAAGTACTATTTATTTATTTTTGTGTCCTTTGTCAAGTCCAACCAACTAATTTTAGGTTTTCAGCAGGTGTTTCTGAATGCCTCCAATATGTGGGCCATAAGACTCTGTTTTCCCAGACCACACCGCCACCCATGCTGCCTGAATGGCAATTAGCTACCTGCCTTGGGGGCGGTCATGCCTTTGAAGTGGAGCCCAGACCCCGGGTGGTGATGTCCCACCAGTAGCACTGCCGCTCAGAGAGACACGGTCAGAACCTCGTGCCTGTCTCTCCGAAGGCCGTGACCTGTGCCTCCCTCTTTCTGACATGGGTACAGACATCGCACCCACCATTTTGGTTCAGAAAAAGTCCTTCATTATCATCCAGGTCATCATTCTTTATGAAGTGACACATACTTATCTTGGAAGCATCTGAACATCATGGGAAATGTTTTCCGAGCTTCTGCACGTTAGCAAAGCTCCGAGATAATTTAAGGTAGTCGTCCATTAACCAGCTAAATTTACTGGGCACCCAAAAGGTAAAAGAATTTATCAGCGCAAAGAAATGGAGACAGGTCTGTGCTGTTCACTCATTGGGGGCCACGATACAGTATTTGCAGCTTGTTAAACTTTTAACAAATTTTTACCTAAGAAATTAAAATAAGCCCATGTAAACACATTCTTAAATATTGGAAAACTGCTTCGGTAGGATTTTTACCCATTTGTTACTTAGGATTCCTGAAAGTGTTAGAAACACAGCGAGATGGAGGAAAAAACATCTATCTTTTCGTCCCATCAGAATGAAAAAAATCAATTTCTCCAGAATTATACTTTCGATATGTGTTCTTCTGGGCTAGGAGACAGGTTTGTAAACATGGTGCAGAAATCTATAATAACAGTGGGTTAAGCGGGACAGAAAGGTATGTCTCTCATGTTAGATTCCATGCTGATGTGGTGGCTCTAATTATGGAATTGCCAGGAGCAGGCGCTTCCTTGCTGCCCCACTGTCCCTAGAGTGGCCTGCGTGGTCCCCCCTCCATGCCCCTGGTCTACGTGGTCCACCCCTCCTGGCCACCACGTCTCCCTTTAAGAACTGGAAGCAGGGACAACCAGAAGGTCACACACTTTGCTTCTGCCACAAGCCCTTAGCGAGAACTTCTAGCTGAAAGGTAAACTGGTATCATAATGTTTATTCTGGATAACCGAATACCCAGCTAAAAATCCAGTTACTGTAAAATAAAGGGGCCCTGCCCAGTCTTCCATCCGCTTACAGAGGTGCCATTTTTTGGTGTTTGTTCTCCGGAGCCATCAGTTGGCGGGGCGGCTGAAACTACACTTTGCAATTCTTCTAATATAACTTAGAGGGGAGTGGTATCTTTTCTCCCTGAGGGCAAGTGGGTATTAAATCATTAATTGCCGCTATTTGTAACATGACCTACAGTAGTTTTACACCCCAAAACCCTGGAGTTCTTCATGCTTATGGATTGCCGGACCAATTCTTTCAATTTCTTATAATTTTATTCTCAGATAAAAATATATTACCCAGTTTCCTGGCCATTGGAGTGCAGCTTTCCTTCCCCTATTTTACCACTTCTGATTCAGGAGTGAGAGCTGGGATTTAACCAAGGAGGCACAGATATAGCAGGTAGTACAAATCTGGCTTCCTAATAGTGGGTCTTCAGCTGCCGGAACTGTAAATACATCTGTTTCCAAGCTGGTTGGAACAGCAAAGTATCCATTATGATGATCTGACATAAAGCCTAGCATCTCCTTCTGGGGCTGGCAGAGTATTTACAAAATCTCAGGTATCTGATGTTATGAATTGGCTGGGCTGCAGTTAAATCAAACACTATTTAAAAATATAGTTTCCTGATTTTTTGTTTTGTTTTATTTAAACAAGTGTAGAGAAACCAACAATATCTTAACTACAGGGATAAGTGGTCGGTGTACTGGTGACATGGGTTCCTGATGGATTCAATGCAAAATACCCAACATTATTTCCCAATAATCACATAGTAAGAGCCTGGTAATTCCATTAAGCACACTGGTAACTGTGGGGTAAGTTGCACGTAGGAAAACATGGTAAATGGCGTGAGTCATCGCTCTAGACTTCTCGCAAAAAAGAATGCATTCCCCACACTTGTCGGTGACAGAAGAACAGATAAGAGGAAATGGTGGACTAAGGGAAGAGCAGAAGGGGCCTCAGAAGGGGGCTCGATGGCTCTCATCAACCTGTTAAAAATTTTAGTAAAGTTCAGATTGATGGTGATGCATAGAAAAGACTGGCTTCCAAAAGACTGTAATTAAAGGATTGTTATTAATCCCCAAGGGCACTAGCTCCATGTTGGGGTCAATCTCAGAAGCAAGGAATCGTACAAAACTGGATTCAGATTCCCAGTTCCCACTTGGGAAATGGGGGTAATAGCACCTAGAGTTGCCATTAAGATTCAACAGATAAATGTGAAGGATCTGTCGCATGGCAATCATTTCATGATCATTAATTCCCTTTCCTAAGTTCCTTAGGCTTGAGGGATGGATCACGTGACTAATATCGAGGGTTTTCCAATAACCCAGCACATACATAAAATTTTGGTTGGGTTTGGAAGTGGTTTAGCTCTGGTTAGAGTCAGAAGGAAATGCTTAGCTTTGTTCATTTGTTTGTTAATTTGTTTACTCATTCAGTGAATATTCATTCCACTTCTAACACATGTGAACATATCCTAAACCTTGCTGACCATCCGCTAACATTAAGCCATGATATCTTTTTTTTTTTTTTTTTTTTTTTGCGGTACGCGGGCCTCTCACTGCTGTGGCCTCTCCCGTTGCGGAGCACAGGCTCCGGACACGCAGGCTCAGCGGCCATGGCTCACGGGCGCAGCCGCTCCGCGGCACGTGGGACCCTCCCAGACCAGGGCACGAACCCGTGGCCCCCGCATCGGCAGGCGGACTCTCAACCACCGCGCCACCAGAGAAGCCCAAGCCATGATATCTTTAAATGCCTACCGCCAAGGAAGTATCCACGGGTGTCACATAAGAATTGTTATGGTTTTGCCTGATCAAAGGGTAAACAGGACTGAATCCTTCCCACCAAAAGGCATTGAAAATAGTGCTCCATTACCACAGTATTTGGATTCTGGGGGAAAACAAAGCAGGGAGAATTAGCAGAACCAAGTGCTGAGGGAGAGCTTCAGGGTTGACCAGATGGAGGGACGAGTGGTACAGTCAGCAGAGACTGTACTTACAGGGAACTCTGAACGTGTGCAGAGGCGGAGGCCTCAACCGCTGACAAACAGCAAGAAGGAAGAGGCAACGCAAGGCCGGAGTTGGGATTAGGGTACACTGATGGTACTGGCTGGAGTGGGACGATTAAGGATGGGAAACATTCTCCTGGTCCTAGCTAGCTGGCCTGGGATTTTCACAATTACTCTATGGGGAGTATAATATTAGAATCTCACTGGATTTTCTTTTTTCAATAGTTGGTTGGTTTCAATTATAATGAAATCTTATGCGTAAAAAATATATGTGGTTCTAGTTAATGCGGTGCAGTAAGTGTTTATGGGAGAGGGGAAGAGGCTCGAGATCTGGGTGTTGTGAAATACCTAAGTGCACCGGGTGGGAGGGAGAGGGTGCAGAAGGGAAGATGGAAGTGGTGAGCCAGGAGGAAGAGGAATTGTGTGCGCAGGCTGTAGCCAGGGGAAGAGCGACGGCCGAGAATTAGGCATCGCTGAGCAGCGCTGCCTGGGTCCCCGAGCAGGACCCCGTGCGGCCTTCCCAGGACAGGCCCTGCCCCATAGCCTCTGCTTTAGCTCCTCTCCGAAGGACCTGGGTAATCATATTTGATGCACACTTCCTGGGTTGTTTTTCAGATGTAACCCTGCCCAACCCCCCAGTCCCAACAAATGGAAGTTGTTACCGTGAACACATCGCCCCAGGCCTCCTGGAGCCTAAGGACCGACAAGGTGAATCCCTGCGACACCAGCCTGGTACCTCACCGTCCGCCAGTCAGAGAACTGTGCCCAAGCTGATCACACACCCCGCGACCCCCCTCCCTCACCTGGCTTGTAAAAATGCTTTGCCGAAACCCTTCAGGGAGCTTGGCCCTTCTTAGGGCAGAAGCCAGCTTGCAGGGCCCTGCGATAAACCTTTCTCTGCTCCAGACTCCAACGTTTCGGTTTGTTTGGCCTCACTGTGCGTCGGGCACACGAATTTGCGTTAACACGTGGAGGATGAAGGCTGGGGGAACGGATTAGAGCACTAGGAGGTCAGCGATCACTTCAACCCACTGTGTCGGTAGGGTGGTCAGAAAATGTAGGAAGGAGAGAGACAAAGAGAGACAGAGAAGGGAGAGCGTGCAAGCAGACTCTGACCGGTAACCTGCGGAGACTTGCAGGGTGTGGTGTGAGGGAGCCCTGGACTCAGAAAGAGCAAATTAAAGGAAACGAGGGCTGGCCGGGAGTGGATGGAAAAGGAGGGTGTCCCGGGTACCCCTGAGGGGGAAGAGAAGAGACACCTCGCTCTTGGAGATGAGATGGAGAGAAATGCAGAAACATTCCAAGCTGGAGAGAAGGAGGGTCTAGCCCATTAGCAGCACACCTTGTCTTTTCTGCAAGGTAGGAGGCAAAACTCTTTGACAAAAGTTCAGGTCCAGGGCTCATGATTCTGAGAAGTCACTGGAAGCGTTGATTGGAGGGGCTTGGGGCGTAATCTCACGCTGACGGTCTGCAGTAGATCCCACGAAGGTGGATCCTGTGGGATGCAGAGGAGGCAGGCCCGGCCTTGCAGGGGGGAACAGCCCTGGGGTGGGCATCACGGGTGGGGCTACGAGGTCAGGCTGGTGCCAGAGGACCTGGCTGAGGAGCCAGTTTCCACCGCATGGTGTCAGCGGGTGAGGACAAAGGGTGTTAGAGAACGGTATTGCTTAATGTTTAAATCAAAATAACGGGGTGCTTTTCTATCTTTCACACCTCTTATGAATGTGGCTTGGTTCTCTTCCATCTTAGAGAAAAGCTTCCTTTCCCGTGGGCTGCCTTCTTCTGGCTGGTTCGCCTCTGTCTGCCTTTCCCTGTTACCAACACGTGTTGATAATGTGCATTTTATAGGTCATTCGACAATGTGTGTTGGTGCTTTTGGTCTCCAAGGTATCATACCTAAACGTGATGTGTTAACTATGCAGCTCGATTTTATTCCTGTGGAAAACACGTTCAATGTACATTTCCTTTGCACCTGAACGTTCTCAAAAAATATTTGCGACCCAGTGTGCTTCTTTATGTTGACATATTGTTCATTGGGTTTCGTTAGTTAGATGATATGTCACATCACATATGGAACATGAGGAAAAGTGACACTAATGACAATCTGGTGACATTCAGTCCTCTGCAATACATCAGGTTAAAAATAAAACAGGAGAAAAAGGGTCTTCCTTACTTTCAGTAAGGTCTTTTCTTTTCTTTTTCTTTCTACACCAGAAGGAACTGCTCTGTGTCTGGATCGGGAGGTAATTATTACTGGCAAGGTTTTGTGGGGGGTTAGTGATGAAGACAGCAGCCCTCCCACGGCATTCGTAGGTGAAGGGGGCGAAGAGGAGGGTGTCTGCTGATGTACTCGTGGCATCTTAAGTCTCAAATTGTCCAAACCGTTCAATTATAACACTTCGTCCCGTGTGTGTCAACTTGTCTGGCACTCGGCTTAACAAGGGGGGCGCATCTAGCGAGAGGTGGAGGGGTCCTCCGGAACAGAGCCCTTCAGTTCCACCAAGGAGCAGAGGAGGGGGCAAGGGTGAATCTAAAACGGAACCACAGGCACACAATTCTTTAATTCATGGGCCGTGTTCTCTGGCATCAAGTGAAAAAAGTTAACATAATATTGAGACTTGATGGGGTCCCCCAGTCACAGAGGGCAAAGGGCTGGGAAGTAAAAGGGCCCTGTCAGCACTCATGGACTCTGGAACCTCTTCTGTCCAGTCCCAGAGACCCCAGCCCCCCTCCACCTTCCCTCTGGGGACCCCACCAGGAAGAACTGCCCCTGGATGAAGACACCACCGTCCTAAGCAATGCTGCTTGAAGATAGGACGCCCGACTCACGGGAGATCGGAAAGCGAGTGAGAAGAATGACAGAGCACCACACTCTGAGTGTCAGTCAACCCCTTAATTTTCAGGCTCTGTTTTTTAAAAATGCAGAAATAAATCGAGCTCTTCCTTTAAAAGGTAGGAATACTGTAATTTTCTACTTTTTAAAATCCATGTCCCTCATTCGGATACTATATTTACGTTCATCACAGTGCAGCTTGGATGGCGTTTAAACAACCGGCTCTTGGATTTCTGAACACAGCTTGGAAGGAGTGGATTCCTCGTTCTGTTTTACATCTCCCGCCCGATGCTGAGGAAAATCTCACAATAGTCCTCACACCTCCTTCTGCTCCTTTTGAGAGCTGTATTTTAACATCTTTTCTTCTATTTTTTTCTCAGGAGACCAAGATAAACAAATACCTTGGAGTCTTCTTAATTGGCCATGTGTACCAGCAGTATCCACCTTGCAAATTCTGTTGTAGGTGCCAACCTCTGTTTTCCTCGTTCCTTGGAGATTCGCTATTGGAATTAAGAGGGACAGGAACCAAATGATAACCTGTTTGTCTCTAGACCTTCTTGGAATTGGTGGATGTGCCGGGGCTACGGTGGTTTGATGCTTTGGTTCTGTTTTTGAATTTCTATCGTCACATGAAGCAGTAATTTGGGTGGAGTTTGTTCCGAATTTTGCTTGTCTCCTTACATTTTTTTTTGGTTGTTGTTTAACATCTGCTTCCTATTTACAGCTTCTTTTACTGTTATTCAATAAAAATGATTTTTAGGGAAAAATTTTCAGGCAGGAGCAATGTATAATTTAATTGATTATAAGCAGAGAAAGTATACGATCAAAACAAAAATTAAGCTTGGAAAAATAATATTGTCTAATTCTGTGTTTTCACTATCGTGTATTTGAATTCATGTACTATGTTATCAGAAGTTCTTACATATCTTATTTTGGGTGTGTTTGGTTTCTTGGGCTACTGTAACAAATTACCACAAACTAGGTGGCTTAAAAAGTCAGAAGTGTGTTCTCTCAGGAAGCTAGAAGTCTGAAATCAAGTGTCATGAGGGCCAGGCTCCCTCTGAAACCCGCAGGAGAGAATCCTGGCTTCTTCCTAGTTTCCGGTGCTTGCCGTCCATTCCTGACATGCCTTGGCTTGTGGCTGCATCACTTCGGTTTCTGCCTTCCTTGTCACATGGCATTCTGTCCCTGTGTATCTCTGTCTTCCTGTAAGGACACTAGTCATATTGTATTGAGGGTCCATCCTACTCTAGAACGATCTCATTTTAACTAATTATATCTGCAATGATTCTATTTCCAAATAGTCACATAGTCACTGGAGGGTTAGGACTGCAAAATATCTTTTTGCAGGGGGAGCCACAATTCAGCCCACAGGACTGGGTGTTCAGCTCACCAATCCTAGTGACCATAACCATCGGCAATAAACCTTGGCGGGCACCGCTTCCTTTACGACCTGCCAACTCTGTGCATGGCACGATTCTCCTGCCATAGTCCCTGATGGACGCTAGGGTCCACTAGAGCCAAGGTATTTCTATGTCCAAAATGATTCAAATTATTGAGTTCGGAAGAGTTTATGGAGAGCCAGGAAATGTACAGTGGACAGACTTGTATGTGAATTTACAGAACAGTGGGATTAGCGGTGTGGGCAAGGAATCTCTTATCCTCAGTACTTGGGCACGAGTCCTATTTTCATCGCTGCTCCTTCCTGATCCTTCTCCCCTCCAGGCAGGTGCTGTGTTTCCCCAGCTGCAGCTGCTCCACGTTTCCTGCCTCTTTGTCCTTCTCGGCACCAACTCTGCAGCCTTGCCTGTCTCCTGCCTGCCTCTGTCTGCTGGAATAGGAGGGACATTTCGACTCAGGTTGGGGGCAGCGTCCCCCATCCTAACCGCCTCTTCCTCCTGCTGTCTTGGTCCCTTTCCCTGTCATCCATCTGTACTTTTGTACTTTAAGCAACATCAAGACCATGCAGACTGAACAGGAAACATGTTCTCAGCTCCCCTTTGGTGGGTGTTGATCTTTCCCGGACTGGAACCTCAGGTTCTGTTCACTTAGGACTAGATTTCAGGGTGTTTGTCAAGAAAACTCAACAAAACACAAGACAGAGCCTAAAACCAAACAACAACCAGAGAAATTTAAATGCAATTGTTTCTCTTGTTTATTCGCTTTAAAATCGCTCTATTGCACCTGCATTGTAAGAGCTACAGGATCCCAGGGGATGGGCTTGTAGCTGCGTGTGACCAGAGCCAGGTCTTTTAAGACTTTTGTCCTTGGTGAGTGAGCTCTACCTGCTACGTCGAGGACCCCTGTCCTCCAGATGCTCCGGGACACAGAGGTGAACCGGTGGCTGTCTCAGGAACCGTGGATCATGGGCATTGCTTGCCTAAGACGGGGGCAGAGTTGGCGGCCAACGGTCACTGCAGACCTGAGTTAGAACTGGCCAAGGAGTGTCAGTGACCTCAGAGTGCGGCCAGAGTGGCCAGCACTGACCAGAATGAGGACATGGGGTCCAGTAAGTGAGAAGACCCCAGTAAGGAGGATCCGCCTCAGATGACCAGAAAGGCCGGGGTCATGCAGTACTTCCACCCTGCATGGCATAGAGGGCAGGGTTTTACTTCTGGGGCTGGCAAGAGCCCGGAAGACACCCCAGTGTCCCCAGAGAAGAAGTGTGAAGAGTGGGCAGTGATGGAGGTGTGGTAGAGAGTTCTAGTATTATTCTAGGCCTTGAAGGGTCAGAGTTCCTTAAAAAAGGACTTTTTTAAAAAAATTGGAGTGTAGCTGCTTTACACTGCTGTGTCAGTTTCTGCTGTGCAGCAAAGTGAATCAGCTCTACGTACACATACATCCCCTCTTTTCTGGATTTCCTTCCCATGTAGGTCACCACAGAGCACTGAGTAGAGTTCCCCGTGCTCTACAGCAGGTTCTCATTAGTTATCTATTTTATACATAGTATCAATAGTGTATAAATGTCAATCCCAATCTCCCAATACATATCACTCCCCCTCCCCTTTGGTATCCATACATTTGTTCCCTACTTCGGTGTCTCTCTTTCTGCTTTGCAAATAATAAAAAAGGACTCTTAAAAGGGACAAGGTTGTTGGCAGACTCACTGGGAGCGCCATAGAGCCGGCCTTGGAGTATGTAGCCAGGAGTAAGGGCCGAGCTCACTGTAGAGACGGCCACCGTCTCTCGTCTTCAGAGATCTCAGGAGCAGAGGGCAGACACGCCCCCCCACACCAAGGACCCCTTCAAACTGCTTCCTCCACTCCTGCCAGGTAATGGGTTCCTGTGCTTTGCTCCCTCTCACTGGCACCCTTTCTATGCTGATCGGTGGAGCCCAGGTCACCTGCATACAGAGAAGCTAGGCTATGAGTGATTCCAGCTTCTGCCTTGGAAACATGGAAGGTGAAATCATGATGTAACTAAAATTAAGGAAGAGTCGCCAAAGATGTTGGGTACGGGGTAAGGAGCGTCCTCTACGGGGCCCTCGCCCTACCCATCCCACTGGCTGAATGCCCATCTAATACTGCTGGCATCCACTCAGGTTGGTTTCGGAATGATATCCTAATTCATGGGAACCTTTAACAGAAGAGACAGAGGGAACGAGGTGTGAGTACCTTAGCACCTCATCACTAACGCCAGGACAGTACAAGTAATCCCTGATTTACTTGGTTGCTACGGTGAACTTGTGATTGAATTGTTTACGACCTAAATTTATTTTCTTAGAGAAACAAAAATATACATGGTGCTTACTTCCTTAGTTAGCCAGAAGTATCCATTTCACCCACACACTGATGACAAGGAGTTATTAATACTGATCAGATTATAAGATCTATATTTAAATTATATATACATATATTATATAGTTATACTATTCTCTGTTTAAATTATGGGTCAACCCCAACCACTAGCTTAAATTTCTTTTTTTTGTAAATTTTATTTATTTTTTATTAAAGTATAGCTGGTTTACAATATTGTGTTAATTACAGCTGTACAGCAAAGTGACTCAGTTATACATATATATACATTCTTTTTCATATTCTTTTCCATTCTGGTTTATCACAGGATATTGAATATAATTCCCTGGGCTATACAGTAGGACCTTGCTGTTTATACATTCTATATATAACAGTTTGCATCTGCTAATCCCAAACTCCCTCTCCATCCCTCCCCCAAACCCCACCCCCTTGGCAACCACCAGTCTGGTCTCTATGTCGCTGATTCTGTTTCTGTTTCATAGATAGTTTCATTTGTGTCATATTTTAGATCCCACATACACAGTAGCTTAAATTTCTAAGGAAGCTTGTTGCTCAGTGAAAGTGATGAGGGGCCCTGGTGTCCACCCGTCCCCTCCCCCTGATTCTCTGGATACGGTGGTCCCTCTATGCTGGGTTTCCACGGATCTCCTGCGTGAGAAGCTGCTACGTGGAGTCGGTAGGAAGTACCATGGTCGTCACGAGATGGAGTATTTGCAAGGCCTGTAATCTCAGGGAAGACTTCACAGATTCATGCCTGGAGAGAGCTCCGGGGGTCTCTCGACGAGACAAGCGAAGAGAAGGTGACAAGGAACGCGCTGAGGAGTGGGGTACGCCAGAGGCACAAAGCGCCCTCTCTCCAGGACGGAACCGTCTGCCCTGCTCACCGCTACCTTCCAACACCTGCAACAGGGCCTCACACCCGGTCAGCACTCCGTAATATTTTTTGAATGAATACACAGTAAAATCAGTGTTTTCCTTTTGGCATATTCTTATTTTGTATATTTGGGATCATTTCATAGGCGTCTATGAAGCCAGCTGCATCCCTAGTGTCTGCCAATTGTTTTCTCTAGAGCAACATTTTAGATATTTTGGCCCAGACAGGGTCTTTCCCAGGAAACAGAGTAGGGGACAACTGAAAGGACAAGCAAAAAGTTTGAATCTATTTGGTATTATTCAAATTTGAAATGTAAAACTAGTGAAGGGAAAACTAGTGAAACAATTCTCATGGGGGCAAAGCGCTGTCCCAGTACGGGCAGGTGATGCATTTGAGTTATACTTAGGGACCAGCTGCAGCCATGGGAGCTATAGGTCACCCCACCAACCCTCTACTGTATGTTCCTCCCAGAAATGGTGACTCACCACCATGCTGAAGATATCATGACAGTATATAAGCTTACCGTTAATATATTTGAATGACACAAGGGGTGAACTGTATTTGACAATGTCAGTTTTTCTCCCAGATTCCCTTGAATCCCTTTCCTGTATAGCCTTGCCCCAGAATCTGGATGTGTGTGCATTCAAAGACCACTGTCTGCAAGGTTTCTTGGGAGAACTGCCCTTGGGAAACTGGGGTCTTTTTGATTACATGTGCAGAGAGCAGGACGTACCTAGGATTTGATGTTGCCTCGATGCAAATCTTAGCCAATGACCGAGATGTTCAAGAGTATGAAAACCCAGCTCCTTTGCCTTAGGTCAAGACAACCAGTAGATATCATTTATCCTTCACAATTATCCTAAGGATCAGGCTCCCTCCCTGCTGTGGGATGTTGCCTGAAATCACATCCTTGCCTGGCCTTTCCTCCAGCTGGCCCTGCTTCCTTCACTCCCTCAACAGTTTCTCTTTCACAAATAGATTACGGCTCAGGAATCCTTATCTCAAGTTCTGCTTCTGGTAAACCTGATCCATGACGTTGTTTGCCTTTTCTTCTTAACTAGAATGTAAGATCGTGGGGCACTGAGATGGTTTCTTAAAATCCTTGATAATCATTGTATGTAGCACAGGCATAGGTATAATGGGCAACCTGTAGAGTCTCAACAAAATTATTGAATCACTTTAACAAAATGCAGTTGATTATATACAATTTATAGAAAATGAAATCTTTGCTTATTGAGATATGATTTGAGATGTGATTTGCCCCCCTCTTTTTTTTTTTGCAAAATTATAGGAAGCTCTTCTCTTTTGAAATCTTCATTTTATTTTGACATCTTCCAGCATGATTCAGATACTACTCATTATAAAGGGTCCATCACATTCTCACTGAGATGAGGAATGACACAAAAGGAATACCTTATGGCAATAAAATTTATTTTTAAAGTAAAGTTTGATTTTCAAAGATCTCAGAGCATACAGATGAATTTCCCTTTCCTCTTGGCTATCATAATATTCACAGGCAATTACAATAAGATGAATCTCTCGCATCAGTCAGGTATTCATAATTTTAAGATCCCGTACAATGCCTCTGATAAGATAATGTATAAGGAAGGAACAGAACTGAAGTAGCAGACAAGACTGTCTCTTTGATAAAGATGACAAAGCCTTCCCACAAATAGGGGGCCCAGCGTTAGTCATGTTATTTCTTATTCCAAATATGTTTAAAAGATATGTTCTTCACTTACTTTGGTCATATGGTACATGTGTATAATGGAAGAGTAGCTGAACTCCAGAAAAAAATAACTGTTTTAGAAAGTGACATGAAGAGCAAATGAACCTAAATGCTTTGGGGAAGACAGATGTGCCAATGAGTGTGAGGGGTGTCATCAAATCTGGAGCACAGTGCGAAGTAGGTAAATGTTGAGAGACACTCCTTCACAGAATATTCCCTAGTGCAGTCGTGACACTTTCTGGCTCTTCCCCCCACCACCTGTGCACACAGTAGGTTGGCACTCCTGGCCCCTGTGGTTGGAGTGGTCAATGAAATCATTAGCTCGTTAGTTCATTGACCAGTGATTAGTTTTGGTCAACGAAGTGTGAGCAGAATGCTGTGTTACATCTACGTTGGGACATTCAATTGCCGGGGTGAAACCACCACCCTTAAAGGTATTTTTCCTTCGGCCATGTTTGAGATGATGGCTACTTTTTCAACCTGGATCTGTAAGTGAGGGACTAAAATGAGCAGGGCTCTCCCTTATACCCTGAAAAGGAAGATAATGTGAGTAAGATATAAAATTGTGTTGTGTTAGTTACTGTGATTGATTCTGCAGAGTACCAGCCCATCTTGCCTGATCGGAAAGAGGGTGTTTCTTTTCCGTTTCCTTCCTCCTGTCCGTCCAAAGCTTTTCCTCCGCAGCTTCTTACCCCTCTACAGCCCCTCCAATTAGTCTCCTAGCCTCCCATGTTTCTCTTTCTCACTTCTCCCACCAAAAGCCATTGAGAAATTAATTCACCCTAAGCCACAATGAGACAATTTATTACACCTTTCTGTGGTATTTTTTTAAGTAGGGAATAAAAGACAAATAAATATCGAATAATAAAGATTCAAGACACAAAAATATTGTGGGAAAAAAATCTGGTATTGGTGTAAAATTCTCTGCACAACCATCCTTAGAACATGTTCAGAAGCCTCTACAGAGCACTAGGATGTAAAGCACAGGCTCTGGATTAGACAGAACAAGGTTCAAATTCTCTTACTGTCAGTTTTGTGATGTTAGGAAGGTTATACAAATTACCTAGGCCTCGGTTTTCCCATCTATAAAATGGGGCAAATACATGCAACCTTTTAATTGATAGAAAGCTGTAATGGGGATACCATAAAAACTTTGCTGAATGTCTAATAATAAGCTATGAGTAAGTCTTTTCATGACTAATTTCACTGTTATTCTCCACATAACAAGCTTTCTGCTCCTTTGTATGGCCAGAAACTTTAAGGGTATTAACATAGATATTTTGATTTATGATCACTTTAGAAAGGTCCCCCTACTCTCCATTGTAAGTTGCATTTGTATTGAATTCTCTTAATCTTCATTTCTTGGAGGTATCCTACTCCTGTCCTGTTTAAGAGAATGAATCTCACTTTTATATCTATAGTCTATGTGTCTTAAGTCTATGTTGTTATTATCTTTCCTATATAAAGGATTAAAGGCATAGTCTGTAGAGTCCTTGGCCATTTCTTTTTTTTTTTTTTTCTGTACGCGGGCCTCTCACTGCTGTGGCCTCTCCCGTTGCGGAGCACAGGCTCCGGACGCGCAGGCTCAGCGGCCATGGCTCACGGGCCCAGCCGCTCCGCGGCATGTGGGATCTTGCCGGACCGCAGCACGAACCCATGTCCCCTGCATCGGCAGGCGGACTCTCAACCACTGCGCCACCAGGGAAGCCCCTGGCCATTTCTAATAATCTAGTCAATTGTGAAATTTCCCTGGGTCACAGGATGGTTCACTGCAGTGTTACTCAGTTTTATGCCATCCACTAGCCAGAGAATAAATTGACCCAAGAACCTGATAGGGAAGAAGGCTTCAATTTCATTATAAATACACATATTTTTTATGTCTGCTCTGTTTGACCATGGATGTGAATCTACAGCATGGAAGAGTAAATAAAATCAGGTCAGATTTCCATGGAGATCCAAAGTGAGTCTGACTTTTCTTTGCAATTAAGATTTTAACCAAGGGGGCATAAAGTAGAGGGTTTCACGTTTTCGAGACTAGATTGATGAATAATAACAATCCAAGTTTTCTCTTTCTTACTTGCATTATAACCTTGGGTTAGTTCAATTCTCTGAGTATTAGTTCCTTTACATATAAAAATGAGGTAATATCTGTCTTACGAATATTATAGGTTTTCCTAGGTATCAAGTGATACAACATTCGTAGAATACTATACAAATTAGTCAGTTACAAGGATGCTTACTACCTGGAGAAAGGCCCACATTACACAAGTAGCAAGTAGATTGGCTGGGTGGGATAAGAGTCGTAGGAATTTTAAGACTAATAGTTCCATTCTGGTTTATTCAAGCCAGAACTTTAGTTATGGTTTTTTAAATTTCTTTACTTAATTTAATGACTTTCTGTTAAAATAATTCAGTGACACAGCTTAACAATTTGCATGGAAAATGTTTCTCAGTGGTTCATACTTTTAGATATAAGTATTGCCCTTGACAGTAGACAGAGAGTCCGTATGATGTTGGAGAGATCCACCATAAAGAATGGACCTCTGTACACTTGAGAGGTGTTTTCAAATTAAAATATCACTGACATGTATTTTGCAAAGCCACAGATGAGCTTGTTGGCCTCTTCACTGAGGGTTATCACACTCTAAAATGACTTTTCTTTTAGAAGAAAAGCTTTTTATTTTCCGTGTGTGTGTTTGTGTGTGTGTGTGTGTGTGTGTGTGTGTGTGTGTGCGTGTGTACGTCTAGAATGTTGGCCAAACCACAGTTTAAATCCATGAGAGACTGTTCTTTTATTATGACCTAATTCAACACAGGTTTTGTTACTCTAAAAGTTTTTTTGTTTTGTTTATCAGCGTAATTCTAATAAATCTGCACCCACTTCTGTGTTTTTAGCTGAGTGTGAATGGCAGTGGCGAAATAATCTCTCCAAACTGAAAAGGGCCGATGGTGATAAGAAAGACCCCCGAATATGTGGACCTTGGCAGTGCCCTTGGAAATCTCATCTTTCATATGACTAGTGTGGAAGCAGAGGGTTTCTCAGCCATGTCTTCTTGTTTAAGGCTAGATGGTGACCCTCACTGCGACAATGTAGGATTGATGAGGAAAACTTGGTAAACCTCAGCTTCGTGCCCACGCTCTCGAGAGAAGACAGACCGTGCTGGGCAAACCTCACCTGAGGTCTGTGGACGCAGCACGCAGGCCATGTGGTCCCCCAGAATCTCCACGCTTGGTAGGAGGGAGCTTCAGAGATGCCAATGGACTCTTAGCATATTTTACAGTATTTTCGAAACGTTTCCCCCTTTCATTCCCAATCAGTCTGAGTTTTCTTTATATATATTTTTCCTTTTCCACAAAATCTTTCTGAAAGGGCTGATGGATGAGAATTCACGGGTCCATTCCTTTCCTGATTTTCCTTTCATTCCCATGCATCTGGAGAGCCTTTCTAGGTTCCAGTTTGAATGGAAATAGAGTTGGGCAATTTGGGATTTTTCTATTGCCCGCAAGAATCCCCAAACCAGTATTTGCTCTGTCAGACCCTGCACATCACAGCAGCCTCAAACCTATAGAGGGAAACTAGTTCCCAAACGAAAATCCTTCAAAATTCATTGTGGTGGGTAAACTTTAAAGGTTCGGTGGCTCCTGCCACACATCCTAGAAGGGTTTGCATACTTGAAAACATACCTCACCCCCAATCAGAAACAGAAAACGCTAAAGAGCTGTAAGATACAAAGTGATCAAAATCATGGCCCTGTTATTCACTCCAAGAAAATATCATCTTTAGTTAAAAAATGTAAGTTGCTGGTCAGTTTAATCTTCTAAGCATGAAGGCATACACGGTTGTCAGGTTGAGTTAGAGAGATGAACTTGGACTCTGACATAACTGTGGCTTTGCCAGCTCGTGGTTAGGGTCAGCCCGACTTCCAGTGGCTCCGGGAAGACACAGTCACTCACATTCCTTTCCAACTGTCTGACTCTGAATTCCTGATTCTCAGTTTATTTTCTCTTCATACAGCTCAAGAAACGCAGCATTTGTGTATAATCGCAAAGAGGTGGCAGGGTTGTTTACAGACGTTTTTATTTGTGTTTGTTCACCCCGGTATTTGTTCTTTTCCTATTCCTACCAGTCCACTTGTGTAATTTCTTATTCCAGGGCTTTCGCAGGGGCAGAAGCCGACAGTGCTGGCAGACAGCTACGCTTTCTGTCTTTCTGTGAAGAATCTGAACTCGGAACTGAGTAGAGATGGTGGATAGAGGCGACAGAGGGGGGAACTTGAGGGTAGCATGAGGGAAGAAGAAAACATCGTTTTAGATGTAAAACGGAACACATCCCCATATGCGTGAGCCGCGCCCACTCCAAGCAAGGGCCCGCAGGTGGAAAGGCTTGAGGACAAGGATACTTGACTTGCTTTGGGAGACGGGGCCGTGCCCCAGAGCTTCAGCTCTGAAAGCAGCTCCTGCACCCCAGGCTGGACACGGGAGCCACAGAGGGCCACTCAGGAGACGTGCAACTAGCAGGGACCAAACACTGGAGCATCCCAGGTAGTTAGCCCTGCCCAGGGCCGCCCCAAGCCACAGTCCTGCGAGGCGTGCCGGTGGGGAGACTGAGGAAAAATGGCCGAGACTAAGTGTCCTGCCCACTCGCCTCAGAGTCCTGTGCAATTTGACACTGGGAGCATAAATAGTGGGATCTTTTTTACACACTCTATTTTTCCTGATTGAAAATATGTATACAGTATAGGAGTTAAAAAACTCATTATAAATCTGGAAAAGTTGAAAGTTAGAGAACCATTAAAAATCACCCTTTGTCTTGCCTCTAAGACATAGTGATTGCTAATGTTTGGGTGTATTTCTCCCTCGTCCATTTTCTATGCTATATATATTATATTAAATATATTCTCTCTGGTGACAGCCCAGCTGCCTTCCAATTCCTGTTTGTCCGTTTGGATAGTCTCTGGTGTAGAACGCAGCCTGGCAGACCGTTCTGACTGTAAATGGAGGAAAATGACCAGTATCTTCACTGTTGGTTGCAGGCATTTTTACTCCACGCTGCTGAGGTGCTTTTTGACTTTCGCTGCCACTTCAGCAGGGATCTGTGCTTAGATTGGGGAGGGGTTTTCTCCTACCTCTGTCTTTCACTCCTTCCCCACCTCCACCCTCCTTGTGCTTTTACTTGCAAATTTCACCGATCTGCTAACTACCCTAGATGCAGAAGAGCAAGATGAGGGGGTCCTAGGCCAGTGCTGGCACAACCTAACAGCTTGCTTACGCATCTATCTGGCTTGGATGGAAAATTAGAACCACTTTACTCTGCTCCCAGCTGTGCTCCCGGGAGCATCACAGCGGGCTCTGATGGAGGCAGCCTGCTGCGGTGTCCATACCAGACCCCGTGCTCCCTCCCAGCAAGGAGGGTGCTGGCTCGCTTTAAAAAGAGTGTGTTATGTTCCAGGGTGAACCATCTTTATGCTGAACTGTCCCAGAGCTGAGTTGCTGCATCATGGAAAAATACAGACAGGGATTTGTTTTTTCTGGGTGCCCACATCAGTGTGCATAATTGAATTGAGGTCTTTAAAAGTGGACACAGAATGCAATTTGGTCAGATGAGCATTTTAGATTTTAGTAATTAGTACTTAGGTGCTTGAGGAAGGATAGGAGGTATAGGAGGGAGGAAAGTCTGTCTCAGGAGATTAGAGTGATAAGACCTTCGCGTATTTTTATCAGTTCATGTAGAATTTGACATATGGTAAACGGGAAAAGATAGTATTTAAAAACCCCATAAATATACAGGGTTGAAAAAAAAACCAAAGAAAAGAAGGGGAATGCCTGCCAACCCCACTCCCCTCGGCCTCAATAGTAGGAGAGCATAAAAGGGCTGCGTATCCTTGCGAGAACCAGATCCAGTAACAAAGAAAGTCAGCAGTCAAGGCGAGCAGACTGGAGGCTCCCAGCGGCACGTTAATTAATTCCAGCCCATCCTGCCCAAGCTCCCGGGTCTCCTTTTGCATCGCCGGCTGGTCCCTATATTTAGAACCAAGAACTTCGATCACACTACCCACCCTAAGAGAAGCCAAACTCCAGGTTGACTTGATCTGGCACACTCCTTTGTTTTATGGCTTTCTGTCAAAACCCCCAAATTAACGCGATGTTATGTTGACTGTTTTGTTCCTTAATGCAATGAAGCTGTCTTGAAATTACAGTTGGATAGAGTTCTTCAGAAATATGCATTGACATCGTAATCATATCATAATAAAAATGTCATAGAGCCTCAGAGCTTTGTATGGACGTGTCTATTGTCAAGGTATGGCATTAAAAGACTCTTTTGTGGGATTTTTCATGTAATTTTTTACTGAAGTATTTTTTAAAAGCGTCAAGGCAAACATAGTCATCGTAAACAAATAAAATTTGCTTGTCACTTAAAAAATGCAACAAATATTTGGTGAGCTATGTGATGAAACTGTTTTATTTGATTTTTGATACTTTTTTTCCCCAAAATGTATGGAACTAACAGTAGGGAAATGCAGATTATAATCTTAATTCTGTCACTATTCACCGCCACTTCTTGTAATCCTGACATTAGACAATAGTAGTATTTGCCCTGACTCTGAGTCTCATTGTGAGGCCAGTAGACATATTTAATGAGAAAGTGCTTAGAAAACTTAAAAGTATTAAGAAAATACTAAACCCAGAGCAAAGTATTTTGGTAAATGAGTAATAATGGCAGTGTAAAATAGTTCATTTTGACTGGAGCTAATTCAGTATTACAGGAAATTCTAACTATATATCTTCCAAGTAAAAGTTTCCATCTTTCTTTAAGACAGGAAATTGTATCACAATGAAATATGGGGGAAAAGATTTTATTTTTAGTATTAACCAAGGCATGCTAAATCACAGTGTTAACACTCAACAGTGTCTTCAGGTATGTGTGTATATGGGAAAGGCTTACCCTGAACAGGCAGTAGAAGCAAACACATCGTCATCATTTCTTTACCCGACATGATCACAGCCCGAGGGATCTTCTTTCATTAGTTCCATTTTCCTTTTTCTAACCTGGAAGGAGTTAACCATGTTTTCTTCAGTGCAAAGGGAAAAGAGCCTTCTTGTAAAGTCTTTGGAAGGGGGTGTCTAATATTCAGTGCCTTTTGCCTGATGGCAGCTGAGAGATGGCTAGTGATGTCTGTACCAGTGGACATCCACCTTGGGCCAGTGTGGGAACCTTCTAGACAATTCCATGGGTCTTTCCTGGGTACATGCCTGTAGCATGCTCTGGCTGTGGCCCTTTACCCAGGCAGTCATATCTATTGTACTTGCAGGTAGAACATGTAATTCTGTTTTTCTAATTTCTACATGTTTTGTATCATCATACTTAAGTGTAAATTATACGTTGCATGTATGTTGGTTTTCAACAGTTTGTAAAAATTAGTGCTATAGTTTTCTTGAACAAATGATTTGAATCTTGAATGATCAAAAGAAATCCCGGATAATTCTGTAGGCCATGTAAGCCTCCACAGAGAAGAGAGAAGGAAAGTGATTCTGATGCCGTAGAAGCTGCAGACAAACTGCTCAGGAAAATAATAGGACGTTACCATGGCAAGAGTAGAAAGTGATAGAGCTAGAAAGGAAGTGATCATTCTGGGTGGAAGTGGGTGGAAGACAGGCTTCAGGGGGTAGCCTAGGCAGAGATTACAGGGCAAGATTTATCTCCTGTGTTGAGCCAAGCCAGCTCTTTATTGCATACCTGGTATAGTTTGGAGTCTAATATGGATCATAATTGGGAACAAAGTACTGTTGTTCAGTCAAAACAATTGGCTGGAGAGGTAAAAATGGGTGGAGTTGTAACCACAATAAAGAACCCTAACCTTTGAATGTTTTGCTGGGCTAAATACAGAAGTATATATTTAAATGAAAAAAAGCAGTTGATTTAATTTAAGATGGACACGTTTTTAAATCCCCAAATTATATGAATTGATCAGCACTGAAGTCTTAGATTATGGATTAAATTTTCAGATCATATCTACATGATACCTAAGCACCGGATTAATCCCACACATTCAAATTGATTTGGTAGCTACAATTAGATCAACAACTTATTTTGACTCGTTTGTCAATTGTTTTTAAGCACAAATTTGTTTCTTTTTTAAATCAGTTAATTGGTTCAAAACACTTAAAGCCATTGTGATCTCACTCCTCAAGAGGAAATAACACATTCCCTAAAATTAACAGTACTCATTTATTCACAATAATCCTGTAAGTTTTAGGACAAAACACACCTATGGGAGCATTCGTTAATTCAGAAAGCAGTATTTATTGAGAGTCTGCGGTACAGGACACTGAGATAAGCCTTGGATAATTTTAGCGCATCTGTGCTTATGCCTCCATTTCTAAAATCAATGTTCACTTGGCAACTACGCCAATCATCTTGCACTTTTAAATTTAATTCTGAGGCATTGTCAAATAATGCCATTGGAAAAAATAGCCTATCAAGCCACAAATAAAATTATTTTAAAATCATAGCCCATGGAACTTTTTCCAAGGAACTATCCTTGATTATTACGTCAACAAGAATCCACAAAAGTCACTGATTCCTTGATACATTTTTAAAGTTTTATATATATATATATATATATATATATATATAAAATGGGCATATTAATAGAAATGAAAAGAATAATGCAAAGAAACCCCTGTGTACCTATCATCCTTCTTCAACAATTACCAACCTCTGACCCATCTCATTTCATCCATATCTTCTACCTACTCCCTTTCCAGATTCTTTAAACTGTATTTTGTCTTGTAGAGAAATTATAATATTCACTGCTTACTATTCTCTAGTACTTTTATTTGTAGTAAAATACACATAACATAAAAATTGCCATTGGGGCATTTAGTACATTCACAGTGTTTTGCAATAATCACTACTATCTAGTTTCAGAACACTTTCATCACCCTAGAAGGAAGCCCTGTATCCATTAACCAGTTATTCCCCAATCCTGCCTGCGTAAACCCCTAGAAACCACAAATCTGTTTTCTGTCTATGAACTTGCTAATTCTGGACATTTTATGTAAATCGAATCATAAAATATGTGGCCTTTTGTGTCTGGCTTCTCTCACTTAACATCATGGTTTCAAGGTTGATCTATGTTGCAGCCTGTGTCAGTACTTCATTTCTTTTCACGGCTGAGTAATATTCCACTGTGTCGATTGGCCACGTTTTGTTTATTTCAGCTGATGGACATTGGTTTGTTTCCAACTTTGGGCTATTTTAATTAGTGCTGCTATTACATTTGTGTGTAAGTTTTCGTTTGAAGACCTGTTTTCAGTTCTTTTGGATATATACTCATAAGTGAAACTGTTGGATTATATGGCATTTCTATGTTTAATTTATCAGGAACTATTCTCCACAGTGGCTACACAGTTCTACACTCCCACCAACAATATAGAAGGGTTCTAATTTCTCCACATCCTCACCAACTCTTGTCTATTTCTCATTATTTATTATTATTATTATAATCATCCCAGTGGGTGTGAAGTGGTATATCATTGTGGTTATGATTTACAGTCTCTGATGGCTAATGATGTCGAATCTCTTTTCATGTCATTACTGGCTATTTATATATTTTCTTTGGAGAATTGTACAAAGACAATTTAGATCCTTTTGCCCATTTGTTAATTGTTAAAAAGGGCAAAACATGTAATTTATTATTGTTAATTAATTATTAAAATGGGCAAAATGAGCCGTTTATTATGGCTCATCTATTTAGATATATTGCCCATTTATTATTTGGATTATCTTTTTATTGTTGAGTTGTAAGAGTTCTTTATATATTCTGGATACTTGGTCTTTACTGGATATATAATTTGTAAATATTTTCTCTCATTCTGTGAGTTATCTTTTCACTTTCTTGGTGTGTCCTTTAAAGCACAAAATTTTAATTTTGATGTAGTCCAATTTATCTATTTTTTTCTTTGGTTGCTTGTGCTTTTGGTGTCATATCTAAGAAACCACTGACTAATATAAGGTCACGCAGCTTTATGCCTATGTGCTCTTCTAACAGTTGTAAGTTTTAGCTCTTAAGTTGAGGTCTTAGATCCATTTTGATATTTTAATGTTTGTATATTTTGGAAGGTAGGAGTCCAACTTCATTCTTCTGCGTGTGGATATCAAGTTGTCCCAGCACCATTTCTTTCCCCATTGGATGGTATTATCACCATTGCTGAAAATCAATTTAGTATAAATGTATAGATTATTTCTGGGCTGTCAATTGTATTTCATTGACCTAAGGCTTTTTATTGACTACAGTAATAATTATGTATTTTCCTAAGCAAAATATATCCTGAGCTCTTATTAATATTTCACATTCAAATTCAGCACAAGATTTTTACTCAACTTCATCTGTAACATCTGTATCCCAGCTCCAATGCTGACAACTCTGATTCATAATGATACCAACATAATGACTTACCTGCTTTATTTGACTATTCATATACAAAAACTTTAGAATAACAATATAAAAATTACCACCAACAATATAATTACTAAAAATAGTTTTTGAAATATATTTTCACTCATAAATAATTTCAGCCTGATACATTTTACTTTCAGTACTTTATTTATTTTTTTTTTTTGAGGTACACAGGCCTCTCACTGTTGTGCCCTCTCCCGTTGCGGAGCACAGGCTCCGGACGCGCAGGCCCAGCGGCCATGGCTCATGGGCCCAGCCGCTCCGCGGCATGTGGGATCTTCCCGGACCGGGTCACGAACCCGCATCCCCTGCATCGGCAGGCAGACTCTCAACCACTGAGCCACCAGGGAAGCCCACTTTTGGTACTTTAGAGATGTTGCTCCATTGTCTCCCAGCCTGCATTGTTTCCAGGGAGAAATCTACCATCATCTTTATTTTTTTCTGCTGCTCATGTAATGTGACTTTTTCTACTCTCTGGTTTTAATAGTTTCTGTTTATCCCTCCAGTTTGATTATGATGTTTCTTGGTGTAGTTGTTTTTATGCTTCTTGCACTTTCACTTGCTCAACTTCTCAGATCTATAGGTTTATAGTTTCAATCAAATTTGGAAAATTTGCAGCCATTATTTTTTAAAATTAATTAATTCTTTTTTATTTTTTATTTTTGGTAGTGTTGGGTCTTTGTTGCTGTGTGCAGGCTTTCTCTAGCTGCGGCCAGCGGGGGCTACTCTTCTTTGCAGTGCACGGACCTCTCACTGCAGTGGCCTCTCTTGTTGCGGAGCACGGGCTCTAGGCACATGGGCCTCAGTAGTTGTGGCCTACGGGCTTAGTTGCTCTGTGGCATGTGGCATCTTCCCGGGCCAGGGATCGAACCAGTGTCCCCTGCATTGGCAGGTGGATTCTTAACCACTGCACCACCAGGGAAGCCCCAACCATTATTTTTTCAAATACCTTTTCTTCATCTCTCCACATCTCCTTTGGAAACTCAAATAACATGCAAATAAGCCACTTGAGGCTGTTCCACAGCTCACTGATACTTTTTATGTTTTAAAGTTATTTTTTCTTTGTGTGTTTTGCTTTGGAACTATGTTGCTATGTCTTCAAATTTGCTAAAATCTTTGCTAACTTTTCTTCTGCATGTCTAAGATGCTGCTAATCCCATTCAGTACATTTTTCATCTCAGATAAAATGTTTTCATCTCTAGAAGTTTAATTTGAGTCTTATAAAAATATCTTTCCTGTCTCAATTTCAGATATTTCATTTTTCCTCTAGGTTCTTGAACACATGGAATAAAATTATAATTGTTTCAATGTTCTTGTCTACTGACTCTATCATCGGAATCATTTCTGGGTCAGTTTTGATTGATTGATTTTTTTCCCTAATTATGGGTTGAATTTTCCTTCTTCTTTGCACACCTGGCAATTTTTGATTCAATGCCTTTCCCTGTGAGTTTTTAATTTTTGGGTGCTGAGTATTTTGTATTCCTGAAAATCTTCTTGAGCTTTGTTCTGGGATGTGGTTAAGTTACTTGGAAATACTTTAATCCTTTTGAATCTTGCTTTTAAACTTTGATTTGGAGGACTAGAGTGATATTTAATCCAGGGCTTATTTTGCCTTACTCCTGAGGCAAAAATCCTGACTGAATACTCAGTATCCATAAATTACGAAATTTTCTACTCAGGTGATGGAAACAGACACTCACCAGTCCTGAGTGAGGAAAAAATCCTAGGATTTTTTCTGCTCATCTTGTTGAGATGTCTCCCCCTCAACCCTAGTTTCCTCACATGCATGCAATGATCAACACTTAGCTGAATACCCAGAAGGAGCCTCTGCTGAAGACGTAAGGGGCCCCTCTCTAGACCTGTAGGGTTCTCACTCTGTGCACCTGTCCTCTCTTCTTCTCTGTGATGCAAACTCTAACTGCTTTGGCTTTTGTGGTAGATGAAATAATGACTGTTCACCCTTCAAAGACATCTGTATCCTAAGCCCCAGGATTTGTGAAGATGTTACCTTGTATTGCAAAAGGGACTTTGTAGATGAAATTAAACTAAGGATCTTGAGATAGGCAGATTATTCTGAATTTTCCAGGTGGGCCCAGTGCAATTGCATGGATCCTAAGAAAGGGAAGCTGGAGGACCTGAGGTACAGAAAGAGAGACTGGAAGATGGTACACTGGTGACTTCGAAGATGGAGGAATGGACCAACAGCCAAGGGATTCAGGAGGCTTCTTGGAGACGGAAAAGGCAAGGAAACAAATGCTTTCCTAGAGATCCCAGAAAGAACACAGCTGTGCGTGTCCATCTGGGACTTCTGACCTCCAGAATTGTAGATAAATATATTTTTTTGTTTTAAGCCTGTAAATTTGTAGTAATTTGTTGCCAGAGCAGCAGAAAACTAATTTAGTCTCCTGGAACTCCCTGCCCCATCTCCTCAGCTCAGGGGGACAGCTGGGCTCTCAGTGTTTCTCCTCCTTGCACTATGGCCTGGAGGCGCGTAAGCTGGGGTGATTGTACTGCTCACTTCGCTGGTTTCTCATCTCTCGGGGGTCACTATCTTTCACTACCTGATGTCCAATATCTTGAGAATCATTGTTTCCTACACTGCATCCAGGGTTTCAGTTGTTTCAGATGGGAAAGTCTGGTCCCTTTTAGGTCATCATGGCCAGACGTGTGAAGTCACCTGTACGAGTTCCTGTCTATGTGGCTATGCCACCAATTTGACAGACAATGAGATTCATTAAAAAAATTAGTTTCTTTCTATGTTTCTGTTGCTTCTTTATTGAATTTGACTTAATATTGTAAAATATTTTAAAAGTTATTTTAGTTTCTGGCTTATCTTTCCTTGTACAGGATAACCTTTTTGAATGCAGGAAAGATATTCACTCTTTGTCTTATGTCTAAATTCCTAGATCAAAGGAGAGTAATTTTTGATTGCTGAAAAACATCAACACTGTAATATTGTGCTAAAATCTGAAATTATGGGCATAGATTATATCACTTTATAGGAGGGTTGTCATCTAGATTATATCACTTTATAGGAGGGTTGTCATCATTACAGCTGCTTAGAAATATATATTTTTGAAACACTTCCATGCCCCATGGGCAAAATATTTCTACATTAGGAATAGCAAACCCTACTCTCTTTAGTAAAAATACCATCTTAATTTCTTTTTAAATGCTTGTCACAACTACAGCATCAGCAGTTAGTATGTTTTTCCTTTTATTGATCAGTCTACCTCTATATGTCCAAGAATGCTTCAACCACTTTGATGGAATTACCCAGTGGGTTCACTCCCATGATCACCCCCTTGGATGTGTCACTAAATAGACCAACACACTCACGTCACTTAGCAATTGACCTATTTGTGAAGGTGGCCGCAGTCATCTTGGTTAGCGCATTGAGCCTATTAAGGGAATATCAGAGCATGTGAATACCTGGTGCATTTCTACACAGTGATGCTGAGCTTTATTAACTTCATTAGCATCATCCTTTATTGAAAAGGATGATGTTAAAATGCATGATTGAATGAGGGAATAAGGACCAATTTAGAAACAAAATAAGCGCTAATCTTTATGTGATTTCAAAAGTTACGCTATTTCATTCGTAAACCCTCATTGGTATTCCTATTCCCCAGGTAGTTTTTTTTTTTTAAGTTTTGAATATTTTCTGATAAAATACATACCTATCTGTCTTTTATGCTCCAACTGCTAACTTTTTTTTGAAGGATGTACAGGATGCTTTTCAAGGTACTCTATCTGGAATGATGTGTAAAGAGGAATGAAGAGTTAATGCCATTTTTAGTACACTAAGATTGTTAAAATATTCTAAACGATGCTCAAATGCACATTCTGTAAGTAAATGGCAGAAAGCAGTAAAATGCATTATTGATGTTGATGTAACAGAATTTGCATCCTGTCCATTTAAAACCATGGGCTCTTCATTTGTGTTTCAGGAAAAATGAAGAATATTGTCTTTGGAAAAGAATAGAAAAAGGGAGGTACAACCTCTCTGCCAGATGTGATATACGCAGTTAGCCATTAAAGTTACATTCGCTGCTGGTCTGCAAACTCCTGTGTAACCAGTTTGGAGACGCCCCTCATTACTGTGCATTTCGTGTATAATCTGATGGAATCCTTAGAAATTAGCTGTTCATGCTTCCGTCTTATCTTGTGGCTCAGACTCTCATCTTGTTCGAAAGTCAAAGTCAGACCTTCATGGCACCGAGGCAAATCTCTGATCCATGCAGCTCTTAACTGATGCTGAGATGCATGATATTAATTTCTTTCTCACATGGGTTTTAATGTTCTTGGGAATTTGTTTGACAAATTGTTCTAAGTGTAATTTTCAACCAATAAGCTGAAGTCTTATGTAAGCTATTGGATCAGTCTACATGCACTGAATTTTTGCAAGATCTCACTGAATATTGGCAAATATTACTTTTGAATGCATATTAAAAAGTGCACTTAACCTTTTGTACTCTGATTTGGAAAAGAACCCAAGATGAGTACTCTCCTTTTCCTTAAACATATATTTAAAACTATTCATTACCTTTACGTTTTTCTCCTCCGTGATACATTGGCTGTATTGCTTTAAGAAAAAAGTGAATTTTTAGTTTTGTGCGTGATAACATCTTGTGCCTACCCACAAACTGTAAAAAAAATTGTAACACTTTAAGTTTTTCTCCAGTGATTTCTGCAAGCTACTTACATCAGCTTCTATCCGTATTACTTTGGTTATCAAAACAGAATTTGGTATAAATTGTACGTATATCTTTAGCGTTATTCAACTCATTTATTATTATTTAACACCATGGTCTTTTGGAATTTCTCGATTTTTGTTTTTATGCTACAATACGGAGTTTGGAGTTCCATAAAAAAATGAGAGAGAGAGAGAGAGAGAGAAATTGGAGAGTTCCAAGTAGAACTGTCACAACTATTTGGTGATTAGGACTTATGTAATCAAGAATAAAATATTATTTAGTTTATTTAAGAGAAGGGTATTGTGACACCAAGGTAATTTCCATCAGTACAGGGATTGGAGCCCCCTTTTTGGTTCACTCTCCCCCAAATCGATTCATGTGTCATGGCGCACATGGTATAAGTGATATCTACATGTTCCCTCTTGCATATGCACGTAAATGTACACATCCAGAGCCTGCTTTGGGTAGAACAGTGGTGATTTTGACAATCTATCTGCTTTAATTTTGAGTTCCTTCCTGCTGTTTTGTTTTTTTTTCTTCCATGATTTCCCCCTCATGCTCTTTTTGAGGGATTATTTTAATTACCTCCTGACTAATTACATACTGGGTGCATAGATAAAAAAAGAGATATTGACTAGTCTCCATGAAGAAAGGGGGTCAGGTTTAAATAACTAAATGAAAAATTTAAGTTAATGGCAAAGAAAACTTTCCACCTCCAGCAGTGTTTTCTTCCATTCAGATTGGGATTTTACCATCTATTCTATTCTTCCGCGGTACCACATCATCACCAGTGGAGAATAAGGATGAAAAGTGTTCTACCTCACCATAAAAAATACATGCTGTCTTATTTACTTTCATATCATTAATTTACTAAATCACTTATTTCGCTCTTGAAATGTTCTGGAAGTGGGAGAAACCAGGCCACTTGCTCCCAAGTTACCTGAAGGAAAATTAGAAAGTGATAGATTCTCACAGTGATGAGAATTGGGGAGAAGTAGTCTCCTGTCCATCCAGTGGGGACATTGTCACACCAGGGAACACGGCTTGCTGAGGACAGCGGGGCCAGATCTCATCACTCTTCTGTCCCCTCCCCAGAGAAACCTCCTGCAGAGCAAAGCCTGGGGAGGTCACATGCAGATAGGAGTCATCGATGGATCACACATACTATTTCCTTGTTCTTACTGAGTTTTCTATTTGGTCCCATTTTGCCGTATTACAAACAGGGACTAAATCTGTCTGTGTCCCAAGTTAGAGTGGCCTTTGTTGCTGTTGGTTCCCCCAGTATTTCCTTTGTTCTCATCTCCTTTCACCACTCGCCTCTCCTCTATGAATTATCATCGACAGCTTGAATCTGAGGACCCTTGGAGAGTTACGTGGACACAACCGAGATGTGGTCACACAGCTGCCTGGGGGCTGTAATGGGGAGGGGCCACACCCATTGACTTTTGTTCACTTCAAGGGCTAAGAGGCACCCGTCACACGTTACAATAAATTAATCCTGGGCCAATGCTGGGAAAAGTACATGCAGGCCACACTAGTAAAGCTATGAAGTTTTATTGGTGTATGAGCCTCGATTTGAGTTATGAAGGGCATCCCCCAGTCCAACTCAGGTCTCTGAAGGGCCTGAAGCACACGATGGAAGTAGGGTGAGAGCAAGAGCTGAATCCAAAATCTGAACTTGGGAGCTTATGTGAGACATCTCATGAGGATCCTTTTGTTGACTTTTGTTTTTCCTTCCTTTGAAAATAGTCTTAATAAGTTTCTTAAAAATATACATTCCTGGTTAAAAATTCAAACAGCACAGAGAAGCAGAAAGCAAACACTATCACAGGTGACACTCCGCTACCACGAGATGACCACTGTGGACTCCGGATGGACACTATTCCTGACCTCTCTGTGAACACACCCACAGGTACACACACTTACCTAAGTGGACGCATACTGTACACGCAGAGCACCTGGCAGCAACTTTAGGTTTCTGTGTCAATAATTAGCTACCCCCTTGGGTTAAAACAGTAACATATTTACAGATTTTTGAAAATAAAAATTATTGTTCTCTCTATTTCTATGTCACTATTATGGTAATATTTTAATTGCTAAAGCTTTACTACTCATTTTATTAGCTCCTTTTTTCAAGGCTCTTGATAATGTGAGTTCTGAGAAGGCACACAGCAGAATTGTAAGTAGAATGTCTACTTCACTTGTCACACATAAGGCACTTGATATATGCTTGTTTATATAAAGATATATAGAAACTCCAAGGAGTTATGCTGAATGAACACTGCAAGTCCCTAATCTTCAGGAGAAAAAAACAAGAAAGAGAAGCAGTTGACTGTGATCCATCACATAGGAATGGAGACCAAGAAAGTTAGTCGGTCCCATTAGTTGATTGAGGACTAAATTTGGGGGAAACTTGGTAGCCGATTCACTCCATCATCCCTTCCTCCTGAGACCTCAGTGAGGCCATTTTGGTACCCTCTCCTTATTGGTACTTCTCTCTCTGCCCCAGGACCCCTACATGTCTCTGCATCGAAGATAAAACCATCAGGCTACATGGAGGTTGTACTTGAGATTAGGGAAATTGTATTTGGAGTGACTCTTATTATAATGTTTGATTTCTTCCAATTCTCCATAGCCCTGGTACAGGAACAGAGAAAGTAGATGGTTGGATTGATCTAGAATTGGGTTTTTATCTGTCTGTTTGCTTGTCTTCCTGGAAGATGCAATGGAAGGACAAGTAGACAAGAGATGTATGCCTACTCGCAAAAATGGTCAAACAGATGACTCCTCAGTGTAGGCTACCCTGGAGAGAAAGTGAGGGAAGAACAGAAGTCAGAGGAGTGGAGATTTTGGAGTTGTTAAGAATAGGTAAAGCAGAAATAGAGACCGTGGTCTACAAGCAGAGGAGGTTGCAGTCAGAGGGTGGAACATGTAACTTAAGGATTTCAGGAGTGGACTTGTCCTGGATGCGGACAGGGCTGCAAGTGGACATTGGGGTGTGAATGGTGCCTGTTAAGTCTTGGGAACTGATGGAGCGTTTGGAGGGAGACCTTGATCTCGAAGTGGCAGTTTTCTGTGAATGCAGGAGACTTTAAGTGAAGTTGAGATGGCAGGGAGCCTCCCACATGCAAAAGAAGTCCTCGCCGACCCCAGGGCCCGCGGAAGTCTAAATGTATCCTGGCCTTAGGCTTGAGGTCTACCGCTGGTCCAGATTCAGGGCCTCTGTAACCAGTGACCTGCAAAGACAAGGTCTAACACAAAACAGTCCAACACAAGACAGTAACTAGGAACAGGATGTCATAAGTACCCTTGTAGGCAAATGGGGCGAGTTGGTCTTTAGTAAGTCAGTCATTCTTGATGGCGCTCAGCTCATCATCTGAGAGTGGTTCTTGCTCAGAATGCATGTTCGCACTCTGAATTCTTCCAGACATCTCAAATCAGAATATTGCTATTGAAAAATGCCATAACCTCTGGGGAAATCTTTCACTTTAAAAAAAACAATGGTATTCGATCATTGCAAAGAAAATAATGGGCCCAGAAGGACCCTGGAAAGTCAGCTGACAGTATGCCTAGTGTTGTGACTGTCACATAAGACTTTTGTGAGTGAACTAACTCGAGCATCATATACCACCGATTTCCCTGAATTTGAGACATGTTTCAAAAAAGAGTGATGTTTATATACAAATACTGAATCCGTAAGTTGTACACCTGAAATGAATATAAATTTCTATGTCAATCGCACCTCAATTTAAAACAGAGTGATTGGAAGTTATAAGAAAAACAAATTCCACATGTCACAGTGGTTTGGCAAATGCCATTCCAGCTCTCCCAGTGGAAAAACCAATACTTGCGGCTTTCTCCCCTAGGGAAATCACCCCAGTATCTATTTTTTTTTCATGCTAGAGAAATACACACAAACATTTTTATACTCCTGGATATGATAAAATTATATTATGATACAGTAACTGTAAATGTAATGATAAGGTATTATATTTTAGCAGGTATCTTTATAATTTAGTTTAAATATTTCATATCAACCCGCTCTTGGTTGGTTGAAACCTGTCATTTACTTCCAGTGGTAGAATGATCATTGCTTGGGAGTAAACCAAGTTTGTAGTATGTTGGTAAGTGGTCAGGCAGAGAATGGGTCATGGTGAGAGAGTACATTCCCCGTTCTGCTTGCCTTTTACTTTTCCTCCTATTCCCCCTGAGTCTCCCGAATCTGTATGTATGTGCATGCAGGGAGGGCTTGAATTGGAGCTCAGGGTAAGAAAGTCATTATAGGGAATGGAAAAAAAAAAACCCGATGAAGCAAATCTTGTCTTTATCAGACTTACTTATTTCGAGTCACCTGATTTGCTAGTAAGTCTTGGCAAAGTTTCGAAGCTCTCCCTTTGTAAAAGTTCTTTAATCTCTCTTGGAAATTGGAAACTCGTGAAAGTTGTACAAGAGCCATGGAGGGGAGAAGCCCAGTGGAAGACAGGGCTTTAGAAAGATGACATAAACAATTGTTAGTGACCAAGAATGACAGTAGCTTTGGGATGAGGTTGGATAATGGTTTCACCCTGTTGGAACATCCCTCTACAGTGTGTTTTTGGGGTGGGTGCCAGGAGAGAGAGCCTGGGGAGGGAAGTGTTCGGGGTTGAGCCCCAAGCCTCTAAGTGGATAAGAGAACGGCGAATCTGCTCAGCAGTGTTATTCCCTGGAAGCGGCAATGTGCCCTTGGAGATCCGCTGCAGAGCTGAGGTTTACAAACAGGGTAAGGAAAGTCACTAAAGAGTGTAGCTCCCTCACTACAAATAACTCAATTTCGTTTCTTTTTATGGCTGAGTAATATTCCATCGTATATATGTGCCACATCTTCTTTACCCATTCATCTGTTGTCATCTCTTTGTAGTGAGGTGGATAGACCTAGAGTCTGTCATACAGAGTGAAGTAAGTCAGAAAGAGAAAAACAAATACTGTATGCTAACACATATGGAATCTAAGAAAAAAAAAAAAAGGTCATGAAGAACCTAGGGGTAAGACGGAATAAAGATGCAGACTTACTAGAGAATGGACTCAAGGATACAGGGAGGGGGAATGGTAAGCTGGGACAAAGTGAGAGAGTGGCATGGACATATATACACTACCAAACGTAAAATAGCTAGTGGGAAGCAGCCGCATAGCACAGGGAGATCAGCTCGGTGCTTTGTGACCACCTAGAGGGGTGGGATAGGGAGGGTGAGAGGGAGGGAGACACAAGAGGGAGGGGATATGGGAACATATGTATAACTGAGTCACTGTGTTATAAAGCAGAAACTAACATACCATTGTAAAGCAATTATACTCCAATAAAGATGTTAAAAAAAAAAAAAAAGAGTGTAGCTCCCACCCTGGTGGTGAAGTAATTGGGCCCAAAGGTGCCTGGAGGAGGGTTTTTAGGGAATGTGGGCTTTCTAGGCCATGAAATATAATCCTAATTAAAAGAGTTGTATTGGAAGTTGGCCATGATACAGAGAGGAGGAGGCTTAAAAAAGTGATCACTGTTTAGCCTCACTGTCTACAAATGGCTTGTCTTCGAGGGGAATAAGAGTGAGTGATAGACCCACCTCTCAGATGCAGCTCCCCACCATTTGCAGTTAGTGATCTGTGAAAAACAACAGCCTGTGTTTCTGTTTCCCTCAAACCAAACTTTCTATCCTAAAAAGGTTTTCCAAAACAGGTTTCCACTTGTGCTGGTAAGGACCTTCTTTCTGCCCTGCCCCACCTTGACTCCTGGTTAGTTTGTGTGGAAGGAGGACAGAGCAATGAATAAACAGCTATATCCCAACCTACACAGAGCTGGGGGAGTGAACTTGTGTCCTGAGCCAGATCTGGCGCTCTCAGCTTCTCTCGTCCTCTGTTTCCCCGCCCTCATTCCTGACTCCAAGCACTGTGTTCTAAGAACTGTGATGATATTTACATGGATCACAATGTGTATGATGCCTCCCATGGCTGTTCAGTGCACAACTTGTACATCTGTACTGTGACTGCCGTGAGAGGGGAGTTTAGGAATCTCCCAACTCCATCCACTCTCCAGAGATAAGTGAGGCTGAACTGAAAAAAAAAAAAAAAAAGTTTTAAATAAGATTATTCTAATTATAATAGATACACATCTACTCATTCTTTAAGTAAATATTTATTAAGTGAGCCTCCTTTTGACCAGGGAAGATTTAAGCCCTGGAGGGAGAGATGAACTAGTGTAGGGGAAGATCTGTATTTTAGTGGAAAACTTTGGATTGTCTAGACTCTAGAGGAGTCTAGAGGAGAATTCTCTGAATTATAAGATTTTAATTCTGTGGGAATTATTTTACAACCTTCCAAATTGTATAGGTGATAGAATGCAAAATAATTCTTGTCTATAGACATGGAAATTCTGCCTATAGTGGTTCAGTTGAAACCCTCTTCTCCCCTTGGAAAACTCAATTTTGCACACTTATTTCAACATTCTGTTACTCCATAAATATTCGTGTTTTTAAAATTTCTTTTTTGAACTACTTATAACATCTGCTTGACTCCCTCGTTGACTGAGTTAAATAAAATATTTAACACATGTTCATTTCACATCTGTAATCACGATTTTACCTTTTTTGAAAGGTACAGGTAATGTCCTCAACCTCATAGAGCAGAAAACTTACCAAAGAAAAGCAAAAGAAGTGAAAAACACGTATCACTTTTAACCTTATCATCCAGAGGAAAACATCCCTGACAAACATTCATAACAAACTTTCATAGCAAACATTCGTAACAACGCTATCATAGGCTTCTATTATATTCTAAGGAGTATGCAAACACAGAATTTTCTTTCTGTAAAAGTAGACTTACTCTGCACACAGGGGTCCCTGACATGTTTTTATTTTTATTTATAGCAATATACTGGGTAGTAAGCTTTCTTAATATATCCACAAGCTAGTCTAAGTATCTGAGCTCCAGTTCGCTTTAGGAATCAGCTAAAATAATCATGATTCATTCTGAAACGCAAATGTGGTGTGGGCATTATGGCAGCGAAGGGAGATTGGACACAGAGTAGAAAGGATCTAACAGGATGCAGTAAACACAGGGGTCTGTAGATATGTGGTCTTGGAAAAGATATCAACACTAAGCCAGTACACAACTGGGCTTGCTGCAGGGACCTTATTTTCTCTTTTGGTTTTTACACAACTTGCTGATTTAGTTCATTCAGAAGAGGGGCTTACTCTTTCGCTTTACTTTGGGGAAGAACCTCAATGAGCGCTGTACGCAGAAATGTGTTATATGTGCAGTATACGGGCATAGGCACAGTTGAGATGTGCATGTACCGTACTGAACGTGCCACAAGGAGTGGTTTGACCAGTCAGTATTGGACATCTTTGCTTCGAATGCAACATCCAGTTGCTTTGGTGTTTGTTCTAGTAACTATCAATGCAGCAAGGCTGCTGTCCTCTGAGCCTCCCAACATCTTTCCAGAATCCGTCAATAGGACATTTTTAGATGCCAGCCATGGTTTATCCAACCCACGTGACTAGTATCAGTGAATGGTCAATGAAAGGGCACGGTTATATCCAAAATATCTTTGACTTCCTTAGAAAACTAAGGTGGGTCTCCTGTTCCAAATTGATCAAGAGCATTTTTGAACTTGTTTTCAGCTTTTATTACCTATTAGAGGCATTGGGCTACAAAGTTTACCTACCATGTGAAGTAATACTGCTTTCTATGTTCCCAACCATTCTTTCAGATCAAAAATTATATTGATGTTCCAGTTTCTTTGGATTTAGAAAGTATCTGAGTTTACCCATTCATTTATCATTTAAAAAACTTACTTTCCCCTTTTACCCTTAATTTTTATCATGTCTTTTTCCTTGTTTCACAATGAATTGTTAACATGGAGGTATCTTTCATTAGCGCCTATGCTCTTAGAAATCAGTGATCGTGCCTTAATCTTCTGTACGCTTCTCGTGAAACCTAGCACACTGTCCGCATACGATAGGTGCACAGGGAAGGTTTGCTGATCTAAACTGATCGATTGATTTGGTAACTAGTATTGAGAATCTGCCTTCCTCTTTCCAGAGTGAGGCCTTTCCTCAATTCTTTAATTCATTTTCCTCTTTTTAAACATTTAGGTGTCCCAGTGTCACAATAGGCCACGGCCTGATTGGCCCTGGGGAGTTCACATCGCTGTCCCTGAACTGGCCTTCCCAAGATGCAGCAAGGCAGCGGGCCCAGGCCCTCGGGACCCCCTGCAGCCTCCACTTCCCGTGCCGAGTCCAAGAGAACCAACCAAAGATGCTGAGGCTGTCCTAGGTCCTAGAACCAACCAAAGATGCTGAGGCTGCCCTAGGTCCTCCCGATGTCCACTCCTGTAATTATTGAAACTAAGACTCAGCATATTGTAAGATGATTGTTTCTTTGCTTTTAAGCCTGTCTTACAAAATCCTAAATACCCCTTGAAGAAGAACACAATTACTGGAAATTATGCTAGAAGTGATATAGAAGATTCCTTCCATAGAATTTCCTTTTCTAAAGAAAGCTATCAGTGGTTCTAGTCACTTGCTTATTTGAAAAGGACTAGTTTATTTGGAAAAGAAGAGAAAACGTGGGAAGAATTTGGATTAGCTGTTGTTTTGTTTCAGAAAATGATATAATACCTTTGCTATCTGCAGACATCAGTGATTTGAGATCCATGGAGGAAATACACAAAGAAGAGTTTGAGTGATTTGGAGCTCTTGGTAGATACACTTCTAAGTTACCTCAACTGAAATGACCCCTTTTCGTGTAGCTTTGTTGCACATTCCACCTGGGGACATAGGTCTGGTTCTGCTATGTCTTCTGTTTTCAGTAGGAGTGGGTGGAGTCCAGATGGTGGAGGCTCCACCCGTGGGCTGCAGCAGCTCCGTAGACTCTGGAAAGACTCAGCTCTTCTCCCAAAGTGCAGACAGAGGTAGGCGCCAGACGCCATGCTTCCTGAGCCCTTCCTGAGCCCTCCCTGAACCCTGGGAATGTTTGAGACTTTGCCCAATACTCTTCTCGTTAGTGTACCTTGCGTTGTCGGACAGCCATTTGGCTAGAAAGATTCAGACAGAAGATAAAACTGTGTCTTGCATGTGGAAGGCCTGGCATGGGGGGATTAGTTCCATCAGGTCACTGTCACCAGGCCAGGCACCAGCACGCACCAAACTGAGCCTTATAAATTCACTGGATTTTGCAATACACGCGTGTATCGAATCATTATGTTGTAATCTGAGAATAATATAATGTTACATGTCAATTATATCCCAATAAAACAAAACAAAAAACCCGCCAGTGTTTTATATTGTAATCATTCCAACTAAACTTTTAGAAAAGTTAAAAAATATTGCTGAGCTAGGAGAGGACGTTTATTCCTTGGTACGGATACCCGGCTGGAGGGGACACTTTTCATCCAGACTGGACAATTTCTTCTCTAAGTGTTAGGATCCATAATACCCAACATTATGCTGTAGCCATAGTATTTATATTCAACAGACATATTTGGTACATGTAATTAGTGCGATCCTAAATCTTTACGGGCAATATAACCTATAGAACTCTGTAGAGCAAGGTGTCTGCCGGTTGCAGTCCAGAAAGCCATGGCAGCTGCAGCCCCTTGTGGACCCCATTAAATGTAGCACCCTGTGTCTTCACGCTGGTCCCAACTGCCTCTCAAAATTCAGCCGCAAAGATCTTTAGCTTGTCTTTTTCCTTTCCCACAGCATAAGGAAGTCCCTGATCCTTGCTCTGTCTTTCCATTGTGGATTTCCAGCAGGAAGAAGGATGGGAGGCAATTCGGGGTGGATGGGAAGGCACACCCGCTATCGCATCCATCAAGCCCACCACAGACCGAGCACGAAATGCACGTCACCACCGAGAGCTGCTCTTCCTCTCGTCTCCTCTCTCTCAAGTTTTAAATTTCCCCAGCTAGTGTAAAACTTAAGAAAGCCCTGGTGCGTACAATAGCATTCTGAAAACAGGAATTTGTGACTGCTGTGAGTCATCACTCACAGCGAGGACCCAGAAACGTGAATTGTGGGAGGAACACACAGCGGCCCCTCTCTTTTTTACTGGGAATTTATTACAGGCGGGTCATTATTTACAAAGCACCATTCACGTCCTCTAAAGAACCGATAAACTGGTTGCTGAATATGCATTTTGCTCTGTGGTGAGCACAGATGTTTCCAGCTCGTATCCATTTCATTTAATTCCTTCTCTCCCTCTCTCTCTTGTTCCCCCCCCCAAATTCTATCTTGCTGTTTCTGTAGCAGCTGGGTAACTACTTGCACGGCTTCAGTTTGGAAATCACTCCCCTCATATTTATGATCATTGGTGCCATTCACGTTGCTCCACTTAAGGGTCTGTCAGCATTTCCCTGAAAAGCTACCATTTCTGTGAGTTCAAAACCAAGCTGGTGAAGTTTTCTGTGGGTTAAATGTTGGGCATATGAGGTCCCAGTTTGGGATGGAATCATTTTAACAAAGTGTGGAAATAAAATCAGTTAGGATGTTTTAGTGTTATGGGTATGCAAGCTGAAAGAAAAGGGGGGTCAGATCATTGGTTTCAAAAGCTGTTTTGTATTTCTCTAGATTAAATATATACTGCCTTTTTGAACTAAACTTACTTTTGTTAGTAGTTTGGGTTTTTTTTTAACCATTCATCTTTAAACCTCCCTAAAGTTTGGTGGAAAGGAGGAAAATTGGCAATGATAACTGAGTGACTACTCTCAGAGGCGGGTTTTACATCACAAACTTTGGGTGACAGGCCCGCCCTGAATGGTCTGTATCACCTCTGCGCTAGCACACTGTGATGCACCCACACCCCGCCTCCCCTCCCTGTGTCTCAGCCCAGCTGCCTCCAGTGTGGCAGACAGTCAATGCCTAGTGGCTGATTGAACTCTATCATGACTATATTTTCTATATCCAGATACTTTAGTACTTAATTTTACCATAATATATATATATATTATATTTATATATATATATATAACATTACTATTCTATGCATGTATCACTGTTTTTCCAAGTCAATTTCTTTCTGGTGAGGACTGTAGAGCAACAGGCTAACGAACATCTCTTAAGCACTTGCTATATGCCAGGTACACTGTTAGGCGTTTCCATGCGTATTTTCTCATTTCACCTTCACAAAATGACACCACACAGTAAATCAGGGGCCAGCACTCTGCAAGTGTGGTAAAGACCCCTTTCTACAGAGCCAGGAGCAGAGAAGATGTTCTGCAGATACATCTGCAATTTTTATTTCAGTAATTATTTGCAGGTAATGTGAAGCCAACCAATTTACTCTACAAAAAGCAAGAAATATAAACAAGAGACGCATCTCGTGAGAAACTCTTGTTTCTGACTTAAGGGACCTCTCTAACCTCTGAAGTTCTCTTAATACTTAGAACTAAAATGAAACAGCCATGCCAAAACGAACCCCAATAGTATGTGAGTAAGAATTTCTGAGAACCAGCTCATCTTACTTCAGGTGAATAAATTGAAAACATAGATTTCAGTTTTCACAGAGTTTCTGTACTTTATTACCAATGCATTTCCTAACCCCGATTCTACACTAAGATGGTCAGTTTTGGCATGAGCAGAGGTCACCTTTCTATGAGTATGGTCACATTCCATGAGTGCTGAGATTATTAACGAAGTATTAATGGAGGATTAGTGGAGGATGGTCGTGCTAAATACTTATTGAATGGAGAGAGTACATCGCACAGATTTAGATGTTCAAATTATTCTGGATTTATGGTCATCTTAGCACTCATTTTCATAAGAAATTGAAATAACTCTTTTAACTCGATTAAAAGCGGTCAAGTTTACATTTTAAAAACATCTAATTTATAACTTTCACTGATATTCATTAACCTTGAAAAAGGCTTTCAGATTGTATTATATTTGTGGAGGGTCCTCAAATGTATGTTCCTGAGATAATTGGGGCTTTTAAAATCTCTCTTCCATTTGAGCGATGGCCTCTAACTCTGTCTTGTCTCAGATGGTCTTTGGAGCAGGAATAGCCTTTTGTCTACTCTGTCTTGAATGTCCTCCTTACTTCAGGGAAATTTCTCATTTTCTGTTTCTGTTAAGCAAACATCAGAAACAGATGAAAAAAACCTTTCACTCCTATGCCAAAAATAAAGTAACATTAACGAGGTGGCTTAAACCTCTAAATCCCAGGGCATTCACTGACCGAAAACTGACACTTCATCCTTCACCCGCCAGGACGTACCTGGACATTTCCCAGGATGGAATTCTCTCCGCTGAGGGTGATTTCACCTTCGGTAGGAAACTGGATAGGGCAAGTCTGCTCACGAGAGATTCTCTTCCTTTTCCTTCCTCCCACTCTTACTCAGGTCCCGTGACTCTCCAGCCTTCTGTTCTCTTTTCTTGAGTCCCTTCTTCCTCTTTCCTCAGGCTGTCTCTTATCAACTTTATGTTCAATATGTCAAAAAGAGAAAATAGTCATTCAGTCACTCTTAATTAATATGTATACATTCATTAAACGACAGTTTTGCTTGAGGGTTTTTTGTTTGTTGTCCTTTGTTTACTTGTTTTTTCTCCTTTTAAACCCTCCAATATTTTGGTTTTTCAAATTTTCAACTCTATAGGCTATTAATTAAATCTAGGAGTGAATGATAATAACACTAACGTTTGTGTTAAGAATATTGTAATTATGCAAAAACTCGGTACAGTAGATGGCAGTTGACAGGTTGATTTCAGTCTACCGTGTGAATGAGATAGAATTTCAAATTGTTTTCTGTACGTTGTCTTTTGTCCAGGAAAGGTGCACGAGAGTTAACTAATCTGATTTATATACCATAAATGATCATTGTATCAAAAATGGAGTTTACTAGTTCCTTTATTTGTTCTATTGTTTGGTGAAATTGATTTCAGTAATAGTATTTTTTTTTAAACCCTCTGTTCATAGAAGAATAATGAAGCATCATAACGGCTTCTAGTTAAAATGGTGCCTGCCTAGCAGCTGCCAACTCAGCACCTTCCATTGTGCTACAAAAGCTCCTACAAGGAAACAAAGAAGACAAAACCCCACAACATCAAAAAGTCGTCAAGTCAGCGGAATATTATTCAGCCTTAAATAGGAGATTCTGACATATGCTAAAACATAGATGAATCTTGAGGTCTTTATGCTGAGTGAAATAAATCAGTCCCAAAGGGAAAAATACTGTATGTTTCCATTTATATGAGGTAGCTTGAGCAGTCAGATTCATAGAGACAGAAAGAAGAATAAACAGAGAATCGGCAAGCATATATAAGAACTCAACAGCACAATTAAGCAACAGGATCTAATTTAGATTTATAGAATACGCCACCCCAAAAACCGCAGAATATACGTTCTTTTCAAGTACCCCAGAATATACACCAAGATAGACCATATCTTGGGCCATAAAAATCTGTGACATATTTAAAATGATTAAAGTTATACACAGTGAGTTCAGCAAGGTTACAGAACAAAAGACCAGCAGACAAAGGTCAATTCTATATCTGCACATGAGCAACACACACTTAGAGAGCAAACTTAGAAATACAGTCCCTTTTATAGTTGCTTAATAAGAGTAAAATATTTGGTTGTAAATCTAAAAAAAAAAGAAAGCACATACACAGACCTTGTGTGTTGAAAAACTACAAAACACTGATAAAAGGAAGGGCTAAGTAAATTGACAGACATACCGTGTTCATGGATTGGAATACTTGACCTAGTAAAGATGTCAGTTCTCTCCAAAAGGATCTACAGATTAATGAAATTCATGTCAAAATCAATTAAAATGTTTTTAGATAGAGATAATATTAGTATAAAATTTATATAGAAAGGCAAACTAACTAAAATAGCAAAAACAATCTTGAATAAGAATAATACCTTTTGAGAAGTCACTCTACCCAAATTTAATATTTATTCTATAGCTACAGTAATCTAGACTGTGTAGTATTGGTGGAGAGACAGACACGTAGATCAGTGGAACAGAATAGAGAACCAGAAATGCCTCCACACACAGATAACCAATTGACTTTTGACAAAGATATAAAAGTAACTCAGTGGAGGAGTTCCAAAGTTGGAACAATCAAATATCAATAATCAAAATAATTCAAAACCTTCGAGATTAGGGTTAGGTGAAGAGTTTTTAGACATGACACCAAAAGCACAATCCATAAAACAAAAAATGATCCATAAATTGGACTTCACCAAACTTTTTTTATAAAAGGTTTTCTCTGCAAAAGACCTGATTAAGGGGGATCAAAAGCCAAGCCACAGACTGGGAAAATACATTTGCAAAACATATATCTGAAACAGGATTCGTATCTAGAATATGTAAAGAACTCAAAATTCAACAAAGTCACACAATTTCAATTTTTTTTGGCAAGGGGCAAAAGACATGAAGAGACATCTACTGAAGAGGATATACATATGGCAAATAAGCACACATAAAAATTTCCTACATCACTAGCCATGAGAGACAGACAAATTAAGACCACAAGGAGAAATCACTACATATTAGAAGAGCTAAAACAGTACAAAATGACAATACGAAACGCTGGCGGGGATGCAAAGAAAGTGATCTCTTATACACTGCTTGTGGGCTTGTGGGAATGTAAAATGATACAGCCACTCTGCAAAATAATTTGGCATTTTCTTAAAAAAGCTAAATGTATATTACTATATATCCTAGCAATTGTACTCCCATCCCAGAGAAACAAAAATTTGTCTACACAAAAACCTGACCATGGTTGCTTACAGCAGTTTTATTTGCAATAGCTAAAAATTGGAAACAACCCAAATTTCCAACAAGAAGTGAATAATTAACCAAACTATGGTACATCCATAGCACTGAATATTACAGCAATAAAAAGAAACAAATGATTGTATGTGCAGTAACTTGGATGGATCTCAAAGACGTTATAGTGAGCAAAACAAGTCAGTCTCAAAAGGTTACATAGTATATGATTTATATACCATTCTTGAAATGACCAAATTATATTGCAGAGATGGAACACAGATTAGTGGTAGTCAAGGGTTAGGGATAGTGAGGGACTGAGTGGTTTGGCATGAAGCTGTAGCAGAGGAGATATCTTTGTGGTTACGGAAGAGTTCTGAGTGTGGTGGTGGTTATACGAGTCTACACACATGATAAATAACAAAGAACTATACAAGCACATTGTACTAAGGCCAATTTCCTGGCTTTAATAGTGTGTGATAGTTACGTAAGATGTAATTGACAGGAGAAACTGGGGAAAGGATACACAATACCTCTGTATTATTTTTGCAACTTCCTGTGAATTTATAGTTCTTTCAAAATTAAAAAGTTAAAACACACACATGCAAACCAAAAGTCAGCATTATACTTAATGGTAAAACACTGGAAAAATTCCCATTAAAATCATGCATGAGACAATTTTTTTTTTGCTATCAACATTATTCTTCTAATTCGAGCTGGAAGTTATAGCTGGTGCAGAGGAAAGAAAAAATATTATTGGAAAGAGACCCAATAATTTTTTGAAATCTCTATAATTATATGACTGTAATACCAAAGTAATCTAAAAAAATCTTAAAAAGCAAGGTGATGTTATGTTAAATAAATACAAAAATACTTTACACTGGTAATAATAAGCTTGAAATATGTATGACAACAAAACATTTTAATATATCAAAAGAAAATGTCTCACCTTAAGAAAAATTTTAGTGAAATAAATTTAAGAACATGACTCTACTTAGTGATATAAAGATAATTTAAAAGTAAAATACACCAAAGTTTACATACTGTATGATTCCATTTATACAACAATGAAAAAGAAATAAAATATGTTTATAGATACCAAATTATCAGTGTAAATAAAACAATTTTCCTCAGTGAAGTTTTAGTGTAATACTGATGGAATTTTCTTAGAGACTCAGCAAATGATCCTAAAATAATCTGAAAAAATAAATTATAAGAATGATTTTTGACAGCTTTATTGAAGTCTACTTTGCATACCATAAAATTCTCTCATTTTAAGTGTACAATTCAATGATTTTTACTAAGCTTACAGAACTGTGCAGCCACCACCAAAATCTAGCTTTAGAAACTTTCCATCACAGCAAGAAGAAAGGCCGTGCCCACGTTTAGTCACTGTCTTTCACCATCCCGGCTGCACAAAACCACAAATTTACTTTCTGTTGCTACAGATTTCCCTATTCCAGACATTTCAGATAAGTGGAATCATATAATATGTGGCCTTTTGTGTCTGGCTTCTTTCACTCAGCAACATGTTTTCAAGGTTCATCCCCCTTGTAGTATGTGTCAGAACTTCATCCCTTTACAGTGCTGAGTAATTTTCTGCTCTATGGATATACTGCATCTTGTTTATCCATTCAAGTTGGATGGACATTTGAGTTGTTTGCATCTTTTAGCTGTTATAAATCATGCTGCTATAGATGTTTGCATTCCAGTCTCTGTGTCCACATATGCTTTCATTTCTCTTGGGTAAGTACTTAGGAATGAAATTGCTCGGTCATACGGTAAATCTACGTTGAGTGTTTTAAGAGACAACCTTTCCCAAAGTGGCTGCACCATTTTGTGAAAATAATTTTTTAAATGTTTAAAAAAAAATCATGGGAAATGACCTATCAGACATAATAAAGCTAATATATTATATTATATAAATTTGTAGAGTATATATTATAAATTACATTATAAAGCTAATGTAATAATGAAGAGAGTTTGTTAATTGTACAACAAACACAAACAGATTTGTAGACTCGAGTATATTGTCCAAAAAAAGACCCAGATACACCAGATTTTGTGGTGAAGAAAACATTGTAAACCACTGTGGAAAAAATGGATTGCTCAACCAATTTTGCTACTAAATTTGGAAAAAATTATGTGCTATTTGAGGGAAAAAATCAAGTTAGGATCTCACATTGCTCTATACACTGAAATAAATTTATAATAGATTAATGAAATAAATATTAAAAAAGATACCAAAACACAAGAAGATTTTTCTGCCAATTTTCTACAAAATTACCTTGAGAGGGAGCAGACTTTCCAGAGAATAAGTGAATAGAGTAAATGACAAATGAAAGAGTGAGTTTTCTCTCTATGTGAATTTACTCATCAAAAATACCAACAAATGTCACATACAAAATTATGGCAACCTAGAAACTAGATAAAATGCAGCCTTGATGACCGTAAAATATCTATTAATCTTAATAACACAAAGAATGTGTCCAAATCTTGAAGAAAAAATATTAGCATCCTATTTTTAAAAAAATAACAGCATACAATTTGCAAAATGAATTCAAATTGAAAACAAAAAATAATAAAAGTGTTCAACCCCTTTGGTATCAAATTAAATTAAAAATAGTATTTTTTCACCTATAGTATAGGCTAATCTGTTTATAAATTTTGAAGAAAATACTCCTTGCTGGTGAGGGTGCAGTGAAATGGACTTTTTCATACATGTGAGAGGGAGGGTAAATTTCTAATATCGAGACATTGCCTTAAGAACGTTCATTCTTTTTAACTCAATAATTTCACACCTAGGAATGTATCCTAAAGATATTACCCGAAATGTGCTCGAGGATTTATGTACAGGGATAGTTATTGTAGCCTGGTTTATGAGAGGAAACTCAAAACCATCTGATTATCCAAGATTAGGAAAATGGGAAAATAAATTATAGTACACGCATTAAAAATATTTTGAAGCTGTTAACCATCATGCTTTCAAAGAACACTTTGTGCCATATTAAAATTCTCACAATGTAACATTAAATAAAACCAATATACATTATATAGTATGATCCTCGCTTTATAAAATAAAATTGTATTCCTATTTACCTTTACTTTCTTTTTGATCAACTCTGATAAACATAGAAATAAATCTTCTACAACAGTGACTCTTCCTGGGAGGAAGAACTGCGGATAATTTTTACCTTCTCTATATTTTTCTCTATTTTCCAAATTTTGCACAATAAACACGTGTTGCTTTTTACCAGAAAAAGAAGGTTATGGGCAGAAAATAATCATCTTGCGAGCTCTTTTAAGGCACACGTGCCTTTTTTTCTGAACCTTCTTGGAAAATTACAAAAGAAAATGAGATCTCCTTAAGCCCTGACAAATCAGGAAAGGCACAGAGCATAAATGTAATTAAGGAGCTACGGAAGCTAAATAAAAGTTTGGCTCAGATGGAAAGGAGCAAGGAGGCGGGAGGGGGACCAGTTTTCATTACTGGTGCATGTTTGCACCGGGGGGCGTTTTATTTTCTGTGTTTGTTTATTTTTTTTTTAATGCTGTGGCCGAGGCTCCCTGGCTGCTCTTCCCACACTTGCTTTTGTTTTTCTCTCGGTTTCACACCATTTAATGCCCCGGCAATGCTTATTGCTAGCATGTGTGGGTCGGCTGTGTGCTTTTTATCCTGAAGACTTTCATGTGGCCCATGGGCACCACCTTTTCTCCATTCTTGCTGTGTTTGCGGGTGAAATGTGTGCAGAAAGCCCACCAGCGCTGGTTTTGCAGGAGGAGGGATGGCTGCCTCTGTAGATCTTCATCAGCACCAGGTCTTGTGTTCCGCACAGTGAGACTGCTGACCACGCTGGTGGGAATGACCCCGTCCCCGAGGCCACTCATATTTAGTAAGTCCAAAGCACACCCTTTAACCAGGACCCCCCAGCTTGTAAATCGTAGGCACGCCAGGAATTCCTGAGCACATTTGGACATCCTCCCTCTTTCCCTCCTCCCACCCCTGGGGGTGATGCTGACCTGGGACCCCTGGCTCAGAACCTGGCATGTAGCGCTGTCCAGGCTCCAGCCCTAATGAGACTGGCCGTGACACCCCCGGAGACCGAGGGCGGAGGGTCTGGGCACTAGCTAGCCCTGCCTGGCCTCCACTCTCGGGGAACATCCTCTGGCAGCAGAAAGCAAAGCGTGTGCCTATGATTCTGACGGCTTTTATTTGGGGGATGCTGCACCTTAGTTGCAGGTGGGACTCCAGGTGGGCGTCCACGAAGGGCATCTGCTGATGATTTTGGAGGGTCGCTGTCACGAGGCCGAGCAGGTAGAGAGGCAGGCAGGAGCGGAGGCTCCTGAGGAAGGAATCCAGAGAGAACTTGTCTCTCATTTTCTGCTCCAGGTCGGTGTCCGTCTGCGGGACTGACCCCGGGATGCTCACATAACCTGGTCTGCGTTCCCAAGTGCGTCTTCCTTCTTCAGAGCTCCCGCCACACAGGCTTTGATTATAAGACAGGGAGGTTCTGAGGGCAGGGCTTCCCTGCAGCTGTAGCCACAACAGAAATACATTTTGAAAAATCAGTTTTAATAAAGCCCCAGCCTTGACCCCAGAAACGTAAGTATTTATATTATTGACTTCTGTATGAGGTGATTTGTTAGAAGGGGAAAAAAAAATGTCTTTCTGCTCCTGTCTTGAGACCTGAGGAAAAGAATAACGAAAATTAGAGAAACTGGGGTTATAAACACAGTGAGTAGAATAAAGCAAAATACCTCTGGGGTCTTCATCTGCCACGGTAGTCATTTCATATCTCATCTGTTATATGGATGTGATCGTTTTTTTCCTTTTTGATAGTATCGTTATGTAGACACTACAGATTCAATTCCATTTACAAGTCAATGGTGTGAGATTTTATGACAATTCTTTTTTAGTGGGTTGATTCTGCGTGATCCTTTTCAGTATAAGGGGAAAAAAAATTTAAACGGCAAACCTAAGTGGTTGTCTTTTCGAACTCTCCATAGAAGGGTCTGAACTCACTGGACATTTTTTATTGCAAGTCTGGCTTTATGTGCATTGGGAATGCCTGAAAATCAGGTCTGGTTAGCCTCGCTTTCAAGGAGACAATAATTCATAAATTTAAGGGCCTGGAGCTTGCAATGCACAAACATTTTGTGTGCCATGTAGGGGAACTTTGGATCCAATTTTGAAACGGGAAGGAAAAGTAAAAAACTCGAAAGAGCGCTTATTAGATCCAGGCTGTGACTCCATCTAGGGCAGTGACAAAGGGGTCTTTGAAAGGTGTGTGATTAAATACCTCCGGCAGACAGACCACGATATGAGTGTCCAGAGTTAAAAACAAGCAAAGCAGACAAACAAAACTCTAAGAACCATGGGATTTCGGTGATGAAAGGAAGCACAGTCTGGGTGTTATAGGTTGAATTGTGTCTCCCACTTCAAATTCATAGGTTGGAATCTTAACCCCTCGGACCTCAGAATGTGACTGCATTTAGAAATAGAGTCTTTTAAAGATAATTAAGTTAAAATGAGGGTGAGCCCCAATCCTATCTGACCAGTGTCTTTATGAGAGGAGGAAATTTGGACACAGACACACACAGAGGGAAGAGGATTGAAGAGATAAGGAGAAGATGGCCGGCACGCAAAGATATCCTGATTCCGGTGACTAGAGTCACAGCAAGGAAGTGCCCCAGGACTTCAGAGATGGAGTAAACGATTCGGCCTCAAAGACAGGACAAGTGACAAGAAAAGGTGGCCACTGGGGGGCTCCAGGAATGGCTGGAATCCACTGGGAACTTGGAGGAGAACTGAGTTTGCAGAGAGAAGGAGTGATGGGGACCAAGGAAAGAGGAAACTTCTAGAACAAAGCACGGTGGCTTCTAGCAGGACAGGGATGTGCAGAATTTGAAGTTCTAATGATGGTGAAGTCCTGTTATAGTTTCAGTTCTCTTCGTTGACGAGGTTGGCCCCAAATTTATTTTTATGACTTTTAGAGGTATTTTCGATGGAAAGAAAAATTAAATCCAATGAGTTAATTGACTGTTTTTACACTTGTAGAAAAATTTAATAATTTCCATGAAACTGGAATTTAAAACAGATTTTTTTCAAAACAAGGCTTGGAGTTTTAGGAGAACATTGACATTTTTTCCCTAATAAAAAATTACAGTATTGTTACTTGTGCCAAAGAGTATTTCTTTAATGAAGGAACTGAGTACATTATTGAGTGACGCGGTTAGATGTTTCCATGACTAATGAATTATGTTATTGATTTCTAACTCAGGGGTGGTGGTTTTCAGGCTGTTTCTGGACATTTCACTTCTTTATTTACCTTCCTGGGTCTTTTATCTTTTGGTTATGGAAATTTGACTAAAGAGCTGCCCAAATCTCTTTTATGGAGGCATCTTGGAGGGTAGGAATGCACACTGACAAATGTCTTTAAAAGCTTGTATGTTTGGGCTTGGAATAGGATCCCTAAAAAGCATCATTAATTATACGTGTGTTGTTATGTTTTCAATTCTTAGTTGACATTTTATGCTTGACAAGTTTTCTCACTTGGAGGCATGTTTCACAATCAACATGGAGTCCCTGCCACTTGCACCCCTGGTGGGCACACCTCTGTGTGCCCTGGAAGCTGTGCCCCTACTTCAGTGAGAACAGGGGGCTGCCACTGTGACTCTGTGGCAGCCCAGTAATGACCACCCAGGGCTGAGGAGGAGGGGGGAGGGGGAGGAGGGGGGGAGGCCTGGCAGAATTTGCTGAGTCAGTTTCCAAACCCTCCTTCTCCCCTCCCCCAACCCCCAGCCATGCCTCTCTCTGCTCACCATCTCCTCGGATTGTTACTTCCAGACGTTCCTTGAAGGAAGGGGTGAGGCTGCCTTGTGGACTTCTGTTTCTCCCTCCTTCTCCACCATAATACCTTCTCTGGTTGTAAGTCACACTCATCTTTCTCGAATTCTCTGTTGCTCACCCCACAAAACACGCAGATTCCCCCAATGCCTGTCCCTCTGGAACCTCGGACTGGGACCCGATGTGGAAATCATGTCTTTGAAGATATAATTCATTAAAATGAGGTTATACTGGATTAGGACAGGGTCTAATCCAGTGACCGGGGTCCATATAAGGAGAGGAGAAAACAGAGACACAGAGGAGCAGGACCATGTGAAGACAGAGGCTGAGTTTGGAGAGCTGCGGCCACAAGTCAAGCTTCTGGGACCACGAGAAGCTGGGGGAGGCAAGGAAGGATTCTCCCCTGGAGCCTTTGGAGGGAGTGCAGCCCTGCTGATGCCTTGGTTTCAGACTGCTGGCCTCCAGCACCGAGAGGATACGTATCTGTCATTTATGCCATCACCATGCAGTGGCTGGTCCCAGAAGCCGTAGGCACCCAGGAGTGGGAACGGCATGATTTCTTCGTTTCCCGCAGCGGCCGTGAGCTACTCGGCGTGCCCTCTTGGACAGCACCAGATGGAGAGCCTCGTGTGTCCCAGGCCCTGACCCACACGAGGGATGTGTGCACAGCCATGACCCCCACGCTGACCAGGCCTGCTCTTCTCGGGGTCCTCACTCCCCACAATCTCTCCAAGAGGCCGACAGCCTCCCTGGGTCCGAGAGCTGGGTTCTACAAGGCCGGCGGTGTCCAGCTGGAGAGGAACTGGCTTCACAAGGGTAGGAAGTATCCCTCATTCTCTCACCTGTGAAATCAGGGATGGTAGCGACATCACATGGCCACCCCTGCTCCACCTCTTCCTGCAGGTACCAGCGCTCAGTTACGTGCTTTCTGTTTCCAGTCTGCTTTAGTGGAGGCAGGAAATGCCTGGGTCCAGAGAAGGGACCAACATAATGAGACACTCCATACACCCGGCAGCCTCCTCCACCTTCTTTGTTTCTTGGTGCTTCTCATGCTCTGGGAGCTCGGGGGGCCGGCTCTTGCTTCTGCCAAAGCGCTTGGATTTTGCCTTGTGGTTGGCAAGTTGGAGGCCAAGCCTCTCTCTCCTTCCTGTGAGGACCTGCAAGAAGGAACAGAGAGGGCTTCCCTGGTGGTGCAGTGGTTGAGAATCTGCCCGCCAATGCAGGGGACACGGGTTTCAGCCCTGGTCCGGGAAGATCCCTGCGCTCTAGAGCCCGTGAGCTACAACTACTGAGCCTGCGCTCTAGAGCCTGTGAGCCACAACTACTGAGCCCACGTGACAACTACGGAGCCTGCGCTCTAGAGCCCGCAAGCCACAACTCCTGAAGCCCGTGCACCTAGAGCCCATGCTTGGCAGCAAGAGAAGCCACCGCAATGAGAAGCTCGCGCACCGCAACGAAGAGTAGGCTCCACTCACCGCAACTAGAGAAAGCCCGCGCACAGCAACAAAGACCCAGCACAGCCAAAAATAAGTAAATAAAATAAATAAATTTTTTAAAAAGTTAAAAAAAAGAAGGAACAGAGAGCAGAGCTCAGATGGGGCTCCAGGGCCAGGCCGCCCCGATGGGTCTTGACACTGTTCCCAGAACCGCGCCGTGTGTGAACCTCGGCAACATTACTTCTGACACAGACATGGTCATAGTGCCTGTCTTTCAGGTGGCTTTCAAAATTATTATTATGTTTTAATTTTATTTTTTTGTGCTAAGAACGCTTAATGTGAGATCTACCCTCAAAACACAATTTTACGTGTACAACACAGTACTGTTAACTGTAGATACGGTGATGTATGCGGTTCCCTAGAACTTTTTTATCTTGCATAACAGAAATTTTATATCCATTGACTAGCAAGGCCCCATTTCTCCCTCCGAGTCCCTGGCAGCCACCATTCTACTCTCTGATTCTATGAATGTGACTATTTTAGATCTGTCGTATAAGTGGACTCATGCAGTATTTGTCCTTCTATGACTGGCGTATTTCATTTAACATAATGTCCTCAAGGTCCATCCATGGTGTCACACGTGGTAGAATTTCCTTCTTTTTTAAGGCCGAATAATATTCCAATGACATATACGCCCGTCTTTTCTTTATCCATTTTTCCAACAATGGACATTGAAGTTGTTCCATATCTTAGCTACGGTGAATAGCTCGGCAATGAACTTGAAGTGCTAATATCTCTTCAAGATCCTGATTTCCATTCTTTGGGATAAATACCTAGAAGTAGGATTACTGTAGTTTTATTTTTAATTTTTTGAGGGACTTCCAAAGTTTGCTCAGCTGTGGGAGCAAACTTTGGTCACTTCGCTGCCTTAGGAGTCTATGTTGCCAGTTAAAAGAAGACCATATGCATGTACTGTCTTCCAGACTGGGGGCAAAACAACAGTGTAAGTGCCACGTGCTAAGTGACAAATGGATGCCCAAAATGGTGCCACACAAGGCCTGATGGAGGGAGGGATTAGTCCACCCGGGAGTTTTACGTGGCACAAGACCTGGACCAGAAACAAAGGTCTTCAAAGACAAGTAAAATGCTTTATGGTGAGATGTGTATAGTCCACGCATGACTAAAGGTTGGATATTTCTCTCATGAGGTCAGTCTAGTCTGGATTACCAACCTCTATTCTTTTTTTTTTTTTTACATCTTTATTGGAGTATAATTGCTTTACAATGGTGTGTTAGTTTCTGCTTTATAACAAAGTGAATCAGTTATACATATGTCCCCATATCTCTTCCCTCTTGCGTCTCCCTCCCTCCCACCCTCCCTACCCCACCCCTCTAGGTGGTCACAAAGCACCGAGCTGATCACCCTGTGCTATGCGGCTGCTTCCCACTAGCTATCTACCTTACATTTGGTAGTGTATAGATGTCCATGCCACTCTCTCACTTCGTCCCAGCTTACGCTTCCCCCTCCCCATATCCTCAAGTCCATGCTCTAGTAGGTCTGTGTCTTTATTCCTGTCTTACCCCTAGTTTCTTCATGACATTTTTTTTTCTTAAATTCCATATCCAACCTCTATTCTTTATGTTCAACTTTAATTCTCAAACAGTATATCCCATTACCCATATATTTATTTTGGAAACGTAGAATCAAGGAAGACATTTGCAAATACAATTCCATTGAGTCCACATCCCAACTGTGAGCAGAAAGCACACAGACCCCCTCACTGTTGGACTTGGCCTCAGCAGCCCGTGGCAGGTCTGGGACTGAGCCGCACAGTCCTGCCGTGACTGGTGTCTGCAAGCTCAAGATGATACACAAGAAGGGGATGGAAACTATGTTTTCAGGTAGCACATTTATCCTCTGCAGGTCGGCACTGCTGTGGATCTGGTCCACGGCTTTGATGCGAAGCCATTTCAACTTTGTTATTAAAGTGATGAAGTTTCAATCTCCCATTGTGTATATAACCGTCATGACACATAACTTCTTTGTAATTCTTCAGGTTTCCAACACTGTTGGAATCACGAACTGGCCCACAGCGTTTTCCAGATACTTTACTCTGGTGGTATCGTCTCCACGTCGAGAGCATTTCTGCATGGATAAACGGTCGAAAGCGGGGGAAGGCACAAGAGGAGTGGATGTGGACGATGGCATCTGAGGTCTGCTCTTCCCCTAACACTTAGGAAAGTTACTCAGCCCCTTACCCTCATTTCTGAATCTCTAAAAGGGAGGTAGTGACTTAAGGACTGACCACCTGAAGAGGATAAAATGAAAACTGAACTGGATCATATATGTCAGTGAGATTTAAAAAGTTTTTTCAGACTTTCCTTTTTTTTTTTTTTGCGGTATGTGGGCCTCTCACTGTTGTGGCCTCTCCTGTTGTGGAGCACAGGCTCCGGACGCGCAGGCCCAGCGGCCATGGCTCATGGGCCCAGCCGCTCCGCGGCATGTGGGATCTTCCCGGACCGGGGCACGAACCCGTGTCCCCTGCATCGGCAGGCGGACTCTCAACCACTGCGCCACCAGGGAAGCCCAGACTTTACTTTTTTAAAGCAGTTTTATAGCAAAATTGAAGGGAAGTACAGAGATTTTCCACCTACCTCCCCTTCCCCCATATATGCAAAACCTCTCCTGTTATCGAAGTCCTCCACCAGGGTGGAGCATTTGTTAGACTTGATGAATCGGTATTGACACAGCGTAACCATCCAAAGTCCACAGTTTACGTTATGGTTCAGACTTGATGTTGTAGGCTTTATGGTTTGGACCAATGTAAAAGGAAGTGTGTCCATCATCATAGTATCACGCGGGTATTCTCACTCTCACTGAGGTTTCTAAATTTATAAATTTGATTCCAAAACAAGATGGTTTGGTGCCATAATTTTTTAAAAAATCGAATATATTTGGTTATACAACTACTCCGTTTAAAAAGTCATTTGAACTAATTTTGGGTTGATTAATTTGATCCAATTGGCAGATTGATTCAACTGAGATAGTGCACGTGGCAGGCCACGTGTCTGGTATTAGCTGAGCAGAGCGTGCACAGAGGGGCCGTTTTGCTCTTGGCGGCCCACCGTGCATCATCCTGCACCTTCATCCCACCGAGCTGCCCGCCAGGGCACCGTCTATCCTCTTGGGTTTCTCTTGAACCACAGTTGAGGGCTCTGTATTCCCTGTCCCTACAGACATTCTCATGGGGGGAGGTGGCAGAGGGGTGCCCATTACGTAAGTATGGGCATGTAATAACTCATGAGTTTATAGAATAAACATCAAAGAAATCTTACCATTATGGAGAGCCACCCCGACATCGGGCGCTCTTCGTGGGCCTCTCATCACCGTTTCAGTGAGCGGTGTGCAAACAGGAGGGGAGCCCGTCTGGTCCCACCTCTGCTGGGTTGAGGTTTTCCCTTGTGCTGTCTCCAGTCACAAGATGGCCAAGTCCCCAGCTTCAGTTCTGAGGCTTAACAATGTCCAGGACCTGGGACAGCAGGTGGTGCCCGCAGGCGGGCGCAGCGTCCACAGCCCAGTGGGTGGCTCAGGGCTGGCTGCACAGGTGACGGCAGGGTGCTTTCTGCACCCGCTGGGTGTCATCATCTTCTTCCCAGTGCTCCCAGCGGAAAGTCCTGTGCCCTGGAGCTCTCTGGGGCCTCACTCCTTCCCTCCAGGCCACAGGCTCCCCTCTCCCCTGCGACGTGGTATCTAGTCTCCGGGAGCCGAGGACCCCCTCTTGCAGGGGTACATCTGATCCTTCTGGTCCCGTGGTGCTGTCAGTCTGTCTGTTCCTTTCTCTTTCTCTTCGGTACAACTGGGACCGAGGGGACTGTCGCAGCGGTTTAGTGGACGGGCAGAGCCACACATCGGTGCCTCGAACCCACTGACCATGACTGATGATATTCGAGGAGAGCCCCTTTCTGTAACGTTTTACTGTGTCTATGTTTCATATTTTGGAAATTTTGATATTTTAAAACGTTATACAACTGGTTGATATTATCAGGGATTAGTATCCATGTTTACCAACATCGGTGGCGTAGCTGCCCTACGTGAAGCACCAAGTTAGGCTCCTCTGGGAACAGAAAGGTGAGATCGGATGCAGTCCCCGCCTCAAGGGCTCCCTCTCTGGCAGGGGCACGAAATGCTGAGGAAAATAAACTGAAGTGAAAAAATCATGACGGAAACAAGGCTGAGGAAACCCTTGATGCAGACCCCTCAGACCCCACAGGATGGCTGGAAAGAAAGAGAGGTGGTCCCTGAGGAGGCTGTCACCCCCTCACCTGCAGGCCACTGAGGAAACCCCCAGTCAGCCCAGGTCTGTCGTGTGTCCATCAACTTACAGACTGAATCTGCAAGACATGAAATGGCAGCTTTTTTAGGCTCCACTCCCAACACCATGAAGAGACCTTTCTGCTCTTGACCACGGGAGCTGCTTCAGGTTCTGTCTTCCCTCTCTCTCTCTCTCTCTCTCTCTCTCTCTCTCTCTCTCTCTCTCTCTGTTTCATTGCTTTCCACTGGGAAGTGAGTCCTGAAGAGGGGAATTCTCCCTGTCCCGGGACTTCACATCTGCCTAGAACATCCCTGCCAAGCTGCAGGTTGACCAGTTGTATCCACGCAGGGGAGCCGCTGGCAGAGAGCCTAGAGCACGTGTAGTAAGGCCTCCATGCTGCTTATTCCTGTTCCATCTGACGTCTGCAGGACACTGAGAACATAACTACATGATGCCAGGGTGTGACAGTTAATTGCACAGCTGAAGGATGCCCGCATGGCTGGTAAAATCTTACTGCCGGGTGTGTCTGTGTGGGTGTTTCTAGAGGGATTAATGTTGGAATCAGCAGATTTGTGTAAAGATCACCCTCACCAGTGTGGGTGGGCGTCATCCAGTCTGTTTAGGGCCTCAATAGAACAAAAAGGCAGAGAAAGGGCAAATCCCTTCTCTGCCTGACCTGGGATATCCATCTTCTCCTTCCCTCGGGCACCTGTGCTCCTTGTTCTCCAGTCTTTAGGCTCAGTCTGAATTTCACCACCAGCTTCCTGGGGCTCCAGCTTGCAGACAGCAAATAGTGGGACTTCTTGGCCTCCATAAACACGTGAATCAACTCCTATAATAAATCTCCCCTTATGGATATTTCTATATGGCCTAGTGGTTCTGTTTCTCAGGAGAGCCCTAACAAACACACAGTACTGCTGGTTACAAATGCAACCATACAAGAAGCCTCACTGCCACTTAGCCTGAAACATGTTCCAAAACTGGTTTGATTGGGTTTCATTGAGGAGGAAAGAGGAAGAGGAGGAGATATTCACCGAATTGGTTTGTGGGGAAAAGTAAATCCAGCTTTACCATCAAAATGATGACTTCCCATGTGCCACCTGGGCTTTTCGGTTGCCTTCTTCAGCCAACGTGATTACTGCAGGCCAAACTAGTTGATTTTCAACGAATCAAAGGTAAAGACAGAAAATCCTGTTAGTCTGACCCTGCTATGGACAGACGAGCCTCTGCTTGTAGAAAGGATTCATTTAGAGGAAAATGTGCACCAAAGAATGGGTGGAAGAAACTGGAAGTATTAACAAAACAGCCTGTATTTACTATCCTGAAATTCTGAAGACCATTACTTACTATTAGCTTGAAAATACACCCCTGCTTGCTTTAGCACTGGACCATTTCAGATCTACGCCAGTTTTAACCTTTAGGCACCACAGAACAGGATGGCCATTCTGTGGACACATACTTCACCCACGTGCAGAATTTTCTAACACACAGGAGAGTTATTGGTGTGTATTTTTAAAACACAATTATAGGCTGTTCCTCAGAGACTAGCATTTTATATCTTTGGGGTTGACATGTGTTAGAAAGATACGCATTTTTTAAAAAGGATGAATATAGTTGGCAATTCTACCTTTCTAGGCTAAGGTTGTCTTGGAGTGGTGATACTCAAAGTGATTTGGAAGTTATAATAACACGAAGCAACCTTACTGACCCTGTGCGCCTCATTTCTAAAATCAAGATGACGTTCATTTTGATTAGGCCATCGAGAACTTTAGGATACAATTCACAGTCCAGTGACATCTGCCACTTGGATAGACAAACAGCGCAGATTCTTTGGACATGCTGAAAATAACGGCCTTTTCTTTTGTCAATTAGCAGAGATGGCAGACAGAGAAAGGAAATTATAAGATCCAAGAAAAACGAACACTTTGGATCCGGCCCCGTGGAAAGATCTGGGCAAAATGTGAAATCTCTTGGTTGCCATCCACTGCAGAATTCCTTGAGTTACTCATGCCAGGGTTCATCTCAGTACAGTCAGAGGACCCATGGGTAAAAATGATCCCCTTTTAAGAATTCCAAAGCGTAAAATTCAGCTTAGGTTTCTGCAGCCATTCAGGAGTGAGGTGCGGTGTTTCTGTGGGCTGTGGGGAGGAGAAGGGGCAAAAATGCATTTTGTATACATCATCTTATAAATCTGGTGAACACCGTGATGCAGCATATGGAGTTTTGAATTCTGCCAGAAGCCCCGGAATCCTGGAACCCTCCCTGGACCTCCACGTGGAGGCGGGGTCAGCCCTGCGTCTGCACCGCACTCTGGGGTCTCCACGCTGCACCATCTTTGCGGTTCACGCCTGTGTGAGGCATGTGGACGGCTCGACAGGGAGAGCAGGGGAAAAAAAATGGATTTGGCTGGCGGTCAGAGCAGCAGCAGCCGTTACAGATGTAGCCATTTACACTATTTTCACATTCTGAAGAACAAAGAGCCGGAGGTTGCCAACAACTCTCGGGAACTAAGCGTTTGCCCTGCTCACCGGCTTGGCCAATCCAGGGGCTGGAGCAGACAGGGTTCCACTTCATGAGCACAGAGCATCTCTATTCTGATGGAAAGCTCTGCCAGCAGCCTGTGCGTCGAAGCTGGAGGAAGGAAGGACGTCAGGACCCTCCCCTTGTCACTGCTTGCGAAGCGTCGCTGGGGGACACAGCCAAGAGCTCCACGTCCAGCTCAGCCTGGATGCAGCAGACGGGGACAGACTGATGACTTCAGCCCTCATCTCTGCCTTTGAACCGTAGACGCTCAGAGCGGGGTCTCCCCGTGCTCGTGTGCAACGTGCCCGTTGTCAGGGCTGCGTATTGTCCCTTGTGAGACTCAAGGTGCTGGATGAAGACGAAAGTTATTTATCTGGGGACCAGATTACCACAAATTAACTCTCGGACGGGGTCCAAGAGAGCCTGTGCAGAAGACTGGGAGGAGGGACAGGGGTACCTATTCCTCGTCATCAGTGGTGCGACTTGGAGGATGCCTGCTGTCTTTAGCCAAACACAGCGCATCCTAGGAGACTGGTATACTACCTCGAAGCCCAGAAACCTCCCGGCTTGGTTGTGAAATGCTCACCAAGGTGGAACCATCTCAGCTAGACTGAAGAGATGAATAGCCCTCTGGGGATTTTACTGGGTACTACTCACCAGTCATATCACCAGGCAGAATCCGTTTGTTTTCCGTTAGATCTGTTGAAAGCATTACAATAAAAGTTATTTAAGTCACAGAGTCTTTAATCTTCCAGCAAAATGTTGCGCCCATGCCAGCCATGAATCATATTCTATTGTTATGCCTTTTTATAGTCTGATAATCTGTATTGTGTGTTTATAAGCCGTGTATGCTATATTTTATGGAGAAAAAAAAAATCCCTAAGCCAGCAATCCACAATCCATGAATTTACCACCTTAACTACTTGGGTTGAGGGTGAGTCATGGAAGCAAGTTTCAAATGCATCGAGTGAAAAGCCATCTCTGCATCACACCACCCTGACTCAGGGCAGCCATGAGCTCTTCTCTCACTCTTCTCTCTGACAAGTTACCCAAAGGGAATGTCCTCCCAACTCTGAGCACTTGGGGGAGAGGGCTGGGTGACTAGATATCAAGCAGAGTGTTTGGCGGCAGACCTAAGGAATATTGTCCTTGAACTTCTGGGCGGGGTTGATCTCACTTTGGGACTGTGCTCTACCTGTTCACATGGGAGTCCCTTGTTTGAGATGCAGAATGTCCATTTCTCCCCACATCCTGGTGGCGAGCTTCCCATGCTATTCCGCTAGCACCTACAAAGTTCTGATAGTAGGGTGTGATTCAGCCTCCACTTGTGACAATGTTCCTGGATGCAAACGACTGGCAAGGACGTGTTTTTCCCTGTCCTTTCACTGTGGCTTGGCAACGAGAACCAAGACTGCACTCCTCCCCACACTGCAAGTCTGACGGTGAGAATGGAATCCCACCAGACTGTAGTGCTCTCTAAGGATGGGCCTGGAGATGGCAGGTGAGGGGCATGAAGACAGGGTGTCCTGCTTGTACAAACCCAGGGCATGATTCTGCTGGGGACTCTTCCTGCCTGGTGACATTAGATGCCTTCTGGGACCTTCGGATTAGGCCAGTCCCTTTTGACCCTCCTTCCCGCTGTCCAATGGGGGCTGGATGGAGCCTGGTGTGCCCACGCCCAGAGTCTGGGGGTCCTTCTTGTTGTGATATGACACCCATCTGTCCTGCCTCTGCTCCCAGGAGGCCTCACGAAGCATCCACTTGCAGACCGAGGGTTCATCTGCCCCATTAGGGGCCCTTGGGTGGTTCCCCCAAACACACTGCGGACTGGCTAGAGTTTGACCCACTACCTTGCGTCCTACATATATTCTCTCCGGGCTTGGATTTTTCCTTATTGATGCGTTGATGCTGTAACACTAGTTTTCACACACACACACCCCCGTCAGGGGCCCACAGGGTTTGCGTCTGATGGATGCGCTGAGTCCAGCTCGGATTAGTCAGTGTCTCTTGGGCTCAGTCCCTCACTGCTCCCGGCACGGCGTCAGCTCACACCCCATCTCTGGAGCAAGGTCCCAGGGTAAAGTGCTGAATGCAACTCCCAGCCCACGGTCCCCCCTTCAGGACTGGGGATCTGCCCACCTGCTCGTTTATCCACGACCACCTCAGTTGTCGGATCAGTTTCCCTGCCCCATTTTCCTCCACGCAAACCTTGTGGAGAAAGATGCACCATTATAATGTTCTGTCTGCACGTGCGAAGGCTGCACTGACACGTTCCTTTCCACTCACGCGGAGACACGCTCGCCGCGCGTGTCACCCGTCATTGGCTGAGTCACGGCTGTGGTACCTGACATCTGTTGGGCATGAAGTGATTCACAGAAATTATAAGACAGCTCCCGTCCTGCAAGAGCGCACGGTCTGGTGGGGCAGGCACATGGCCGTAATGCACTGTGATGTGTTGGTAAAAGTGTAAAGTGCGCAGATTGTGGGGGAATCTGGTGCTTCCCAAAGGAGGCTTTCACTGTAGCAAACAGTGCCCCAAACGCCAGGGGCCAAAGAAACGCAGAGGTCGGTTATACCCCACGAGGACTCTGAACGAGCGGGGTGAGAGTGTGTGTGTGTGTAAGTGTCGGGGTGCGTGAGGGTGTGTGGTGGAGCGTGTGAATGTCGAAGGATGGGCTTGAGGAAGCAAACAGCGCCTGCCGGGGAGCCGTGGTCGGGTGGGGGGAGCGCTCGGAGGTTGGCAGCCGAGCCCATGGCCGTGAAAGGAAGGAGAGAAGTCAGGTGGGAAGTGTCCATCCCTGACAAGCTGAGAGCAGGACAAGGAAGGATCTATGGACCCTCTGAGTGCTGAGTGCACATAATCTGGAAGCTTCCTCTCATGCTGTATCATATTTCTCCTTTGGCCAGCTCTAAGACAGAGCCAGTGGGCACAGACCAAACGCAGGACAGCAGGAAGTCTTTGTGCTGTTTTTTTAGTTAGATTTGGGTTAAAGTACGCGTTCTTCTCCTCAGAAAACTCCCTAGCTGCCCCACAGACTTCTGCTGATTCTACTTGAATACCTGCCACTTAATTGGTTTATTATTTTTTGAAAATCAACTTATTTTCATAAAAATGATAACCTGATCACTATAAAACTTTCAAATACTAGAATTTAAAATAAGATTAAAAGCATCCCAAGTCTAACCAGCTACACTTAACACTGGGTGGATATCGTTTGAGACATCTCCATTCATCTGTACATCTATAAACAGACATTTATTCATTCAATGAACAGATACTTTTTGATCACCTATTATGTGCCAGGTACCACGAAAGACTCTTCTACGGAGACACACTTAATCGGATACTTGCTAAAATGTGGGTTTCTTTGGAAACTGGATTAAGAGCTATGAAGGAATGGAAGAGGCTCCAGGGCAATGTGAAACAAAAGCATCTATCTTAGACTTGGGTCTGAAGGATGGATAGAAGTTGAGGGGATTGAGGGCGTGAGCATGTAAGGGAGTGGAAAAGCTCTGCACTGGGGCATAGGCCAGGCAGGACCTTGCCAAGTGTGGAGCCTGGAAGAAAGTCAGTGAGGCCGGAGTCGGTGCAAGAGGGAGAGGAGTGAACAAAGGCTGGAGAATTAGGAAATGGGAGGCCAGGCAGACACTTACAGGATTTTGACTTTTAATCCAAGAGCTGTCAGCATATTTCAAGCATGGTGGGATGATGGAGGCAGGGCAGAGGATACGACCAAATTGTATTTGGAATTTTCCCTCTGTGGCAGCCCAGATAATTGGTTGGTGGAAAGCCACACTGGGTATGGGAGAAGCAGCAGGATATAAACATGTACAGGAGAACATGGCTGGGATTTGAATCTGGTGGTAGAGATGGAAAAAATTATTTTTGTACCTGTGCTCTACACCTACCTCTTCCTTGTTTGGGTTCAATGTCATGTTGTCTGAGGTTCATCCTTTAGTAGTATATAGCATGTCTTGTAGCTCACAGGTGTTCTGTGAATTGGATTTGCTCTTTGATGCTTTTCTTGTCAGTAGTTTGTAAGATAGATTCTTGAGTTTTGATGTGTGAAGTTGCGCTAAGGTGTGTCCAGTTATTGACTTGTTTCATTAATCCTGCTTGGAAGTAGTGCTACTTTCTCAACAGGAATACTCATGCTCTTTCAGTCAGTTCTAACCTATTAACCCTTCTGATGCTGCCTTTCCTTCCTTTGCTCTGGTCTCTCCTTCAGAGCTCCCAACAGACTTAACGGAGCCCCTCATTATGTTCTCCAACTTTCCTGACTACTCATGTCTGTTTCTCTATCACATTCTGTGTGTTCCCTAGATCTTTTGCTCCATTTCCAAATCCCAAATTCTCTCTTCAGCTCCCTCTAAATTCTGCTAGAATATGCTGAGAGACAAGAAAGGCTGGTGGTTGGGAGTTGAGACTAAGATCCCGACTTCTTAGTTTGAATCATGGCTTTACTGCTTGCTTGGTGTGAGCTTGGCCTGGCCACTTAACTTCTGTGTCTCAATTTCTTCACATGAAAGGTGGGAATAAAATTAATTTACACAGTTGACCTTTGAACGACGTGGGTTTGAACCGTGTGGGCCCGCTTATATGCAGATTTTTTTCAGTAAATACATATTACAATACTAGATGATCCAGGTTGGTTGAATCTGTGGATGTAGAACTGGCTGTAAGTTAGACTTTCGACCGCACAGGGGGTGATACCCCTCACCCCTGTGCTGCTCAAGGCTCAGCTGAACTTAATTCAGAGAGTGGGTGTGGGGATTATACAAATGTACGTATATGCGGTTGAGACAATGGTTAAATAAGAGTAGGGCTGATGTTACCATTTAATCTACAGGTTAAAACTTTTTAAAATCTCAATGACTACGCTTTCTTCATACTTTTCAGTTTGTTGCTTTTATCATGTTGTGTTTTAAATTTATGGTGTCTATTCCTTCTTTCATTTCCTTGATAATTTCAAACCTATTTCCTTTGAGTTGATTATTTATTGTTCCTGGGTGGAAATTCTGTCACTTATGGCACCTGCTGGTTGTCCTTCTTGCTGATTTAGTTCTCATCCTGCTGTATCATTTTTGACCACAAGCTCATCTTTAGCATTTTGTTTTCCATGAGTGTCTTCTGTGCCCCAGGCCATAGCATCATCCCCGTGATACTGTTAGGATCTGCCTCTTCCAGAGCCCTGAAGATGGGGTTCATTTCAGACCAAGTTTCATGTGGATTTTGGGCTAATAGATCTCCCACCTCCCACCCACATGTCACGCAAAGCCAGGATCCACCCACAAGCACAGAAGAAATTTAAGGTTCTGATTTCTCACTAGTGATTCTTCCAGACCTTGTGCTGAGTTCCTAAGCTGGGGAGAGAATTTCTATTATGCCAGCTTGAAATGGAGAGGATGACTCTCTCCTTAGGTTGCTCTGTTCCAGGTTTCCCCTGCATATGGGCTTACAGCTAAGAATGGCTTCTTTACAGTTGTTGAAATTATAAACTCACATTCATAGGACCCCATAGACTTTGGTCTTTAACTCAGGTTCTCCATCCTGTTATAAATTTCCTCTTTGTTTCTGATTTGGAGAGTTTTATTTCTACTTATGTTATTTCTTATCCAGTATATTCTTGTGTGGAAGTGGGGAAGAGGTTAGGGGGAGAGCAACACCCCCTGGGTTACTCTGGCCCTTTTCAGTATTGACTGAAAGTCTGTTTTTTTGCTTTGTTTGTTTTCTTCTCTTTCTCTCCTCTTCCTCCAGTCACACTTCCTTTCCCCTTTCTTTCCTTCCCTCTTCCTTCTTTTCTGTGACATTTATTGAGTGCCTTCTGAGATTGGAATGGGGGACAGAAAGGTAAGGGAGACCCAGTCCATTCTTCTTACCACTAAGTTTGATGCTAATAATAATAATACAAAGAGGGGAAAGTATTCTTTTACTTTTAGGCGTTCTCTTGTAATTTTTCATGTATTACCATCACTCCCTGATAAATGTCAACTTGTTCATTCATTGAATAAGGATTTGACTAATAGCTAATATGTCCCAAGAATTGGGACATCGGGGTAGGTATTTACATGGACATGTAGAGCCGGTGGTGAAGGCAGCCTCCCAGGAACCTTACAGATGAAGAGGATCCAGTTATGGGAAGAATCTGGGAAGGTCTTTCTAGACATCTCGACTCTGTGGTCTGAGAAATATAAAGACATGGAGGTTTAACGACCAAAATTATTTTCCTCACCAACAAAATGGATCTGTGAGCAAAAAGCATTCTGCATTTCAGCCTAACACCCAATGTGTTGGAACTCGTCGACTGGTTTCATAAAACACTTGCTTGACACAAAGTGTCTGTAGGGGTGACAAGCATGCATAATTGTAGCAGTCTCCAAATTTCCTCTCTCCATCCTTCCACTCAGTCCTTCTTTCCTGCTTTTCTCACTCCTGCCCTCTCCCCCTTCATCCTTTATTTCCCTCCCTCTTTCATTCTCTAATTTCCTTCCTTCCTTCACACCCATCCCCTCTCCCTCCCTTCCTCTCTTCCTCGACTTCTTGTCCCAGAACACGAAGACCCCAGGAATGTAGGGAAAATGAAAGGAGTTTGCAGAGTTGTCATTTTCTTCCAGCCCAGCCATAGGAAGCTGCTAAATAGAAACTACTTTCTTGTAGCCTCCTTGGTCTGCCTTTTCTCTCCTTCCTTTACTCATTTCCCTTCTGCAGTCTTCTCCTTCTTTTTTTGGTCATTCATTCATTTATTATTCAATCCTAGACTATTTCCAAAGAGGATGAGAAGCAGTTTCTTTCCTTATTCAATTTCCCAACCGTCTTTCTTCCTTCTCTTCTTTCCTAATCATTTCCCCTGCAGCAGGACAATGTCAAGATAATTAAAGAATTCTGGTTCCTGAGCATTTCACTAAAATTGCCTTCCACGAGATAGAACTCCCTGTATATTCAATGAGATTGTGTGAGCAAATAACTCATCATATGGCTCAGATGTTTCAGGGTTCAGATTCAATTTGACTATCCATCCAAAAGTTGGGATTTTTAATAAAAGCTTTTACAAACCACTTGGGTATTCAAAAGTTTAATACATAACAAACAATAAAAATCATACTTGGAAATATGGGAGAGTAAAAATGCTACAAATACTCATGTATTTGTACTCATGTACAAACTCATGTTTGTATATAACCTGTATTCTCTTGGACTTGGTACTGAAATTTGAGAAACATTTTAAACTCCATTAAGCATATCATATTTACTTATTTAGATGTTATCAGAGCAAGATCTGGAGAAAGTCTGAACTTTTTTCATAGTTTAAGTATCACATACATTTTCGTTGCTCTGAGTTATGAGAAAGTTTGACACGAGTCTGTATCCTTTAGGTGAGGAGGAATAGGGAGTTTTTTTCATTTGTTTGGAAATAAGTTGCAGAGCAGTGCAAAGAACCCTGGCCTAGTGTCACTTCTGGCTCTTCCCCTCACTATGATAGTTATGGTGAAAAAGTGATTCACTCCCCTGGGCCTCTGTTTGCCCATCTGTAATATGGGAATAACACCCCTTCCTCAAATATTGTTTTGGTGATTAAACAATGATGTACACTAAAATGCCTTTTACAACTACTTGCAGAGACCATCTAAGAAAACCTTCATTCATTGTGCATTTAAGAAACGATGAGTGCCTCAACCTTCCGAGACTGAACCAGGAAGATATAGAAAATATGAACAGACCAATCACAAGCCCTGAAACTTAAACTGTGATTAAAAATCTTCCAACAAACAAAAGCCCAGGACCAGATGGCTTCACAGGCAAATTCTATCAAACATTTAGAGAAGAGCTAACACCTATCATTCTCAAACTCTTCCAAAATATAGCAGAGGGAGGAACACTCCCAAACTCATTCTACGAGGCCACCATCACTCTGATACCAAAACCAGACAAAGATGTCACAAAGAAAGAAAACTACAGGCTAATATCACTGATGAACATAGATGTAAAAATCCTCAACAAAATACTAGCAAACAGACTCCAACAGCACATTAAAAAGATCATACACTATGCTTAAGTGGGGTTTATCCCAGCAATGCAAGGATTCTTCAGTATATGCAAATCAATCAACATGATACACCATATTAACAAACTGAAGGAGAAAAACCATATGATAATCTCAATAGATGCAGAGAAACTTTCGACAAAATTCAACACCCATTTATGATAAAAACCCTCCAGAAAGTTGGCATAGAGGGAACTTTCCTCAACATAATAAAGGCCATATATGACAAACCCACAGCCAACATCATCTTCAATGGTGAAAAACTGAAACCATTTCCACTAAGATCAGGAACAAGACAAGGTTGCCCACTCTCACCACTATTATTCAACACAGTTTTGGAAGTTTTAGCCACAGCAGTCAGAGAAGAAAAAGAAATAAAAGGAATCCAAATTGGAAAAGAAGAAGTAAAGCTGTCACTGTTTGTAGATGACATTATACTATACATAGAGAATCCTAAAGATGCTACCAGAAAACTACTAGAGCTAATCAATGAATTTGGTAAAGTAGCAGGATACAAAATTAATGCACAGAGATCTCTTGCATTCCTATACACTAATGATGAAAAATCTGAAAGTAAAATTAAGAAAACACTCCCATTTACCATTGCAACAAAAAGAATAAAATAGCTAGGAATAAACCTACCTAAGGAGAAAAAAGACCTGTATGCAGAAAATTATAAGACACTGATGAAAGAAATTAAAGATGATACAAATAGATGGAGAGATATACCATGTTCTTGGATTGGAAGAATCAACATTGTGAAAATGACTCTACTACCCAAAGCAATCTACATAGTCAATGCAATCCCTATCAAACTACCACTGGCATTTTTCACAGAACTGGCACAAAAAATTTCACAATTTGTATGGAAATACAAAAGACCCCAAATAGCAAAAGCAATCTTGAGAACGAAAAATGGAGCTTGAGGAATAGGGTTCCCTGACTTCAGATTATACTACAAAGCTTCAGTAATCAAAACAGTATGGTACTGGCACAGAAACAGAAATATAGATCAATGGAACAGGGTAGAAAGCCCAGAGATAAACTCATGCACATATGGTCACCTTATGTTTGATAAAGGAGGCAAGAATATACAGTGGAGAAAAGATAACCTCTTCAATAAGTGGTGCTGGGAAAACTGGACAGCTACATGTAAAAGAATGAAATTAGAACACTCCCTAACAGCATACACAAAAATAAACTCAAAATGGATTAAAGACCTAAATGTAAGGCCAGACACCATCAAACTCTTAGAGGAAAACATAGGCAGAACACTCTATGACATAAATCACAACAAGGTCCTTTTTAACCCACCTCCTAGAGAAATGGAAATAAAAACAAAAATAAACAAATGGGACCTAATGAAACTTCGAAGCTTTTGCACAGCAAAGGAAACCATAAACAAGACGAAAAGACAACACTCAGAATGGGAGAAAATATTTGCAAATGAAGCAACTGACAAAGGATTAATCTCCAAAATTTACAAGCAGCTCATGTAGCTCAATACCAAAAAAGCAAACAACCCAGTCCAAAAATGGGCAGAAGACCTAAATAGACATTTCTCCAAAAAAGAAATACAGATGGCTAAGAAGCACATGAAAAGCTGCTCAACATCACTAATTATTAGAGAAATGCAAATCAAAACTACAATGAGGTATCATCTCACACCATTCAGAATAGCCGTCATCAAAAAATCTACAAACAGTAAATGCTGGAGAGGGTGTGGAGAAAAGGGAACCCTCTTGCACTGTTGGTGGGAATGTAAATTGATACAGCCACTATGGAGAACAGTATGGACGTTCCTTAAAAAACTAAAAATAGAGCTACCATATGACCCAGCAATCCCACTACTGGGCATATACCCTGAGAAAATCATAATTCAAAAAGAGTCATGTACCAAAATGTTCATTGCAGCTCTATTTACAATAGCCAGAACATGGAAGCAAGCAAAGTGTCCAGCAACAGATGAATGGATAACGAAGATGTGGCACATATATACAATGGAATATTATTCAGCCATAAAAAGGAACAAAACTGAGTTATTTATAGTGAGGTGGATGGACCTAGAGACTGTCATACAGAGTGAAGTAAGTCAGAAAGAGAAAAACAAATACCGTATGCTAACACATATATATGGAATCTAAAAAAAAAAAATAAGTGGTCATGAAGAACCTAGGGCAAGATGGGAATAAAGATGCAGACCTACTAGAGAATGGACTTGAGCATACAGGGAGGTGGAAGGGTAAGCTCGGACAAAGTGAGAGAGAGTCATGGACATATATACACTACCAAATGTAAAATAATTAGCTAGTGGGAAGCAGCCGCATAGCACAGGGAGATCAGCTCGGTGCTTTGTGACCACCTAGAGGGGTGGGATAGGGAGGGTGGGAGGGAGAGAGATGCAAGAGGGAAGAGATATGGGGACATATGTATATGTATAACTGATTGACTTTGTTATAAAGCAGAAGCTAACACACCATTGTAAAGCAATTATACTCCAATAAAGGTGTTAAAAATAAAAAACAAAATAAAATGCCTTTCCATGAGAAAAAAAAAAAAGGAAACAAAGAGTGCTGAATACTAGTAGACGAAGCTAGGTACATAATTAAATTAGCCTAATAAATGTGTGTGTGTGTGTGTGTGTTTATACACATACACTGCAATTCCTCATAAGCATTCCATAATCCCTTTGGGTAATGTTGCCCTAGGTTGCCAGCTTTTTTCACTCATTCACTTTTTCAACACTTATTTATTGAACACTACTATGTGTTAGATACTAATATTTTAGGCAGAGATGAAAATCTCTGCCCTTGTTGTATGTTCTTTCTAGCAGAGAAGGGTGGTGGGTGATGGACAACCAAATTGTATAGAGGACCCTCAGCCTGCCTCTCCTGAGCCTTTATGCACAAAGGAGAGTGGAGAAGATAATGCCCTGGAAATAAGCCAGAGAAGAGCAGAAAGCTCGCTCCGCAGACGGGGTGGAGGCCATAGAGTACCTTGGCCGGCCATCTTCTGGGTTCCCAGTGTCTCTCCAGGAAGATGTGAGAACTCAGGATGGGGGTGCTAAGCTGGGGACACTGGGTTCCTCAAACTTCGCAAAGAGTCTTGAGAGTTCCTGGTGCGTCCAGAAGCAAAAGAGTATAGCTTTCCAAAAGGCTGCATCAGCTGGGCATTGCACCTCTCATGGGTGAACCGGGAGGCCAAACACTTGCCAGGTTAGTCCTTTACGTTAACCTCAATTAGTTTTAAGGAAATAAAAGACAAGTAACATTCTTACTGAGCAGATTTACGACTGTGAATTCATGCAACGGTAAGAGTTTAAATGACTTGTCCACGGTGGTCACACAGAGGATAAGGGTCGGAGGTGGGGCGCGAAGCCACGTTTCTTCTTTCCAGGACAGTGCATTTCCCTCTACCACACAGTCTTATGAGATCATGCAGGGTTTTGTTAACGGAAAACCACATGGAAGTAATAGGATTCTAGGACTCGTTCAAATATTGAAATATGCAATGTAACTGCAATCCTGTCCTCATTTCTAAAGATAATAAGGTATTTCATTGTGTCCTAGACAAAACTTCCCAGGGTTTCTACTGAATTTGGTGCGTTCACATTTGGTAAAGAGAATAAAGAGGGAGCATGTCTTTTAGTTTATTACATTAGCTGTATTTCAGAAGATAAACAATGACTGGAAATCTCAGCTTCTCCACATAACATTGTGGGAAGGAAGGCATTAGTTCACTAGGGACGGGTAGGCAAATTTAGAAAAGACAGGGACAGCATGATAGTAATAACACCTTCCATGTATATAGTGCTTGGCCACAGCCAAAGTGACTTGTAAGAAAGTGCTTCTCTTGCAGTGGCAGTGGGTCTTAAGATTCTTTTTCTATAAGACCTAGAGGTTAGTAAAGCACATTTCTACCACGCTGCCCACCTCCCACTAGCCGAAGCTTCCCTTGTGAATCCCTTCTCACACTACACCTCCACCTCCCTCTCTGTCCCCTGCTGGATTCTTGCTGCCTATGCCTCTTGGGAAACCCAGTGGTTTTCTCCATAAATACTGTTCGTTTTAAGATTTAATGTCAATAAATAGACCACAAGTGGTGCACAGCAAGGCAGAACCAGCATCTTATACTTATTTTTTAGTTACCAGTCATTGTTTATCTTGTCTGAGAGCAGCCAGCTCTTGTCAGAACAGGGTAAATAAATGTGCAAAAGCCAGAAATCTATGGGCACTTGGTCAAGTCATCATAATTAAACAGAAAGGAAGATGGTACTTAGGGAAAGTGGCCTCTTTTACTAACCTTTATGTTGGGTGCTACATAAAACTAATGAGAAAAACACCTGCACACCTTCTACGAGTTTATAATCTAGAACAGATGAGTAGGTGGTGAATGGGGGAAAGGGTGTCTTTTTTCCAGGGAGCTTTTGGAAATTTACCTCCTTCACAAAGTTTGCCTGAACCAATTACAAATAAAGAGCTATTTTTCTAGTTCCAATCTAGCATTTTATTCTAATGAGCTTTTTTCATTAGGTGGAAATTATTTGCACTAATACTTTTACAAATTGGAAGTACGTAATTCGTTTTCAGCATGACACACTTGCCCGCGTCTGTACGTGTCACTGTCTTCCAGATAAGATTTTGAATCCTTCTTGCTTTTCTTCTGCAGAACCTCGCCAGCAATTTTGAGGGAGTTCCAATCCAGCGGACCAATGAGCTGTGTTCAGGGGTGCCATGTGGAGATTTCACGATCTTTCTCCATCTTGCATTCACATTCATTATCCTGCCCAGTACTCAAGAGCCTCCGTCAATTTGTACTGCCTAACTTGAGATCTTTCTCCTCCCCTTCTTTATTACTAAGGAACATCTCCTCAGCCCCCATTTTTCCTGGTGTATCTCTAAGCCCGTATCATTTAGGTTGCTTTTGCCTACACATAAAGGGAGATAAAACTAAAAGCATCTCAAGTAATGGTGAAATTTAGTATCAGGAATAACAAGAAGTTGAGGAATAAGGTGATTTCAGGGAAGGATTGAGGACCAAGACTCTCCCTGTATTTCTGTTCTGATATCCTCGGGTTGTGGACTTGGTCCCAGGATACTTCTTGCAGATCAAGGGAACAAATATGTCCAAAGACATAAGAATAGAAGGTCCCTGCTTATGTGACATTGTTGGGGGCAACCATGTTCCTACCCCAGCAGACTTGTAATGGTGAGGATTGTATCACATACATGGGCCTAAATTAACAAGAACAACTGGAATGAGATAATGATGATTGGCTTGGATTCAGAAAAAATCATGTTATTCTTTCAGTCTTGAAGGACCAGGCGCTTGGAAGGTGAACAAAATTTGTGTGTTAACCAGGAAGACGAGGTGGGGTATGGCTGGCCACTGCATAGCCGACTCATTCTATCTGCCAGGATCCCCATTAGAACACATCAGGAATCCTCTTCTTTACACTCTTATCTTGCCCGAGAGATCGACTCAGTAGATACTGCATCCAGAAGCTCTACTTTTTTTTTTTTTTTTTTGCGGTACGCGGGCCTCTCACTGCTGTGACCTCTCCCGTTGCGGAGCACAGGCTCCGGACGCGCAGGCTCAGCGGCCATGGCTCACGGGCCCAGCCGCTCCACGGCACGTGGGATCTTCCCGGACCGGGGCACGAACCCATGTCCCCTGCATCGGCAGGCGGACTCTCAACCACTGCTCCACCAGGGAAGCCCTACTCTTTTCTTCATTTCACAATTTTCTGTTTTTTTACAATTCTTTTAAAAAAATTTTATTGGAGTATAGCTGATTTACAATCTTGTGTTAGTTTCAGGTGTACAGCAAAGTGAATCAGTTTATATATATATATATATATATATATATATATATATATATATATATATATATGTATGTATCCATTCTTTTTCAGGTTCTTTTCCCATATAAACCATTACAGAATATTGAGTAGAGTTCCCTGTGCTATACAGTAGGTCCTTATTAGTTATCTATTTTATATATAGTAGTATGTATATTTAATTCCAATCTCCTAATTTTCCCCTTACTTTTTCCCTTTGGTAACCATAAATTTTATCTCAAGATCTGTGAATCTCTTTCCGTTTTGTAAATAAGTTCATTTTTCTCATTTTTAATTAGATTCCACATATAAGTGATATTATATAATAATTATTTTTCTGTCTGACTTACTTCACTTAGTATGATCTCTATGTCCATACATATTGCGGCAAAAGGCATTATTTCATGGTTTTTTATAGCTGAGTAATATTCCATTGTCTATTTGGACCACATCATTTTTTGTTGTTGTTAACATCTTTATTGGAGTATAATTGCTTTACATTGTTGTATTAGTTGCTGCTGTATAACAAAGTGAATCAGCTATATGTATACATACATCCCCATATCCCCTCCCTCTTGCGTCTCCCTCCCTCCCACCCTCCCTATCCCACCCCTCTAGGTTGTCACAAAGCACCTAGCTGGTCTCCCTGTGTTATGCAGTTTCTTCTCACTAGCCATCTCTTTTAAATTTGGTAGTGTATATATGTCAATGCCACTCTCTCACTTCGTCCGAGCTTACCCTTCCCTATCCCCGTGTCCTCAAGTCCATTCTCTACATCTGTGTCTTTATTCCTGTCCTGCCCCTAGATTCTTCAGAACCATTTTTTTTTCTTTTTAGATTCCAAATATATGTGTTAGCATATGGTATTTGTTTTTCTCTTTCTGACTTATTTCACTCTGTATGACAGTCTCTATGTCCATCCACCTCATTGCAAATAACTCAATTTCGTTTCTTTTTATGGCTGAATAATATTCCATTGTATATATGTGCCACATCTTCGTTATCCATTCATCTGTCGATGGACACTTAGGTTGCTTCCATGCCCTGGCTATTGTAAATAGAGCATCAGTGAACAGTGTGGTACATGACTCTCCTTGAATTATGGTTTTCTCAGGTTATATGCTCAGTAGTGGGATTCCTGGGTCGTATGATAGTTCAATTTTTAGTTTTTTAAGGAACGTCCATACTGTTCTCCATAGTGGCTGTATCAATTTACATTCCCACCAACAGTGCAAGAGCGTTCCCTTTTCTCCACACCCTCTCCAGCATTTACTGTTTGTAGATTTTTTGATGATGGCCATTCTGACTGGTGTGAGGTGATACCTCATTGTAGTTTTGATTTGCATTTCTCTGATGATTAGTGATGTTGAGCATCCTTTCATGTGTTTGTTGGCAATCTGTATATCTTCTTTGGAGAAATGTCTGTTTAGGTCTTCTGCCCATTTTTGGATTGAGTTGTTTGTTTTTTTCGTATTGAGCTACATGAGCTGCTTGTAAATTTTGGAGATTAATCCTTTGTCAGTTGCTTCATTTACAAATATTTTCTCCCATTCTGAGTGTTGTCTTTTCGTCTTGTTTATGGTTTCCTTTGCTGTGCAAAAGCTTTGAAGTTTCATTAAGTCCCATTTGTTTTTGTTTTTATTTCCATTTCTCTAGGAGGTGGGTCAAAAAAGGATCTTGCTGTGATTTATGTCATAGAGTGCTCTGCCTATGTTTTCCTCTAAGAGTTTTATAGTGTCTGGCCTTACATTTAGGTCTTTAATCCATGTTTAATTTATCTTTGTGTATTGTGTTAGGGAGTGATCTAATTTCATTCTTTTACATGTAGCTGTCCAGTTTTCCCAGCATCACTTATTGAAGAGGCTGTCTTTTCTGCATTGTATATCCTTGTCTATTTTATCAAAGATAAGGTGACCATATGTGCATGGATTTATCTCTGGGCTTTCTATCCTGTTCCATTGATCTATATTTTTGTTTCTGTGCCAGTGCCATACTGTCTGATTACTGTAGCTTTGTAGTATAGTCTGAAGTCCAGGAGCCTGAATCCTCCGGCTCTGTGTTTCTTTCTCAAGATTACTTTGGCTATTCAGGGTCTTTTGCGTTTCCATACAAATTGTGAAATTTTTTGTCCTAGTTCTGTGAAAAATGCCATTGGTTGTTTGATAGGGATTGCATTGAATCTGTAGATTGCTTTGGGTAGTAGAGTCATTTTCACAATGTTGATTCTTCCAATCCAAGAGCATGGTATACCTATCCATCTGTTTGTATCATCTTTTATTTCATTAATCACTGTATTATAGTTTTCTGAATACAGGTCTTTTTTCTCCTTAGGTAGGTTTATTCCTAGATATTTTATTCTTTTGGCTGCAATGGTAAATGGGAGTGTTTCCTTAATTTCTCTTTCAGATTTTTCATAATTAGTGTACAGGAATGCAAGAGATTTCTGTGCATTAATTTTGTATCCTGCTACTTTACCAAATTCATTGATTAGCTCTAGTAGTTTTCTGGTAGCATCTTTAGGATTCTCTATGTAGAGTCATCTGCAAACAGTGACAGTTTTGCTTCTTTTTTTTCAATTTGTATTCCTTTTTCTTCTCTGATTGCTGTGGCTAAAACTTCCAAAACTATATTTAATAATAGTGGTGAGAGTGGGCAACCTTGTCTTGTTCCTGATCTTAGTGGAAATGGTTTCAGTTTTTCACCATTGAGAACAATGTTGGCTGTGGGTTTGTCATATATATCCTTTATTATGTTGACATAAGTTCCCTCTATGCCAACTTTCTGGAGAGTTTTATAATAAGTCGGTGTTGAATTTTGTCGAAAGCTTTTTCTGCATCTATTGAGGTTATCATATGGTTTTTATCCTTCAGTTTGTTAATATAGTGTATCACATTGATTGATTTGTGTATATTTAAGAAATCTTGCATTCCTGGGGTAAACCCCACTTGATCATGGTTTATGATCCTTTCAGTGTGCTGCTGGATTCTGTTTACTAGTATTTTGTTGAGGATATTTGCATCTTTTTTCATCAGTGATATTGGCCTGTAGTTTGCTTTTTTTAAAAACATGTTTGTCTGGTTTTGGTATCAGAGTGATGGTGGCCTCATAGAATGAGTTTGGGAGTGTTCCTCCCTCTTCTATATTTTGGAAGAGTTTGAGAAGGATAGGTGTTAGCTCTTTAAATGTTTGATAGAATTCGCCCTTGAATCCATCTGGTCCTGGGCTTTTGTTTTGTTGGAATGATTTTAATCACAGTTCCAACTTCAGTGCTTGTGATTCATCTGTTTATAATTTCTATTTCTTCCTGATTCAGTCTCGGAAGGTTGTGCTTTTCTAAGAATTTGTCCATTTCTTCAAGGTTGTCCATTTTATTGGCACAGAGTTGCTTTTAGTAATCCCTCATGATCCTTTCTATTTCTGCAGTGTCAGTTGTTACTTCTCCTTTTTCTTTTCTAATTTTGTTGAATTGAGTCTTCTCCCTTTTTTTCTTGATGAGTCTGGCTAATGGTTTATCAATTTTGTTTATCTTCTCAAAGAATCAGCTTTTAGTTTTATTGATCTTTGCTATTGTTTCCTTCATTTCTTTATCATTTATTTCTGATCTGATCTTTATGATTCCTTTCCTTCTGCTAACTTTGGGTTTGTTTTGTTCTTCTTTCTCTAATTTCTTTAGGTGTAAGGTTAAGATGTTTATTTCAGATGTTTCTTGCTTCTTGAGGTAGGATTTTATTGCTATAAACTTCCCTCTTAGAACTGCTTTTGCTGCAACCCATAGGTTTTGGGCTGTTGTGTTTTCATTGTCATTTGTTTCAGGTATTTTTTGATTGCCTCTTTGATTTCTTCAATGATCTCTTTGTTATTTAGTAGCATATTGTTTAACCTCCATATGTTTGTATTTCTTAGAGTTTTCTTCCTGTAATTGATATCTAGTCTCATAGTGTTGTTGTCGGAAAAGATACTTGATACGATTTCAATTTTCTTAAATTTACCAAGGATTGATTTGTGACCCAAGATATGATCTATCCTGGAGAATGTTCCATGAGCACTTGAGAAGAATATGTATTCTGTTGTTTTTGGATGGAATGTCCTACAAATATCAATTAAGTCCATCTTGTTTAATGTATCATTTAAAGCTTGTGTTTCCTTATTTATTTTCATTTTGGTTGATTGGTCCACTGGTGAAAGTGGGGTGTTAAAGTCCCCTATTATTATTGTATTACTGTCAATTTCCCCTTTTATGGCTCTTAGCATTTGCCTTATGTACTGAGATGCTCCTATATTGGGTGCAGAAATATTTACAACTCTTATATCTTCTTCTTGGATTGATCCCTTGATCATTATGTAGTATCCTTCTTTGTCTCTTGTAATAGTCTTTATTTTAAAGTATATTTTTTCTGATATGAGAATTGCTACTCCAGCTTTGTTTTGATTTCCATTTGCACGGAATATCTTTTTCCATCCTCTCACTTTCAGTCTGTATGTTTGCCTAGATCTGAAGCGGATCTCTTGTAGACCACATATATATGGGTCTTGTTTTTGTATCCATTCATCCAGTCTATGTCTTTAGGTTGGATCATTTAATCCATTTACATTTAAGGGAGTTATCAATATGTATGTTCCTATTACCATTTTCTTAATTATTTTAGGTTTGTTTTTGTAGGTCTTTTCTTTCCTTTGTGTTTCCTGCCTCAAGAAGTTACTTTAGCATTTGTTGTAAAGCTGGTTTGGTGGTGCTGAATTCTCTTAGCTTTTGCTTGTCTGTAAAGATTTTAATTTGTCTGTCGAATCTGAATGAGATCCTTGCTGGGGGGAGTAATCATGGCTGTAAGTTTTTCTCTTTCATCACTTTAAATATGTCCTGCCCCTCCCTTCTGGCTTGCAGAGTTTCTGCTGAAAGATCAGCTGTTAACCTTATGGGGATTCCCTTGCATGTTATTTGTTGCTTTTCCCTTGCTGCTTTTAACATTTTTTCTTTGTATTTAATTTTTGATAGTTTGATTAATATGTGTCTTGGCCTGTTTCTCCTTGGATTTACCCTTTGTGGGACTCTCTGCCCTTTCTGGACTTGACTGACTATTTCCTTTCCCATATTAGGGAAATTTTCAACTATAATCTCTTCAAATATTTTCTCAGTCCCTTTCTTTTTCTCTTCTTTTTCTGGGACCCCTGTAATTCGAATGTTGGTGTGTTTAATGTTGTCCTAGAGGTCTCTGAGACTGTCCTCAATTCTTTTCATTCTTTTTTCTTTATCCTGGTCTGTGGTAGTTATTTCCACTATTTTATCTTCCAGGTCATTTATCTGTTCTTATTCTTCAGTTATTCTGCTACTGATTCCTTCTAGAGAATTTTAAATTTCATTTATTGTGCTGTTCATCATTGTTTGTTTGCTCTTTAGTTCTTCTACATCCTTCTTAAACGTTTCTTGTATTTTCTCCATTCTATTTCCAAGACTTTGGATCATCTTTACTCTCATTATTCTGCATTCTTGTTCAGGTAGACTGCCTATTTCCTCTTCATTTGTTAGGTCTGGTGGGTTTTTACCTTGCTCCTTCATCTGCTGCTTGTTTCTCTGTCTTCTCATTTTGCTTAACTTACTGTGTTTGGGGTCTCCTTTTCTCAGGCTGCAGGTTAGTAGTTCCCATTGTTTTTGGTGTTTGCCCTCAGTGGCTAAGGTTGGTTCAGTGGGTTTTGTAGGCTGCCTGGTGGAGGGGACTAGTGCCTGTGTTCTGGTGGATAAGCCTGGATCTTGTCTTTCTGGTGGGCATGACCATGTCCAGTGGCGTGTTTTGGGGTGTCTGTGAACTTAGTAAGATTTTAGGCAACCTCTCTGCTAATGGGTGGGTTTATGATCCTGTCTTGCTATTTGTTTGGCATGGGGTGTCCAGCACTGGAGCTTGCTGGTCATTGAGTGGAACTGGGTCTTAGCATTGAGATGGAGATCTCTGGGAGAGCTCTCCCTGACTGATATTACATGGGGCCAGGAGGTCTCTGGTGTTCCAGTCCTGAAATCAACTCTCCCACCTCAGAGGCTCAGGTCTGACACCTGGCTGGAGCACCAAGACCCTATCAGCCACACGGCTCAGAAGAAAAGAGAGAAGAAAAAGAAAGAAAAAAATAAAATAATTAAAATAAAAAATTTAAAAATATTATTAAAATAAAAAATATAAAAAGTAATTTAAAAAGAGAAGAGAACAACAAAACCAATAAACAAATCCACCAATGATAACAAGTGCTAAAAACTAAAGTAAGGTAAACATATAAATCAGAAACTAGTCAGTCGCATATAGCAAACCCCAAGTCTACAGTTGCCCCCAAAGTGCACTGCCTCAATTTTGGGATGATTTGTTGTCTATTCAGGTATTCCACAGATGCAGGGTACATCACGTTGACTGTGGAGATTTAATCCGCTGTTCCTGAGGCTGCTGGGAGAGATTTCCCTTTCTCTTCTTTGTTCTCACAGCTCCCGGGGCTCAGCTTTGGATTGGCCCCGCCTCTGCGTGTAGGTCGCCTGAGGGCGTCTGTTCTTCGCTCAGACAGGACGGGGTTAAAGGAGCCGCTGATTCGGGGGCTCTGGCTCACTCAGGCCGCGGGGAGGGAGGGGCGCGGAGTGCGGGGCGAGCCTGCGGCGGCAGAGGCCATGCGTGACGTTGCACCGGCCTGAGGCGCGCCGTGCGTTCTCCCGGGGAAGTTGTCCCTGGATCCCGGGATCCTGTCAGTGGCGGGCTGCACAGGCTCCCCGGAAGGGAGGTGTGGATAGTGACCTGTGCTCGCACACAGGCTTCTTGGTGGCAGTGGCAGCAGCCTTAGCGTCTCATGCCCGTCTCTGGTGTTCGCGCTTTTAGCCACGGCTCACGCCCGTCTCTGGAGCTCCTTTAAGCAGCGCTCTTAATCCCCTCTCCTCGCGCAACGCGAAACAAAGAGGGAAGAAAAAGTCTTTTGCCTCTTCGGCAGGTCCAGACTTTTCCTGGACTCCCTCCCGGCTAGCCGTGGCTCACTAGCCCCCTTCAGGCTGTGTTCACGCCGGCAACACCAGTCCTCTCCCTGCACTCCAACCGAAGCCCGAGCCTCAGCTCGCAGCCCCGCCCGCCCCGGCAGGGGAGCAGACAAGCCTCTCGGGCTGGTGAGTGCCGGTCGGCACCGATCCTCTGTGCGGGAATCTCCCCACTTTGCCCTCCGCACCCCTGTTGCTGTGCTCTCCTCCGTGGCTCTGAATTTTCCCCCTCCGCCACCCGCAGTCTCCGCCCACGAAGGGGCTCCTAGTATGTGGAAACCTTTCCTCCTTCACAGCTCCCTCCCACTGGTGCAGGTCCCGTCCCTATTCTTTTGTCTCTGTTTATTCTTTTTTCTTTTGCCCTACCCAGGTACGTGGGGACTTTCTTGCCTTTTGGGAGGTCTGAGGTCTTCTGCCAGCGTTCAGTAGGTATTCTGTAGGAGTTGTTCCACGTGTAGATGTATTTCTGGTGTATCTGTGGGGAGGAAGGTGATCTGCGTGTCTCACTCCTCCGCCATCTTGAAGGTCCCTCCACATCTTCTTTATCCATCGTCTGATGTCGCCTGTGACAAAGATGACTCAGGGTGTTCTTGGATAGTTATTAAATTCTCATGTTGTAAAAATATCTGAAAAAGAGAGGTGAAAAGAAAAATCATCTTTTTGGTAAAATCTGTTCATCTTTAAGTCATGGCGTTACACAGCATAAAATGTATATTTATTCTACTCACTAGCTTCTGTGATCTCTCAGGGCTTCTCCCATCTACTATCTCCAGATAGGTTACAGGTCCCCTTGGGATAAAGAGGGGAGTGACATTGAATTGAATTACATGAGAGGCAAGAAGAGCATTTCTTCAGAGATAACCTTGAGCTGCACCAATTCTGATGGCTTCATGACCACACTGACTTCTATTTAAGCACCATGCCCACTGTCTGAGTTGCTTTGGTAACTACATGTTGAAATTTGCCCCAACTCACTCTAGATAACCGTCTTATCTCGTGCCACGATCTGACGCAGAGTCAAACATTATTTGGGTCAACTTGTTGGTGCAGAAACTGACAATGGCAGAGGCCAATGGTGGGCTTTGGAGATGGGATAATAGAGAAACATGGAAAATAGTGAGGATGTTGGTAAAGGAAACTAGGGAACCTTAAGGAAGGAGACAGTGGAATGTGCAGGTGCAGGAGTCAGTCCTTGAACCGCTTCCCCGAAGGCCTATTTTGGGTCCTTGCAAATAAGAAGAGTGTTGATCCAGAGCCATCAGTTAGAGCAAGTAAGGCAATCAATACCTTGTTGAGACTTGAGTGTCCCTAATGCTGACCTCAGATGACCTGGGGACCCAAGACATGATGTTCATGCACAATTCAGCACGTTATTAAAAGCCCACCCTCCACTTGTCCTGCTCAGAGAATCACCTTAGAAAATATGCATTCACTGAGGTTGAATAAGAATGGCTGCCCTACGGCTCACATTTCTGCCAGCTCACCCTGGGTACGTACACGCAACAAAACTAGGGCCATAATAATAGAGTGATCTTTTTGCAATTTCTTTTATCTGAAACCACACATAACTTTTGAAGATGTAAATTTGTAAAACGTCATGCTTTATGTATTGCATGCTTGGCATCTACTTTAGTTCTTAAGAATGGATGTTGTCTAATTATGCAGAGAAGCTTTGGATGAGGAAATATACTAAGTGTGCATTAAATAGACAACTTTAAATAATGGCACTTGTGCTAAGAAGTGTATTTTCTGGCAAGCGACTAATTTATAATGGTCATAGATAAATGCATTAGTGTATGAAATGCTTGTCTTTATTTATTGATTTGAAGGGGCAGTATTATATTCTTGAATATGTCTTCTTTATTGGGTCTGTTTCCCATCTTTTACAAAGTTGCCCATATTTTATGTTTGTTGACATTCGCTGCACTTAAATGTTGGAAAATGGAGGCAATTTTACAGTAGAAAGAAAAAGCCAACATTAATATGACTCGCCCCTTGCCTTCCGGCATCAGGTAAATAGTTAAGGGCAGAATCGTAGCCGCATCCCTTTCTCTCACCTTTTCCCTGTGAACCCTGTGTTCTTTTAAGTGTGCACATCAGAGGTAGGAAGAATGAGATTAAATGACCAGATTTACTGCATTCAAAGTGCAGAAACAACTACCCTAGATCTTTCTGAGCCAATTTAATTTTTAGCTTTATTCTTGGCCTAATGCAATGTTTTAGTTCATTGCGCTTTTTGGATGTGCAGAAGCAGAGATAATGTGTTACACTACATTCATTTAATGTTTCATCAGGCTTTTTTGGTGTATCTACCTTCTGGTTATTTTAAAACGTTTCATCCTTATCACTTCAGTCATGAAATGTAGATTCATTAAATTACTGTGCTGGGGTGGAGCAACAGGGTGAAAATGGAGCTGAGTTTCAGTCAGCAATGGAGTCTGCCCGACAGGCTTTCCCCAACACCAGCTCTGTTTCTGTTTAAAAGAACAAGGATATTTTCTGACTGGACCAGAAAGTGTCTAGGACTAAGAATTTTACTGGACTGCCTACAGACATCAGACCCTGACAAATGTCCCCAAAAACTCACATGGAATTTGTTCTCAGTATGAAATGACAGTGGGTAGTTTTTTCATTTAATTTTTATTTTATATTGCAGTATGGTTGATTTACAGTGCTGTGTTAGTTTCAGGTGTACAGCAAAGTGATTCAGTTATACAGATACATATAGTTTTCGCCAAAGAGATTGATGGTGTGTAATCAGAATGGTAATATCTTGCATGTGTGTATGTTGCTTTATGTGTTTAAAAGGCTTCCCCATATACCCCCCCCCCCCGTATCTCTGGAGTCGAATGGATTGGGAGAGATGCAGCCCCGTGAACAGAATAAATAATCTTCTGAAAGAATTCTGCGCCAACTGCAGACTCACCCAGAACGGGATTCTACTTACCTTGCTCACAACTGGTATCTCCCCCAAAAGGCAGCCCCCTCTTATTCAAAACAGAGCAAACCACTGTCATTGTCAAAGCTGGTGGAGAAGATCTCTCCTCCTGGCCCAGAAATAGATCTGCTGGATGATTCTCTGGCCAGCGTGGTAGGAAGCATCCCAGAGTCACTCGTGTTGGTCATTTGTGGCATGTGACATATTGCACGGTGCAGGATAAGACATTTATTGCCCAGAAAAGTTCAGCAGTTCACAATCAGTAAAAACAAGTGTGTCCAGCTGTAAATGACAATCACAGAACCTTGTTTATCAGATATTAAATTAGCAATGCTGTGAATCAACGGTTCTGACTGGGTTAGAGGGTAGAGAAAGACAACTGGAGATACAATTTCTGATTCAGCACAAGGGGAATAAATATTTTTTTAGGACGGAAATAGAAGGCCCCTGGTTCTGTTCGAAACCTATCTCCTGCCGAAGCTGCTTTCTGGGGGTAGAGAGGGTCTCTACAGTATCCGATGGGTTTTTCATAATAAGCAGAAAGGAAAGGAAAGGCTCTGTCGCCAAAGTGGCTTCAATCCAAGTCTGAACCCATCAGAGGAGATTGGAGCCATCAGAGGTGGTTTATGTCAAAGCTGTTTCTGCCTGACTGAATCTGAAAATAAACACCTTTGCTCTCTACCATTACTGTTTCATTAACACCTTGGCCAAGTACTTTGGCCAAAGAGACTGGATTTCAGTGTGATGCTAAATTATTGCAGGCCAGTGTGTAATAGTCCTTGATAATTTCATATCCGCAGTTCCTGTCTCCCAAGAGACTTAGCCAGCTACACACACACGCGCGCACACACACACAAACACACACACACGCACACACACAGAGAGAGAGAGAGTGAGAGGGAACCGTGAATAAGCATATACACACTGGAGAATATGCACAAAAAAGAAAGGAAAGGAAAAAAACAAACCCAGGAAAGCTATTTAGGGCACCGTTCCCATCGGGTTTCTCTGCAAAGCAGTTTAACTGTAGTTAGTAAGTGCTCCGCGTAATCTAATAAAAGGCATTTTGCAATATTAAGCAAAAAACATCTGGTACCCAGAATTCCCTGATCCTTTTTAACTAGATGCAATCTCTCTCTCTTTCTCTTTCTCTCACAGACACGTGAAAAATAGCCTAATAAGGATCCTTGTGGTACAATCAGATGGAAAACGGGGAGGAAGGGTTCCACCATCTCTAGCAGCTCATTTGAAGCAGCCCCTCCGAGTTTCACAACAATAATCAGTGCTGGCCCAGTGCCGCCGGATTATTTTGTATATTCATGAAGCCGCTCATCTGCCGTCAGGAGAATGTGCAGTAATCCTTGGATGAAATAAGGCCAATCAGTGGAATAATGAGGAAGGTAATATCTCCCAAGAGGCCTGGAGTGCGTTTTCATCAAACCCGGCTGTAACTCTCCAACTATTTGCTTTACAAATGCAGCCTTTGATCTTTGATTTGGGGAGAAGAGGGGGAGAGGCAAACGTGCTGGTGCAGTGTCCAGCCTGCCAGGATAACGAGCTCACTCTGGAGGAGGAGTGGGGGGAGAACCCAGCTTTTTAGTATCAGTCAGTTCTTGTTAACAAAAACCTCATAGCCTTTTGATTCACTGTGCCCTGATATGTATTCACGTAGCAAGTCAATTGGCAAGAGGCTTTTTTGTTTTCCTTAATCTCCCATATATTTGTGTGAACCGTAAACCTTGTCTAATCAGGAGGTTCTGGGCCCATATAAATACCGGCTCTGCTTTTGGCCAGAAAGCAATGGAGACTTGCTAAGGAACCTGAAACACTCTGTCAGAGCTCTGAGGTCATGCAGTGAGTTACGCCGGAAGTATCTCAACCGTTTCAATAAAGTTTTATTTCATCTTCATCAAGCCAAAAAAGCAAAACCGAACAGAGGAGCAGGTGCGATAAATATCGTAAAGCACTCTTAATTTTCTTTTATTCAAGATAAACCAGACTCAGTCAGCAAGGCAGGTAAGCCACACACATCACCTGCCCGCTGTCTTGGTGCATCCGTGGATTGCAGGGAAGACTCATGCAGCCCTTCCGGAAGTCCAGGGACAGAGACATCCGGTCAGACCACAGGAAGTAGTGTGATGGGAAGGTGTTCGCCCCACCACCACTCTTCCTCCCATTCCCTCCCCCTCCCCACCTCATTTTCTCCCGTCCTTCTTGCCTCCTACTTCACGGATTCTCTTTTTCTGCACACAGACATTTTCAGTCTCCTCCCACTTCACACATTTAAGTTCTGCTCTTTTTCTGTGTCTAACAAAGCAGCTGAAATAATAATGGTTTGTACTAGTTGAAGAAACAAGTTAATTGAATATTGAATACGGGAATCGTAATGTCTATCTGAATTGTACATTAGTGGAAAAGACAAACATCTACCTTATTCGACAAATAAATGCAGACTCATTTGCTCACGTAAGTATTATCCAACTATCTAATAGGAGATGCCTGAACGAGTCCTCAGTCCGATCACATATCTGATACTAGCCTTCCCTATATTGAGAGCAACAGACATTTACATTTTCAGTATAGTTCTTAATGAGGAAGATTTTGTTTAAAGTTCATTATGGATTATTAAGTCTGAAGAATTTCTATTTAAACAAGCTAGTGGCATACCTTGCTGGTGAGTGAAGTAAATCAGATTTTTAAAAAAATATATATTGTAAATTTTTGTGTAGTCTATGATGGGAAGCATTTCATTAATAAGGGCTGCTATTAAAAAGAAAGGTGATACGTGCACTCTTACTAATATTAAAAAACGAATAAGAAATTGAGGGAAATTTCAGTATATTAAAAGCACTTCTTTGAAAATTAAGTATAATGAGGAGTACAATAAACAAGGTCAAACAAGTTAATTTGAAAAGATGAAATGAGGTGAAAAGGAATTAAAGGAGATTGCTGGAACAGATTCATTCACTTACTGTATGATGATGTCATTAACAAATGCTAGAGCCACATTATGGGCAATTGACATTACCAGCAGCTTAAATGGTCTTTGGACAGAAGAGATTTCCTATTGCTCTCCTCAATGGGCTTATTAATTGTATTTCTGAGCACCTTGGAACAAGCCAGGAGGATTTCCATGAAGAATTTGAAGCCATATTGCCTTTGAAGCCTGGCCTTTCAGGTAGAGGTGACTGCGGAGTCTCGCTTTTGATTCCATTGGACTGGGTGTTAGAATGAGACTATTTTAGAAAATGTGAAAGGGCTAAATTTGACATTTGATTCACCCTATTCTGGGATTTTAGACTGTGATGTAAATGAGTTTGAAACCGGTCTTTCTTCCATTTTCTCTTTTCAAAATGTAATACAGTTAAATGACAGAGATTAATTACTAAAGTAATTACTGTTGGAAAGCAAAGGGACAGTTGTATGAGACAGTCTTTCTCGTGATGACTAAGTATTTCTTGACAATTTTGCTTAATTCCAACCAAGATTATTCCGTGGGGCAGTATCTGCCCGCACAAGGGCACACGCGCCTTGAGGCGTTCCACTCGGGGAAATATTAGAAAGAGATACTGGATGGATTGTAGCAGCCTCCACCGCCCCCCCCCCCGGCCCCAGGGTCTCCCCAGGGACCTTTTCCCCTGGGCATGGGAATAAGCCCTTCCCTTTGGTCACCTGCCCTGCTTTCTGCTTCTTTTGCTGGTGGAGGCTGAGCCTGGTCTGACTTACGACCCTGCATGGAAATGAGCACATACAGTGTAACATGAGGTCTTCCTATTTCTGCCCCGCCCCCTTAAAATATGCCTGATGTATCTAAGTGCAAAAGGACATCACTGCAGAGGGCACCGAAATGGAGCCCTGGATCCCTGCGACTTGGCTTCATGAGATATACGAGCGAGGGACACACGAGGCACATAATAAAATTCTGGAATTCTAAATACTTGTACATTTCCCCATGAATTAATGTTGGACCATCATAAAAAAAAATGAATGGGTGATCTTGAGGAAAAGGTTCACAGATTATTGACTAAAATAATTGGCTCTCAGATCCCACGTATCCTCGGCCACTCTTGATCCCACATCCTCTTTGCTGTCTTCGTTGTGGCCGCTTCCCGGGACAGGATTACGAAGTGCTGTTGACATTAGCCTCAGCCCCGCATCCGGATGACAGAGCGGGCGTCCTGGAAATGGGCCACAAAAACGCTGCAGCCCGTCGCAGGCCACCGTGACAGAGACAGTGGGGGTCCGTCAGGCAGTCCCCGCCGGGGCCCCGCAGGTCAGGTCACCTCCTGGCAGAGGTGGTGGGCAGCGGGGAGAGGAAAGGAGAGCAGAGCATCTTAGACAAAGAGATGAGCTGAGCCTGAGCGTGTAAACAGAAACAGACTCACGGACTTCCAAAACAAACTTACGGTTACCAAAGGGGAAAAGTGGGGGGAATGATAAATTATGAGTTCGGGATTAACACACACACACTACTAGATATAAAATAGATAACCAGCAAGGACCTACTGTATAGTACAGAGAACTCTACTCAATATTCTGTAATCACCTACATGGGAAAAGAATCTGAAAAAGAATGGATGCATGTATATGTATAACTAAACCACTTTGCTGTACACCTGAAACAAATATAACATTGTAAATCAACTATACTCTAATATAAAATGAAAAATTAAGTTAAAAAACAAAAACCAAAAATAGGAGCAAAACTGAAGATCCTCACAATGGCTTTTGAGTGGCCACAGTGCCCTCACTTGGACGATGCTGTACCCATGAGACCAGGAGTCCCTACATGAGATCAACTTAAAGATGGAAACATCTCATCACAGCTGATGGCATAAAACAGGGAGCCAATGAGGAGGAGGATAGAAAAGGGGGAAAGGAGAACTTGGGGGGACAGAGTTGGTGGGGGGCGGAGAAGATGGAGGGAAAGTGCCAGGAAAAGCAAGAGGACGGTGTCAGGCTCCGCCGCCCCTTCCAGGTGTCTTGCAGGCATGATTTCATCCGTGAACCATAATCAACTTCCTTAATGAAATACGTAATTAACATATTATAATTGTGGTAAAGATGATTTTGACAGAAATCATTTTCCATATCTAATACTATGCTAATTTAATCTGTTCCTTACTCCCCGACATGACCTTTAGTGATTTTCATGGCAGAATTGGTTTTTTTTTTTTTTTGGTTTTTTTTTTGATGGATTGATTTATCCACAGTGGTTGAGACCCTTCTCTTGCCATGGCTGTCATTTTTTCTCCCTTTAAAAATCTCTCACTGCCATGCGTACACACATAGGCATATACATGCACAGAGAAAAGTATACATGGAACAAAAGAAAGAAGAGAGGTCTTTCTTCCTGCGGCTTTTAGAAAACGAATCGTCAACCAATAGATACTGGAAGGCAGTGGTTAGACAAGCCCAAATGAAAATGTTATATTTCTCCTAAACACCTGGGTTCGGGAGCTTCTATTTTGAGTCATATGGGTGTGGCAAACGTGATGAGTATAATTAAAACAAAGCAAATCCATCAAACTTTGATCATCCAAGGTATGAATAAAGAGGTAGAAATACAAATAATGTATGCATGTTTGATCAGATTTTCTATCTTATACTACACTTAGTTTTGTATCCTTTCAACCTAGTTATGTTCTCTCCGAACAGCCTTACTGAATCATTTTCTAATCATATAGTATATGCACATAATTAAGTAGAAGTGGCTGAACTTTCTTCTTCCCTTATTGTTGACAGCACAAAATAGATTTGGATCTTAAAGGGATACAAAGGGTTTTATGATGATTTGAAACATGTGGACAGCCAGATACCAATGGTACATTAGGCAAATATTTTCCTTCAACTTATAGTTAGAAACATGCTGTGCAACATAGCCCAGAATACATATATAAGAATTTCATTTCATTTTTAATGTATAGGTTGCATTCAATCTATTCTGTTTTATTCTATCCCATCCCATCCCATCCCACCTCATCCCATCCCATCCCATCCCATCCCATCCCATCCCATCCCATCCCATCCCATTCCATGCCATTCCATTCTATTCTATTCTATTCTATTCTATACTATTCCTATTGCTATTCAAACCTAATCCATCCTAATCTATTATATCCTATCCTATTTCCATCCTATCCCATTAAAAAATGCTGGTCAAGGGCAAATAAATTGATTTCACTATTTTAATGAGTCTAGACTGTAATCAAATGTTACCGGGTGAAGCAGTCACGTTCCATCATTACATTCTCCAGGCTTTTATGTATGATTCCATATCACATGCCTCTGTTCTAGCCAATTCCTCCAATGATGACAGAAGGCTGTGTGTAAGTAATTTTGTCAGATTTAGGAGGTTACGCTTAGAATGGGTAGATTAGGAGTTTTTAATTCTGGTTCAACCTTCTCAGTACTTACCTATGTAAGTGGTCAAGTCATTCATGTTATTGTCTGCCTTATTTTCCTTATGTGTCAAATGGACTCAAAATGATGAACTGTATATGTCATAATTTGGAGTCATAACTAAAAAAATTATTGTGAAAAGAATAAGTTGGATATGTTCAACATCAAAAAGAAAAAATTTTGAAATACTAAAAATTGGTAGTAACTGCCTAACTTGTTTCATCTACATCATAATTCAGAGGAGTTAAAAGAAATAATTGATTGAGATACTTGTATTAGATGTCCGTTGTATTGGCTTTTATCTATAGGAATTATACATGAGCAGCATTTGGTACCTGAGCGGATTGATCTACATGTCATCAAGATGAGCAGAAGTTCACTCTGCCATTCCTAGCTCTTTATGTAAACATCGTGAAAATAGCAAACTGTATACCTTGTAATTCCAGATGAGAGGTAGTATCTGCAAGTATATTAAAAAGCACATCAAGAACTGCAGCTGGAAGTTTATCTTGTGACTCACTTCCTCATAGACTGGTCACGTTTAGCAGTTCTGAGAACTTGAATACTCTGACATCCATATAAAGAGAAGGATTATTTCCTTTCTTCTGCTAACTTTGGTCTCAGCTTCTTCTTCTTCAGAGTTGTAGGTTGTCTCTTTGGGATCTTTCTTGCTTCTTAATGTAGGTGTTTATTGCTATGAACTTCCTTCTTAGAAGTGCTTTTGCTGTATTCCTAAATTCAACATTCTGACTTTTGTGGGATTACGGCTGCGTCTGCATAGCTGAGTGATCAGCCAATGATTTGGGCAGAGGTTGTGCTCAAATGCCCTGCCTCTCACCCTTGCCAATCAATCTGTGTGTGAGTTGGGGAGCACACCCAGAGTTCAGCCACTTCTCCAATAAGTCTCAGCTTTTACTTTCTTCTCAGACCTCTCCAGTCTCCCTTGCACGTCAGCATTGTTTCTGGTCAGCCAGAGATGTGCACAGTGCTTATCTCTCTCCCTCTATGGCCTTCTCATTTCTAAGATCTCCCTATCAAATTTCTGCTGGTCTGATCGTTGTCCTAACTGAGACTGCAACCTGGGCTAGAAAAGCTGTGGGTTTTCCCCGCTCATTTCTTAATAAGTTTGCTGCGTCTAATGACTATGCCATCTTGAGTTTTCAGCCTCCATTCCAAGCTGACTGTCCTCTTCTCCGTGGCAGCAGGGCGTTTTCAGGGCCATTCCTGCCCTGGTAAATCCACTAGGTCATGAACTGGGTGGGGGTGAAGGGATGGAACCAGTCCCAGGTGAGAGGGCCAGATATTCCTACGGTTTTTACCCAATTTTAGTAGTTTTCCATGATAAATACTTCTCAATTTGTTGTTTAAATTTGATCAGTCTCTAGAGCCCTGAAACCCTTGTCTTATATGTGTTCATATTATTTATGTGGGAGATGATTTGCTTCTTCACACTGCCATTGCCAGAATTCCTTCTGTCTAAATCTGGTTTAAAGAAGATTTTTATGTCAAAGAGAGGGACGGGGATGACTTGTCCTTACCCAGTTCTCCTCAATTTCCTTTCTCAGGATTCTCTCCAAGGTCACACATTTGCAAAACAGCTTAAATGTTTGTCTTGTGTGTCAGCAAACATCATCGTGTCCTAACACGTTCCTAGCATCCTAGGAACTCATTTTTTCACTGAGAAAAGTCATTTTTCACTTTCCATCAACATGCCTGGGAAGATTGAAACTGTTTTTCACTCAGCCTACCCATTACACAGAAGATAATATGGGCCAATATTTTTTTCCTTCTTATAAGTGTAGAGAAATCATAAAGTCTATCATCTTAAGAGACTGCATCACTTACTATGTGACATAAATGTTTTCTTTTCTTTTCTTATGTTTTTTTAAAAAAAATTCAGCTAAAATAAAAGTGCTTTATAGACTAACGTCGTAACACTTTTTTGTTAATGGTCTGGCATGAAAGAAAGAGCTGATAGTAGGGAATCATTGTGGCCTAAAACATGATAAAATGTTACTATAGGGAAACCAATAGTTAAATTAGTTCTCAATAAGTATAATTCATCTGCTTAAAATTAAAAGCAACTTAACATTTATAACTTTCCATAGTAGACTTTTCATATGAATCAATTTAAAAAATGAGAAAAAATGCTTTGTATCTTTACTTTGTGTTCAAACGTATGGTAAACATAACTATAGATAACACACCAGGAAGAGAAGCACTCAGAGAAATTGGGACTGGACATTGCAGGATCTTCTTTCTCCTTTCCTGGAATGTCAAAATGAGTAGGAATAACTGAACTTTTCCAAATGTATAAAACTAATAGACTCAGTCAAAGAGAAGAGGGAAAGCAATGGCTAAGCGAATTCTTGATCTTACCCAAATCTATTTGTGTTTTACTTGGAGCTTCAGGGCTGTCTGAGTCTAAAGTATGTTCATCAACATCTCCTCACTCTCTTAAACGTAAGTTTACTTGTACTAGGATAATAATTAGAAATATTGGTAAGATTTCCTTTTTTAATTATTTTTTATAAAAGGTCATTTCTTTTATTCTGATCCTTTCCTTCATTAAAACTGAGCTATATTATCTCATGACACTGAGTTGTATTTTCTTTGAAGGGAAATCATTAAAGATCCACTGGAACTAAGATTCAGATTCTAGGGTTTCAGGTCGTAAATCAGGGCTCGAAATCCATGGCTTTCTGTTGCAAGAGCAGAAACTTGAGAGGGATAAGGCTTTTGTTTCCTCCTCTTCTTCTTTCCTCTATGAAATGTTGGGAGGAAAGCACATATACAGTGGCTATTGCTGGGTGATCTAAAAGTCACGTGAAGAGAACTTTGTCTGTACGGTGGAGGAGATGCAAAGAGTGAGACACCCAAGAAGAGACCTGAATGGTACCTGCCATTTCCACGGATTAAAAACCACAGGAGGGGAAAAAGGGTGGAGAAAGAATTGATATCTCACCTCTGGCCACTTCTTAACCTAAAAGCCAACACTAAGAGCATGGACCAGGCCATGCTCAGTGTCTTTAAAGATGTAAATACCATCACTTCCTTCCACCCTGATGAAAACGACATTGCAAGGAAGGGAACATTACCTACTTTACAAAGCCCTCCCAAAGCAATCTGCTTTCTGGAGTCATCTCACCAGTAGGGTCCAATCTTCCTGAATTTGCATTTGCATAACTAAGAGGAGACACACATGAGATTCTTCCTCAATATGAAGATTTATTTCAGAGGGATTGAGAATCTGAAATCTTGAGATGGCTTCAGATGTCCATTTATAGTCATAAAAGACACTAGCATTTTCATTTTTTGCCTTGAGGCAGGCACACTGTTACACACCTAGAACTTGGGAACTTAAGGTTCTCAAGTCGTATTGCCTCATTCACGGTAGGTAGGAGAACATTCAACTTCAGTCAGGCAAATATAACATTAACTCAGTGAGATCCTCCCTAGAATTGAGCAATGTAAAGAATGAAAAACAACATATGAAAACCTCGTTAACATTTTCCAGAAAAAAAAATACATGGGCTCCATATTCTTTAGAAAGAAAACATATCATGGAAATTGTGTTTATAAGTGCCAACTACTGTGACTTAATAGCAAGAGCCTGAAGTTTCTCTCTCTTTTCTAAATAGCTGATAGACGAGGCAAAGGGGATTTATCACTTTTTAATTAAGCTCACGTCAACTTGTGAGGTTTATTTCAGTACAAATCTGTTGACCAAAGTCCTTTTGGAAGAAACTGGCTCTTGTTGAAGCTTAAGTATTCATGGGAAATTTCACAATCAGCAAGGACTACTCCTTGGGCTTAGCTGCCACATTTCAACTAGGAAGGACGTGCATTCTAGTGTTTCCTCTGTGCCTAGCATATTTATGGAAATGCACTTAAGATCAATCTTTGTTATTTTAAAATCCACACAGCAGTTCTCACTGCCCAGAGGGAAAAATAAATCTTCTGAGACTCCAGTTGAACCCCAAACCAATGGACACTGCACCCACCACCTGACTGCTGCTCCAAATGTGGAATTCAGAAGGCCTCTGAAAAAGACCAATGATGTCATTGACTCTATGGAAATAAAATTAAAATGTGGACTCCGGTTCTTTTTATCAAGGTTCAATAGATTTCCTTTTAATAACAATCAAGACTTTTATTAAGTTTTGGAGATGAATCTCTGTGTGTCTCTGATAAGTTGGAGGTATAAGGAACAAAGGAGAAACTCAAAGAATATGTATTAAGCCCAGAACACAGTTAAACTCACCCAGATTTAAAATGACTCCCATTTGCTTTTCAAATGCTGCTTGCTATTTTAAAATTTACTCAACTATGGTAAAGATTCAAAATAACACTCATAGCCTTCATGAGCTTGAAACAGAGGTCAGCAGTCTTGTGAAGGGACATACGGGGAGATCATGGGAGAGGTCTGGCCTGGGTGTGAGGGTCTGAGAAGCCCGGGCAGCAGGCCTTGATAGCTGGAGCCTCGAAGGTTAATGCAGAGCCCAGGGTGGCCTTGATGGGCCCCATGGTCCCAACAGTCCTTACGGTTCTAAGTTCCACTAGCCTCCGCCAACCATGTCCTGCCTCTCCCTCCTCTTTGAATGGCCCCTGTGTTTTGCCTTTGATTCTTTCTCGTGGTTTTTCTGTGCCCATAACCGTTTTCCCCTGTCAATACCCCAAGCGTTTTCAACAACCCGCACGCTAGGAAGCCTTGTCCGAAACATCCATGACACAGGCTGCAAGTTTCATTACCACCTTGCATTCCCATGCAACTTTGTTCCTTTCCTGCTGCACAGAGGTAGGGGTTCAAAGTTCCTAACAGGACTGGAGGATTGATGGGGAGGTGGGACCGGGCAAACGGTAAGGCTACAGGGGTCAGCAGGAAGATGGTCCTGAAAAGATGCACCCAACATCCCTTTTCCTCCCTCTTATGGGCTAATTGTGTCTCTCCCAAATCACTGTGTTGAAACTTAACCCCCAAGGTATGGTATTGAGAGGTGGGGTTTTGGGGATGATTATGTCAGGAGGGTGGAGGCCCCATGAATGGGACTTAGGTTCTTATAAAAGAGACCCCACAGAGCTCCATTGCCCCTTCCACCATGTAAGGACACAGTGAGGAAGCACCGTCTATGAACTGACAGGAGGACTGGAATCCCCTCTCAGACCCCTAATCTGCTGGTCCCTGGACCTTGGACCCCAGCCTCTGGAGCTGTGAGCGAAAAGTCTGCTGTTGAAGCCTCCCCCTGCCCCCAGTCTGTGGTATTTTGTTACAGCAACTGGAACGTACTGAGACTCTGCTGGTACCTATCACCATCTGAGACACCCTCCTTGTGCCCTGTGTTGGTGAACATGACCCTGGAGAGGGAACTGGACACTGGCAATGCCTCTTCCTCCTCCCATCCCACGTCCCCAAATCCAGTTAAGCGATGGTCTCATTTCTGTCGGTTCCTCTTCCCTTCTAACTTGTTTACTAAAGCTCTTTGGTGTCTATCTTTACCGCTTCTTGTCGGAGTATTTTGCAGCCTTCCCTCTCATGTCTGTCTCGGGTCCTCTGGTGTCTGCACCAGCCTCTGCGTTGTTGCCAGAAGCTTCTTTTTTTTTTTTTTTTTTTTCGGTACGCGGGCCTCTCACTGCTGTGGCCTCTCCCGTTGCGGAGCACAGGCTCCGGACGCACAGGCTCAGCGGCCATGGCTCACGGGCCCAGCCGCTCCGCGCCATGTGGGATCTTCCCGGACCGGGGCACGAACCCGTGTCCCCTGCATCGGCAGGCGGAGTCTCAACCACTGCGCCACCAGGGAAGCCCCAGAAGCTTCTTTATAACCACAGACATCAGTGTGTCACTCTTCTCTGTAGAAACCCTTTCAAGACGTGCCTACGGGTCAAGGACAGTACACTAGTGGCTCTGTCATAGCACAGGGGACATTGAAGCACTCTTACTGTCACGTCGAATGCCACCTTTCAGGGTCGAGGAGGGTGTCCTTTCTGTGTTTCGAGTGTCGAGGTGGGGACGTGGAAGGGACCCCCATGTGTCGCTGGACCAGAGGAGGAGAGAGCTTTCTGGGGCTCCTGTGCACGTGGGTTATGGGACAGAACACAGTTCCTATTCCTCAGAGGAGTGACATGAAGTGAGGGGTAAATGAAAGCATTTGAAATTGATGACTAAAGGCCATTGATCTTCACAACGGAAGTTACAGGCTAATGGTGATGTTGGAAGTTGGATTGGGAAGGTGAGGGGGGTGAAATGGGCAGTACAAACTCTCTCTAGAAGTGGGGAGGGAAGGTAAAGTGGGTGTGTAGCTCCAGGGTAAAGTAGGGTGAAGGGAGGATTCTAAAATGATTTTTATTAATAATTAAAAATAAAGAATTTAAACCTGCAGGCTATAGTAACCCTCCCTCTCACGCTCTTTCCAGAGCACCTGCGAGGCTCTGGGCTCTGAGGTCAGCCCATCACTGGGGAAGCTTGTTACGACCTCGCAGAGCCATGATATACCAACCAGGGTTTTACAGAAAAACCGCATAATTAAAAATGTCACTATTATTGCAGCACATTTTCTTTATATAGGAGCAGGTGGAGGCTAGGACCTGGGGGCAAATAAATACCTCTTTGTTGTTGTAATATAAAACAGGGTTGTTTTTTAAAATTATTATTATGACTTACGGCATTTCATTAAAATTGATCAGCCAGGTTTAATGCAGGATTGACTGCTGTGAATTTGTAAACTTACCTTAAAGAAAAACCAATTTGTGTCAAAAAAATCTGTAAACCAATCACTCAAGTAACTATTAGAACGTGAATTTCTGTACCGTGTGAATTGTGAGGGGGGAGTATTTACATGCTGTGTGTCTATGACCGGAGATACGTCAGCAGCGCTGGGGACAGAGGTGTGTTGAGACAAGTGGCTAGATTTTTGCTCCTTTTCACTGAAAGATGACACCCATGTCTGTTTGCTCTATTTGACGAGGCCCTGATACGTGGAGAACACGTGCTGAGTGGTGTGTAATTTGAAGATAAACAGCATTCATTCACCTGCTAACTCTTCAAGTCCATAGCAGAGGGTAATATCTGAAATGAAGACACTGTGGGGAGATTGTGACAGCAATTCTGTTTTCTTGGAAGATACAGTCTCTCTTTAACTCAATGTACATAGAGATGTAGCCAAGTGGTGGGCCTGAGCTGATCCCCTTGGCATATCCATTTGCTACCTGAACATTAAAAAAGAAAAGGGAATTGTCACTCTGCCGTGAATGGGTCAACCACAGCAGACATGCTTGGCTTCACCCCACATTCAGCCCTGTCCACACGCCCACCTCTGTGGGCAGGTTTAAGATCTTCCATGAGTTTCAGGGGAAGCACCTCCTATTCCAGCTGTTGGGGTAAATCTTGATTCATCTGTGCCAATCATGAACTCAGATTACCATAGTCTTGGTTTAGAGATAGTCACGTCATTCATGTCTGGCTAGAGAAAGGTCTCTCTAGCAGGGGTTTTGAGAAGGGTTTTCCTGCTCCTGAGTTAATGAAACAGAAAACGGTTGCTTTGTTTTCCTGGACGTTATCTTGTCCAGATGTGGCTCTAAACCGCTCTGGCCATCATGGGCAAGACTGAGGACAAAATCAGCCTGTGGAACAGCCTGGGGGAACCAGGAGATGAAATGAACCGGGCCCTTCCTTACTTCACCAAGACGCTGAAGCCACCAGCACTGGAGCCCCTTTAAGCTTCTCGTCACATGAGAAAACAAATCACTTGTTTAAGCCAATTCGAATCAGGATTTTCCTTCTTAAGGCTGAAGTATTCTAACTGACACACCATCTGCTGAGAATGATCACCAACAAGAACGTAAATACTGCCACCCATTTGGGGCTGGTACTATTGAACGTTTAATGACACTCACTAGGATGAAAAAATGCTGATTTCTTATACTGATGATGTCATTCTCTGAGGGAAACTTAGTGCCCTGGTTGATAGACAAATTTCCTAATGAGCTTGGGTTAGGAACAAAAAAATTATCATATGGAAAATTATAGTAAAACACATGGCAGCATTGACTTGGAAGTAACTTAAGTCTACAAATGAACTTGAATTAATTATTGTTAAGACTTAGGATAAGCTGAGTATGGTTGCAGGTGCTTTAAACCCAGGCAAGGCAAGATCAAGCAAATAGAAACACTAAGGCCCCACAGCAAGTAAAGGACAGAGCTGAAATTCACACCTAGGGAGTTGACTCTATAGTGTGTGCTTTTTGCCATTAAACTAAAGAGCCCTACAACACTGTAGGTCAAGGGTCAGTGGACCAACTCGTGTGGTTCTTTGTCCAAAGGCCATGAAAACGGCACACGGTAACCCCTGTTCAGGTCATGCCATTTGCTTAAGATTTAGGCATCCCTGTATGAAAAACACTGGAGTGCATCCAAACTGAGACAGTCAAATGAATTTGAAAAGAGTCACTTATATAGGAAATATATAGGAATATATATTTATATGTATTATATATAATATTATATATAATATATAATATTATATATAATATATAATATTCCTTATATAGGAATATTAAGGGTCACTTATATAGGAAAATAAGTTAAGAAAATATAAGAGATTAAATTTGTTTGGACTAGACGAGATACATTCTGAGGTTTCAAAAATTTGAAGTTCTGTTGCCAGAAAAATGGCGATCAACTGTTCTTTATAATAAGATTAAATCCACTCTTCTGAGCTCTTGTAATATGCCAGGCACATACTCTTTATGTTCATTTTTGTTCCCCAGGAGTCACAGTGTCTTTACCCCTGCTCATTTTTTTTTACTTCTGTTCCATTTCTGGTCACAGTGTTATTTATCTCATTTTTTATACTAGTTATGACATCTTTATTTTAATGTGAACATATATACATGTATTGTTTAAACATAAGAAGGGTGAATTATGCCAAAAGTAACTGTGTCATATTAACAGAAATTAATGGATTATTGTTATGAGTAAAAATACTTTTTATTGATGATGAAACTGTTGCATGTTCATTGTAGAAAAACTGGAAAATGGAAAAAAAGCAAAATAAGTAAAAACTTAAAATTTTGTTGAAGTCCAAAGATAATCACTGTTGATACTTTATACTGACACAAAAATACATGCATGTGTGTATTTAAGTATTACAAAGATGGACTAGTACTGTACACGGTATTTTGTAATCTGCTTTTTTACTTAACTAAATCTTCAAAAACTTTTCTACTTCAGTAAACAGTTATTTACAATATAAGTTGTACTTCTTGCTAGCAAGGTATACATAATTTATTTTATTCAATCCTCTAATAGTGGGCATTTGCTTGTTAGTTATTTTCAGTTTTACTGAGAGCTTTGAGTACAAATTTCTGGTGATTAAATCTTTGGTACATTCTTAATTAACTCCTGGGTACAAATTACTCAAAGGGGAATTGCAAGGTCAGATCGAATGCATGTATTTAAAATTTTTGATAATTACATGCTTGTGGACATCAGTGTTTCTTCTTTTTGAATTGTCAGTTGATAAATTTGTCCCTTTTTAAAATTGAAGAATTTGTATTAATTTATAATATGTCTTTACATGTTACAACTAATAATCCTTTGTCCTACATTACAAATAGTTTACCCATTTTGTCTCTTGATATTTAATTTTATTAACTGTGCCTTTTGACAGAGTAAAATCTGTTGGACATTTCCTTAATAACTTCATTCTTTTCTTTTTGCTTAAAAAGAGCTCCTCAATTCCAAGTGTCTATATATAAATGGATATTTTCAGTCTTTTTATGGTTTGATTTCCTTGTTACTTTCTGATTATTTTTATATTGTTGCTATTGTTTATTGATTTTAATATCTTTTGCTGATTTCAGCTGACTCTGTTGGTTTTCTCAGACTGTCATCAGGAATTAATAATTCTGGATTCTTTGAAAATTTTATATCTTTTTTCCTTTCTCATGTCTTATCACATTGGTTAGAAAATCAAACACCCAATATAAAATAATAGAAATACAAGCAGGCAGTGTTATTAACTTTAACGGAATTCTTATAATGTTACCTCCTGAAATATTATATTGCCTATTGGTTTGAAATGGCCACTTTTTCATATTAAAGAAGCATCAGTCTATCCCAAGTTTACCATGCAGGGATGTTAGATTACCACGCATGGATGTTAGATTTTATCCAGCAGTTTTTGCCATTTATCATGATAAACTATAGTTTTTCTCCTTTTATCTATTGATATTTTATATCTTGTGGATCAATTTTCTTATTTTAAAACAGTCAGATTTCTAGCTTAGATCTTATTTGTTCATACTCTATTATGGTTTTTTCCTTATTTCCTCATATTTTGTCTTTCCCACATGTTCCTCTATTTTGGAATATTTTATATATCAACTTTAGAATTTATTCATTGGAAGTGTGAAAGAAATTGCTAATGTAATCATTGGAGGTTTATGTTTTTATTGGAAAATATTTTCTATCTGTGAAACTCTGGGAGTTTCTTCTACAGTTATGGACCAGATTTAAGCCTACTACATCTTTTTATTCTCTTTTGCTAACTAATGTTTAACTGATATATTTAATTAACACAGAATTATATATATATTATTTGCTTATGTCATTAATCTCACCTATATCTGCTTTTATGTCTTCCTAATTTTATGTGAATTGTGAAGCTCTTTATTTCCTGATTATACATGCAAGAATTTGATTTTGTTAAATTTTAAAAGACTTGAATTTTTTATTAATTAGGCTATTGATTCTAAATTATTTTATATTCAATCTATAATTCATTCTTTATGATGTCAGGTTTATTGTGTTTTCCTTTACCTAATTTCTTAATTTGACCTCTTAGTTGATCTATGTGTATGTAACTTTGTTCAAAAATGAAAGTGTTTAATACTTTGAATTAGCATATGGGTATAGTGCTGTCCACATTCAGACGTGCAGCATCCTTATTAATTCCTGCACAGTCCATAATTGTGGGTTGATTTCTTCTTTGCTCAGTTGTGTGGGAGACTAGTCTTGCTCTGCTCTAAGTCTAAGAGATTGATTTTATTGTGGTTGTGTAAAGGTATGTTATTTATTTCTAGCGTATGTGTGTGATGAGATAATGTCACGTATATAATTTCCACTTCTGGGGAATTTATTAAATTTTTGTGGCACAATGTATGATAAGTATTTATACATATTTAAGACTGTACATATTTAATGTAATCTTAAATATGTATACATATTTAAGACTACATTTAAGACTGTATGTAGACTGTGATAAATAATCATTTTTTGGTTCAACTATATTGGTTATATTAGTTTGTTCTTCTATGTAATTGAATAATGATTATTCATTTTCCCTCCCTCCCTCCATCTCTTCCTTTCTTCCTTTCTTCTACAGATAATTGAGTCCCCATTTTTGTGCTCCTTCTCTATTTCTCATGAGGTTGCTATGTTTGATTTTTGAGCTCATCTTTCTCTTTGTTCCATGACAATATAAGTGAATCAATGAGCACATCCTGCACTTTATGTTCCCTTCTTGACCTTGCCATCATGTCGGTGCTGGAATTCCACATGCTGCTAATTCCATATCCAGCAATAGAATAGAGTCCAAATTCCCTGCACCCTGCCAGTCCCCTAGGCCTCATCCCCCTGAAGTGGAAGACAGTTCCTTCTGCCATTGCCTGGTGATGCTGCTGAGATTCAGAAGGAAGAGTTGTATGCCATCTGCCTTCTGTCTTCCTTTCTTCATCTATCCCAGCTCCATTGGTACCCCATCTACCAAAATTCCTCCTCTGTTAAGGTAGGTAGATGGTACCTTCTCTAATTTCAGAGGAAATATTGGTCATTTTGCTAGAGCTATAACAGTAGATTAAACACCTGTGCTTATCTTACCAGAAAATTCATTGTTAAAGTTCTTGGAAGAAATAGCCCATGCTCACTGCCTGTCCTCAGTCCAACATAATTTTTTTTCATATGATTTGGCTAAAACTCTTCTCCATAATGACATGCCCACCGTGTTAGCTGTTTTTAAGCCAGGATTCAAAATATATAAGTCATATCTGGTTATCAACCACATTTCTTGAAGACCAAACACAATACATACTTACACCCTTGTTCAGAGTTAACACCTAAATTCCACATCTACTGCAGGAGCCCAGTGACAGTGAACTGGCCATCAACTTAACTTGGAGATTCTTTTCATCCTTGGAATTTGAGATATAGGCTGCAGTAGATCTTGATGTGTTCTTTCTATATACGACACCAAAATAGTCGATTTTACAAATATGTCATAAACCAGGCCTGTCTTAATAGCAGTGCATGAGAGAAAACACCTGAAAAATTTGGGTTTCTCTATTCTGGTGAAACGGCTAGCTAAACAAACAGACCCCAATTGACCTAAATTTGTAATGACTTAGAGAGTATGGACATTTATTTCTCACACACAGCAATTCCAAGGTGGGAAATTCAGGTTAACTGGGCACCTCTGCCCTGCAGGAGCCTTCCAGGACCCAGGTTTCTTCCCATTTTCTGCTCTGTCATCCCCAATACCTCTGTCATTTTCTGCATGGCTGGAGCTCAGTCACTCCATCTGGATTCCCACCTGCAGGAAGAGAGAAGAGAGGAGACAGTTCTGAAGTCTTAATTCCCAAATCCAGAAGTGGCATCCATCACTTGTGTTCACGTTCCACTAGTCAGAACGTAGACATATCGTGCATCTAACTACAAGGAGAGTTGAGAATTGTAGTTCAACTAAGCAGTTATGTGTTATGAGGCTACGATTTTGTTACCATTGAGACCAGGAGGATGGATTTTAGAAGACAGCTACCAATCTCCTCAATGACCATCTTCTTCAATAGTATGTTTTTAGAAATAAGAGGGAAAAGCTAGATCCATTTTAGATAGAATTAATAGAATAAAATCCTTTGGGTCCTAAAAAATAATGACCTGATTGTCCTCTGCAAAGATCTGTCTCTTCTATATTATATTATTTAAAATTTTGGTGCTTTATTTTAAAAGGTGCAGAGATCACTCAGTGCCGTGCAAGCAGAATTGTTGACCAATTGTGTTACACTAAATACAGTTGAAAGGGGCATTTCACTTCGAGGAAAATAAGACTAAGAGGAAGCCTGGTTACTATGTTAATTTTGTGAAAATCTATCATATAGAAGAGAAAGCAAGTTAGAAAAGGATGTTACAATGATTGTTGGAAGTTGACCTGGTACTTCTAAGATCTCTTCTGGAATGATATTTCTATGAAAAATAGAAAACATACCTTACCTTACCATACCTTAAATTCAACATACCTTACCCAACATTTATTGAGTTTCTACTGCTGGCCGAACACTTTGCTGAGTGCAAGACATACAATGGTGGGACATGACCTCTATTTCAAAGTCTGTATCCTGTCACATCACATAGTGCACATTTTCAACTACATTTTCTATTTGCTTCAATAATTGAATCTCCTTAATCTGAGAGCATTTCAGATATTGCTCCTTTATATTAGCTTAGTTGACTGCTGGTGTTTAGTTATTTAGTTGCTGGATTATCACAGGATAGTCTAAAATTGAAACTACATCACTTTCTTTATTTCTTTCTTCTTTTGTAAAATTCTGTCTATGCTTTAGGAATTTTCTTTCAGAAAATCATGTTTTAAATGCCCAGTTAGAGAATGCAATCTAGAATCAGGTGATGAAGATAGCTTTCCAAAGGATTTGGACAATTTATTTGATCTTTTTCATCTTGGATTCTAAATTTGATCTATAGGGCTCAAGGGGATTTAAAAATGCTTTAAAATGCACATAGTATAGAAAGTCTGATTTTTATGTGAAACGAACTTTTCAAATCCACACTTCTTTTCCTACTCTTTGTATCAATGCTTCTTTTTGCAAGGTCATCATTACTATTCACCACACCAAGACAAAAGAAGGGAAAAAATAGTAGCACTTCTGATGCCTAAAGTACCATAAATTTAGTTACAATCATTTACAGAGGTGAAGAAAAAATATAGTGAGAGAAACTTTGTGTGAGAAATTCAAAGCTTGTAATTAATCAATCTAAGCTAGGAAATCATTAATACTTTTTGTTCTTTTTTTTTAAACATACTTTCAGGAAGAAATAGGCATAGTAGATAAATAAATAAAACGTTGAAAATTATTCTTAAAGAAAGTCTATTACAGGTATAAGTTTTGAAATTATTACTTTGTATCGTTATAATACATGTATGTCAATAGTAATTTTTAAAGATACTTCAAAAATACGTAAGCATTTATATATGAAACCTTTTTGGAAAAGCTCCTTAGAATGAGGACCTGGGGTGTGTTTATTTAGCAATTTAATGGAAACCTACAAACTCAACAAAAATGCCAATCCACTGGTCTCAGAACTAGGTGTAGCTTTCCCACAACTGCCCATGGAATCTGGAAACTGGTCTAGTTCATCCCTAAGCTCACTTTTAGTGTAACTTTGGGCAGAGCATCTGTCTGCCATTCACCGCTGGGTCCTTGAAGTCAGCCACAGAGACTGGCACATAATAAACTCTCAGTAAATATTTGCCAAGTGAACACGTGAATTAGGCATTTAGCAAAGATGTCCCCGCCTCACTAGTAAGAGATATCACCATGATGGGTGTTCGTGGAAGGTCTCTGAAGCACAGGGCTCCTGCCTGGAAAGAGCAGGGCAAACGTTCCTTGAAGCAGACATAACCTCTGGCAATATTTTGAGGTGACTTTTATATGTGTCCTTTGCCTTTTTTAAAAAAAACTATTAAGGCATAATTTATGTACAATAAAAGGAACACGTCTTGTGTGTTTGGTTTGCTGAATTTTGACAATTGCATGCACTTGTGTAACTACCAATCAAAACAAGGGCTAGAATACCTCCGTAACTTCTGAAAATTCCTTACCAAACAAAACAAGGGCTAGAATACCTCTGTAACTTCTGAAAATTCCTTTGTGCCCCTTTCCAGGAATTCCCCATGCTGGCCTTCGACCCTCAGGCAGCCAGCCACCTTCCTGAGTTCTCTCACCGCAGACCAGGTGCCTGTCTTGTTTTTCAGGTGTTTGAAGACAAACAGCATCTCTACTTTGTGATGGCTCCTTTCACTCACAATAATATTTTTGAGATCCATATATCAAAAATTTGTTCCCTTTTATTAGTGGTGGTATTCCATTGTAAGAAAATACTATGGTTTATTTATCCGTTCTCTTCTCGGCAGGTATTTTGGTTGCTTCCAGGTTGGGACTATTTTGAGCAAGACTATTATGGATGTTCTTTTTTTAAATTGAAGTATAGTTCATTTACAATGTTGTGTTAATTTCAAGCGTACAGCAAATTTATACACATATAGTCTTTTTCAGATTCTTTTCCGTTATAGGTTATTACAGGATATTGAGTAGAGTTCCCTGTGCTCTACAGGAGGTCCTTGTTTTTTACCTATTTTATATATAGTAGTATGTATCTATTAATCCCAAACTCCTAATTTGTCTCTCCCCCCTCATTATGAATATTCTTATACAAGTCTTTCTGTGGGCATATATTTTCATTTGTTTTGGGTAAATACTTAGGAATGGAATTACTGAGAGGGTCCAGATCTATGATGATCTTTCTATGAAACTGCTAAACAATGTGATTGTACCATTTTACACCCCCTCCAGCAGTATATACAGCCATGCTGTACACCCTTGCCAACATTTGGTATTACCAATCTTTTTTATTATAACCATACATAGGTGTGATAAGTTATTTCAATGTAGTATTCATTTTTATTTCTCTGATGACTAATCATGCAATACTTTAATGCATTAGCTATTCATGTATCTTCTACTGTTAAGTGTCTTTTCAAGTCTGATTTATTGGATTGTCTTTTAATTATTGATTTGTAGGAGTTCTTTGTATATTCTGAATGCAAGTATTTTGTCAGTTATATGTATTGCAATATATTTTTTCAATCTGCAACTTGTCAATTCATTTTCTTCATAGTGTCTTCTTAGAAGTGGAAATTTTTAATTTTGATGAAGTCCAACTTATTATTATTTTTTTATTATTAAGGCTTTTAGTGTTATTTCTAAGAAATGCCTGTCCATTCCAAGACTGCAAAATCTCTCCTGTTTTGTTCTAGAAATTTTCTTGTCTAGTGTTGATATTTAAGTATATAATTCATCAAGAATTAATTTCTTGTGTGTGAAGTGTCTAAAGTTCATGGTTCACTGTTTTCCATATATCCAGTTGTTCCAACACCATTCGTTAAAATAACTTTCTTTTCTTCAGCGAAATGACTGAGAACCTTCCTTGCTTGAAGATAAAGTAACTGTATATTTGTGGGTCTATTTCTGGATCCTCTTCAGTTCCATTAATCTATTTTTCTATCATTGCACCAATACCACATTCTCTTGAAAACTCTAACATTATAGTAAGTCTTGAAATCAGATAATATAAATATTCAAACTTCATTGCCATTTACAACATTATTTTGTCTATTCCATTTATATATTATATATTTTATATATAATAGTTTATTTTATAATTTATATAGTACATAATATATAATATATAGGTATACAACATATACACAATATTTGCCAATTGCTTCCCCCCAAAGACTGCTGGGAATATTATTGGGATTGTGCTGAATTTACAGATGAATTGCAATTGAATAGGCATACTACATAATTGTGTCTTCTAATCCATGAACATGGTATACATCCTCATTTATTTAGGTCTCTAGAGACTCTCCAAATGAAATCAGTCCCCTCAAGGAGAGCTGTGGAGCTTTGTCCTCACAGCCTGCTCCCCTCCCCCCACCACCGGGAAGTACATCTGTGACTGCACAGGAGCAGAGGTCCAGGACAGTAACATGCTTCTCCTGGAATAACAACTCCTGCTCTAGGGGCAGGTGCTGGGAGGGGGGCATGTGGTAGCTCCCAGTTTTCTATGCTTGCCCCTACTTGTAAACCTCTGAACTATGAACAAGTAGGGGTGGAAGCAGTTGGGACCCCAGTGTTCCCAGCCTGCTGTCCTTGGGGTAGATCTCCCACCTGCAAGTAAGGGACAGATGGGGGAAGAGAGATCTGGTCCTCTTGGCCATGCTTGCCTGCAAAAGAGCTTCTACAACATGGGGTCAGGGGAGATTAAAAGTCTTAGTGGCTTGCCCTTCCTATGGTGAAATCATATCTGGGGTTAGAGGTAGACCCCGTCTTCCTGGCTGTGCCCATCTGTAGTAGAGGACCCAAGTGGAGCTTCTGTAACACTGACTTTTTGCAGGGAGAGAATAATGCCACATACTCTTGCTGTTCTTACTGAGATGTAGTAGATTTTCTTGAATAAATGTTTCTTCATTTTCTGTATGCCCTTAGGACAATTTCCAGAGACTATAAATACTTGATTTTCATGGTTTTTACCAGTTAAAAGGTTGTTTTGCTGGGGAGAGGGTCTGATGGGCTCACTCCACCATGCCAAAAGTCTCACATCTAAGCTCACTGGTTTTTTGATGTCTTATTTTAAGAATGAATCAGCCATGAGGAAAGATGGCTCTTCCTGAAGCCATGATTACTGGAAGGAAGCCATGGTTACTGGAAGGAAGCCTATGGACAAAGAGTGGAAATTGCTCCAAGCTTCTCCTCACCCAAAGCTCACTCTCTCCAGAGCTCCTCAGTTGCCCCCTGAGCTGCTCATTCCCTAGGGGGATGAGTGACCTGCCCAGATCTGTCGTCTTTCATGATTAGCATTCTGGAATATGTCGCTGACATTCACTAATTACGTCATTCTCAGTTATAAAGATCCTGTTCAGTATTTCATCCCCACCCCCCGGGTCAGGTGCTCTGGGTTTCCTTACATAGCAATAAGGTCAACTCATGGAGGAATTAGTGTTTGTGTACTGGTGGAAGCACCTGAAGGAATCTCTGGGCTGCTTTCTTCCCCGCCAGGTAGCACATATGCAACCAGATAATGGGCTTTGAGGGATGACATTCCCATTTTTATAGTCTCAGACAGTGGTTTCCAAATTTTGTGACTATGGCAAACTTTCACCATACCAAAAAGATACAAGAAATAACACCAATTGTAATGAGTTTTTATAAGGCTAAATTTAATCACTTTAAAGGATTGATTCTGGGCTTGTATCTTCCTATTTTTGTTAAAATGACCTTTCTGTAATGAAACATTGGTTGTAGTAGATGCTAGTTTTGCTTGGTTTAATTTTAATATTATTATGTTATGTTCTTGCCTAACATGTGTTACTAAATATGTTTTGCAAATGTCACTGTTTCCGATGTCAGGGACCTGCAGCTCCAACCCACCAAGGTAACTAAAGATGGACATTTCACACCAAATTAGAGACAACAGTAGTCCTATTGAACCCACTGAAGAAGGCATTTGGGGCCATGCAGAGATTTTCTCCACCACTTAAATCTACCTATCTGATGCAAGATCTCATAGTGGTGTTCTATTAGAGAAATTAGGACAAAGAGTTTTAATCCATTTGACAATTTGACTTTTGCTCACATAGACATCCTGCTGAAACCAAAGTCTTGCTAAGTCAGAATAATAACATCACTTTCATCGTCCTCCCCAGCATGTGATTTTGATAAAGAAGAAAACCTGATTAGTCTTGACAGTTTACTCACCACGTAAGAGACCACTTATTTTTCAGTGCTAATTTCTAGGAAGCTATAAGGAGATTTTTTGTTATTAAGGAATAATCATCCAGTTCATTTAACAAACACTAAAAAGTATATAAAACAGAACACTTGCCAAAAATAGAACCACACGTTTAACTTTCTACATTTTATAATTTTAGTAAATAAGAAGAGTTTGCATTATTATGGCAAATCTGTCACTAAAAGTTACCTAATTTTGCTACATTAATTTATCGGGAAAGGTTTGGTTAAATCAGATGTCCTACAATAAGTACATAGAAAGTACGTACGTTTAGTAAAATCATATTCTATGAACTGAAATACGTAAAGATCCCCTGAATGTGTCTTGTTTCCCTTTGTGAGGTAAGTTAATGTTTTTATTAGCCATTGGCTATCATTCAGATCCCATTTTTAGAATCTAGCTTATTTGGTAGTTCTATGTGGTCACAGGTTACTATCTGACCATGATGAGAAATAAGAGTGCTACTAAGGGGCTTATTAAAAGTTCCAATGGAGAATTAGCGGTCTGGGGTTGGTCTTTCTCTCAGTAACTGTATGTGTCAGGGAAATGTCCTAACCTCTCTGAGCACCTAGAAAATAGGAACAATCACTGTCCTTCCTAACTGACAAGTCAGGTCTGTTTCAATCAAGCAATAAATGATTGTATGCTAATGTACCCTAAAAACTGAATGGTGATTATGTAAAATATTGTCAACTGTGACCAATGCCCAGGTAAAATGAGGAAGATATAAGAAAATTGAACTTTCTAGTTTGACATTATGTTTTCTATAAACCCAAACCTGTATGATGCATGGAAAAAACCTCTTCAGTTACTTTTATTCTACATCATGGATTCACTGCAAGTTTTGCAGAAGGTTTGGACATTGTATTTTAACACATCTTCTAAGAATGGAACACATCGTTAGTTTCTTGGATCTCAGAGAGTCACAGTACAAAACTTTCCTGCCTTTGTCCCACCCTAAGCAATCTAACTAGTTCTGGGAAGGGACCCAGAACACATAAATTTAAATATGAAGAATATATACATAAGATAATGGAACAGTTGCCAACAAATATATTTCCAGAACAGAGCTCCAGCTACACGCCGGATTACATGGTACAAAATAGTCTCATAATAAGGTTGATAATGCTAGAGAACCACAGAAAAAAATAAGATACCCTTTTATTTGCACAAGTCACATTAAATTTCAGTGACATTTGATCAAAGGATACATATATGGATAGCCTATTAAGAATCTGATTGTTTTGAATAATGAATGTTTGAAAACATTTTTTTCATATTTAAATCATACTGGCTATATACTGGTCCTTACGAGCTCCAAAATTTGGATTAGCCTTTGGAATGCTTGATAGAGGAATCTGGCTTTTCATGGGCTTCAAGGGACTCTGGACAGCAAACAAAACTGAGAATTGCTGGTACAGCTAAGACAGAAGAAATTTGAGTTGATGCTAACAGTTGCGCCTTTGAAGTTTTTTCAGAATTCCACAGGGCCCATGGATATGAGAGATTTTCGTCTACTTGAAATATTTGCTTATTATATTTTTATATATAAAAAATAGATACAAATAAATATATTTCTGGTATGAATTATAATTTATTATATTTATATAAATTTTAAATTATTATTTATTTTAAAAACCTACATTTTAATAGATGTCCGTTACTATTTTGATTTGGCACGTAATACAAGATCAGAACTTGCGTACCGAAGAAAAAAAAGAAAAGTTCTTCCTTTGATAACCCTGGAAAGAAGGGGTTCCTTGCCTGCATTCTGAGTGCTCCTCCCAAGGGTGGGTTACTTCCTGTCTTCTAAATTCAGATACAAATACATTCACGATGCCGAATACAAGTAAAACATTTTCTTTTCATTTAAATGTGTTTATAAATTGCATGAAATGATTCCAGCTTATAGCGTTCCTTTGGCAAACATTGGCAGATACAGATTTTTGTCACATAAATCAGTTGTAGTCTGAGCCAAAGACTCTCTCGCTCTCTCTCACAGATTTGACAGAAGTGTACACAAGAGCTAAACAACGCCAAGACTAATATTGTTTTAAATAGATATATGCTACATTTTAAAAGGAATAAATGTCAAGTTGGGCCTACTGGAGCACAAGTGCATTTTGCAGCACTCAGGAAGCAGAATGCAATGCTGTTGTGTCAATCTATTTACACACTGATTGATAACTATTGACTTTCTAATTAACCTCTCAGATAGGTTAAAAAAAATCCATGGACCCCCATTTTTCCCAGGTGGTCTGGCTTTCCCCAGTGACCCCCTCGCCCCCATGCCCCAGGCACAGCTGTGGCTCTCTTCCATGCTGGCCCGTGGGTGGCCACCCTGCCTTTCTCTGTCCCTCCGTGAGTTCCCCCCACCTGCTCCTCAGCTATTGATTCTTCCCTTACCCTGACTTCTTTTCTGCACACTCTCCCTGTGTGATCTCACTGACTTTCACAATTTCAGTTACCATCTGTGTTACTTTCCTAGGACTGCCACAACAAAGTACCACTCACAGAGTGGTTTAAAACAACAGAGATTTATCATCTCCTCATTCTGGAGACTGGAAGTCTGGAATCAAGGTGTCAAGAGGGCCACACTCCCTCAAGGCTCTAGGGAAGGATACCTCTTGCCTCTTCCAGCTTCTGGTGTTGCTGGCATCCCTTGGCATTTCCTGCATCGCTCCACTCTCTCCCTTGGTCATCACATGGCCTTCTGCATGTGTCTCTCACTTTACATGGCTGTCTTCACATAAGGGCACCCATCACTAAATTAGGGGCCCACCCTATTTCTGTATGACCTCATCTTAACTAATTACATCTGCAACCACCCTATTTCCAAATAAGGTCACATTCTGAAATACTGGGGATTAGGAATTCGACATATTTGGGGGGGCAACATGTTTAACCCATGACACCATCTTTATACCATAGAAGCCTAACACTATCCTTCCTGTCTGGACCTCCCTCACCCTTAGATTTTAGACTCCTAAGGTCATTTTGTCTTTTCTGGTGGGCATTTCAAGCTAGATGATCCATGGATATGTCATAATCAGTATGTCTTCATGGGACTGCATTATCCCATATTCTGTGTTCCCCTCTTGCAGCCTCCATTCTCAGTTGGTTGACATATCCAGGTACCCACTCCAGAATGATGGGTACGTGGGTCATTCCTGGCTGGCCAGTCATCTGCGGCTCTGCGTCTGCTTCACTTGCCGTCATGTGCCACTGAACTCCCTGCCTGGAGGAAGCACTTATTTCCTGAGCCACTTGGAATGCTGCCACTGACATCTACTCCAGACACTGCGTTCAGCTGGAAAGAAATGTCTTGCCCAAAGTTTTACGTTGCACTATGACTGGTTGTAGCAGAGACATAAAGGCCCAGCTTCCCTGCCCTAACTTGGGACAACTTTCAACAGCCATCCCAGCTTCAGCTTTGCCCATGGGTTGGCTGAAACCTTTGCGGAAGACGCAAGCCCAGTTGCCACTCTACTCAGCCTTCCTTTCGCCCCTCGTTGTACAGATGTTGGGCTGGAGCCCCCGTCATCAACTTCCTGCTGCTCGTCTCTGTTTCACAGCCTTCTAACAGGTTTCTGAGCCAGTTTACACAGCTGGCCAATGGGCCAAGGTCACTGGTGGACCGGGATGGTGGACTGGGGAAACGCAGTAGTTGGGCAGTCACACCAGGCACTTAATAAATACAGGGGAAACAGCAAAGATAAGGACAGGGGAATTGAATGGCTATTGCTGGGTGCAGTGAGACTTTAGGAAAAAGTGATAAGAAAAGTCTGAGAGTAATTAAGGCTAAGTGTGAAAAGCAGAAGTCCCCCTTGGCAACTTACAAAGACTCTCATGTGCTGTAGGTGGTGGGTTGCAAAGCTGAGGACCAGGAAGAGGACCCCAGAGAAAGTGGAACTCCCAACCTAGGCTGATCTGCTGGGTCTGGGTCAGGGGCCTGATTGGGAAGGAACGGGACCCTGGGTCAGAACACAAAATCGCATTGATGCACTTGAAAATCTTATATCCCCAGAGTCCCCTAATCCTCAGACTGCAGACCTACTGGACACCTCCCTCTTAGAGGCTGGCCCTCTTCCATTTGTTAAAGACACAGGACCTCTTCCTTGACAGGGTCTGCCCCTTCTCCCCTCTTGGACAGCAACGCAGTAACTAGGGAGGTGTCACATGGACACGGACACTTGGCTGGGGAATTATTGGGCCCCCTTGAGGGAGGCAAGGGACCCTACACCAAAGGAGGGCAGGACCCAGACAATGTGCACCCCTAGGAGATGAGACGGTGTATAACATGAGTGGATTTTGCCGCTGCTGGTTGAAGAGCCGGGAAGGTGGGCAGAAGGTAGTGTTACAAAAGAGAGAGCTTATCAATGAGGGGGTAGGCTTTTCAGATACAGGATTTAGGATTTAAACCTTGGCAAAGACCTGAGGGAAGGTGCTACTAAACTTATGAATGCTCTTCAGAAGCTTGGAGAAAGCAACGGCCCAACTAAGTGAAGTAGCTGTGCTGGACTCGTGAAGCATTGGTGAAAGATGGGATCAAAGCCTCCGAGAAGCTGGCATGTAAGGGTTGATATGCAACGTGACATTAGGCCCTTTTGAGAAGGGCCTAATATGTGTGTGTGTGTGTGTGTGTGTGTGTGTGTGTGTGTGTGTGTGTGTTTGGGGAGAAGCTGTGGGAAGTAGATCATCAGTGCAAATTGATGAAAACAGAGAATCTACTTCTAAATCTCCAAAGTCTTATACTCTGTATGGTTGTAATTTGTCTAAAGTTTTCTGTAGTCTTCGGTGTCTATATCTTCATTTATTATTTGATTGGTGGGAGGAGCATGCGATTATGAAATTCACCATCTTTTTCCTTCATAAGAAGGAGCTTCGTGATGGGAGTGGACATGAATAAAGTCCAAACACCTAAAACTGGAAAAAAAGGCACTCTGGAAACTGATCTCTCTATACCTTTTTAAAAAAATAGTCTTCATTTTTTAGAGCAGTTTTAGGTTTATAGCCAAATTGAGAAGAAGATGCAAGAATTTCCCTTTATTCCCTGTCCCCACACATGCATATCCCTCCCTTACTATCAACAACCCCACCAGGTGGTACATTTATTAAAATCTATGAACCTACCTTGACATGTCATCACCCAAAGTCTATAGTTTACACTACGGTTCCCTCTTGGTGTTATACGTTCTATAAGTTTGGACAAATGTAAAATGACTTGCATCAACCATTACGGAATCACACAGAATATTCTTAGGTTTCGCCCTAAAAATTCTCTGTGCTCCACCTGTTCATCCTCCCTCCCTTCTATCCACTGGCAACCCCTGATGCTTTCACTGTTTCCATGGTTTTAGAATCATACAGTATGGAGCCTTTTCAGATTGGCTTCCTTCACTTAGTACCTTTTCAGTCTCATCTGTCATTACTCACTGTTTCACAATTTGAATTTCAGTAGTTTAAAACATGTGTGCTTTTTCACATACAACATGGTGTGCGTCTGCGCCTCGGTGAATCCTAACTCCCTGGCTTGAAAAGTCCTTCTCTTCTGCTCTTAGCCTGGCTGAGCCTTTCTCTTGATCCACCGTGGAGGCAGCATCACCTCCTCAGAGCCATCTCCAACCATCCTACCTTTCTTGGAGTTATGATTTCCTTCTTCAACACTCTCACAATACTCTATGCATATTTATCATTACATTTACTGCGGTTGATCACAGATGTGTTCACATTTTGCTTAAACCCCTATCTGACCTTTGCATGCAGGAGGAGTGTCGAGCCATCTTTGCCCTCCAGGTGTTGGGCACAGTACCTGGCACACAGTAGGAAAACAATCAAAGTTACTATGATGTACTGAAAGGCTCTGAGCATTGTAATGAAGAAATGACAAGGAAACACGTTCAGTCATCTGGATGTAAGTAACATAAGGGAGGACAGACATCGTCTAAATGATATGTGGCTAGAAACAGCTTTCACGAACCAGGTATCATTCCTCAAACCAGAATGGGACACAAGGGCTCAGCAAGGAACAAAGATACAGGTAGTCTCTCTTCTTGGTTGGCTTGAGGGAGCAGCAAAACGTGGCAGCCTGGAGCAGGACACAGCCTTCTGGGACTGAGAAGCGGTGGCAGAGAATTTCATCTGGAAGGCAAGATGTGAGCAGGAGCAAGGAGAGGAGTGGCAGGTGCCATGATGGACAGATGTTTGGGGAGCAGCCAATTAGATGCTCAAAAGGAAAACGCTGGCAGTTCTCCTATTGGATCCGTGTGGATTATTGGCCCAATAGTCTGTTAAAGTGATCAACTGAGGGCCACAAACTGGTGGAGAAATTCCCCCCTATCATTAGGCATTCTTTATAAACATAATTTTAGTGACTGCTTAATATTTCCTATAAGACTTGGTCATTTGCTATTTTACTCTTTATTTGCTACCAATGTTCATTTCCAGTTTGGTACTTTTATTATAAAATAATACTCCAATGAGCTCACTTTTTCATACTTTTTTTTGCATGTCCATTTGCTCAGTTATTAGAAGTAGAATTATTAAGCCAGTAAGTAGGAACACATTTTTTACCTCTTTGATTTAAATTTTTGAATGTGTAAAACATTTAAGTGGTTCATAAATCAAAAATATATAAAAAGATACATCCAAAGAATGCTCACTGCCTATTTCTATGCCCTCCAGCCACCTTGTGGACCACCATTTTAATTAATTTCTTATTTATTTTTCTTTTGTTTCTTTTTGTAATAATATGAAATGTATATATGTACTCTTATTTTTCCTTCTCTCTCACACAAAGGTAGCATCATATATAAAATTTTATATCTTGCTTTTTTTAACTTATTTTTTCATAAAGACCTTTCTCATTCTTTTTTTTACAGTTTTTCTTTTCATTTTAAAAAACTTTCTGAATAATACACATTCAATTATATACATTTTTATAAGACATGCATATTCAAATTTTTAATCTTCTAATATTTTATTTTATTTTAAATTGAAGTATAGTTCATTTAAAATATTGTATTAGTTTCAGGTATACAACATATTGATTCAATATTTTTATGGCTGCATGATATTCTGTTATGTTGTTGTATGATAATTTATTCAACTTTTATTTCTTTATTGATGTTTATTTGGATTGAGTGAGTCTTTTGCCTTTATAAATAACAGTGCAATGAATAATCTTGTTCTTATGCTATTTTATATTTGATGTGGTGAGCCATCACAGTAGGTTCCTAGGTTCCTAGAAATAAGACTACTAGGTCAAAGAAGAAATGCACATGTAATTTTGTTAGGTATCTCAAATCCTCTTCCTTATTGCTTATACCATTTTAAATATTTTTTTTATATGAGAGTTCCTATTTCCCTATAGCTTTGCCAACACAATGTATTAGAAGACTGTATGAACACTTTTTATCCCCATCACCAAATTTATTTCCCCAAATCGGTGCCAGTTTGTATCCTTATGACCTGGCGGGTAAGAACTACAACTGCATCTCAAAAATTGACATTCTGGGTGTCTTCTGAGGTGAGTGACCAAGAGAATGAAGATCCATGTGATATGGGGAACATAGGCTCCTATTGGAGTTTAGGGGTTGGGAGAAGTGTTCATCATCTGGGACTAACCATCTTTGTGGGATGTATTCCTGGCTTCTTCCCAATAAATACTAATTATTGGGAAGAAACCCCCCATAAATTCCCTAACATTCCCTATGACTCTGGTTGGGAACCACTGAAAAGAACAGAGATTCCAAGATTAGGGAAAAGGAGACCCAGAGAGACATGGTAGCTGTGTGCAAATGTGTCAAGCCAGTCGGGTGCCAAGTGCAAGAGGACATAAGCATGTCCCAAACAGGTTTTAGTTCAACATAATAATAATTTTCCAAAACCAAGATTTGCCAATGTTGGGATGAGGTCTCCAGTCTATCAGTGCTCTCCACATGGAAAATTTAAACAGGAACTGCATGGCCATACTTTAGGAACTTTGGAAAAGGAATCACCATATGGGATGACAGGTTGGCCTGGCTGATGGTATTTGTAGGATGCTTTTTTCATAAAACAATTCTTTTTTTCTTCAAAATGCCCCTGAAACTTTCAGTGTTGAAAGGTCTTCTGCCCTCACTTCCTTTCTGACACTTGAATTTCTCTTCAATAGGTATGACACTCAGACATGTAGCCTACCCTTGAAACTCCCTGATTCCCAATATTTTTCCTTTACAAAAAAAGAGAAAAGTTTTCATTTTTCTAAGTATTGAATTTCCTATGAATGAGTTTGAATTTTCACCTAGCCGGGAAAAAATGGTATTGGGATATTTGCAGTGACTAAAGCAACAAATGGTACTTTTGTTTACTGTCTTCTATTAAAACAAAACAAAACAAACAAGCAAAAAACACCTTGTGGAACAGCCTCTTTGAGAATACAGGTAACTTTTGATAGAATTTTCTAGTAAAAGTAAAGCTGGTCTCATGTCTCCTAGACCTGTGATTCTAGGTATGCCACTGAATTTGACCTGGTAAGACGTATAGCAAACAGCCTCATTGCACTAAAACTTGAAATACAAGCTTCAATCTGGGCACCCACTCAAATGGATTAATTCCTATATTTAAATGGATTCAGGCATTGTTCTTCTGCTGGGTGCTGGGTGCTCTTTTCCTTTACTGATCAAAGTTAAAAAATGGAGCAATTAAAAAGAAACTAAAATATTGCAAGAACTTAGTCCTCTGTATGTGGGGGGGGCTTTTTAATTTAATTTTATTACTTTTTATTCCAAACATAACACAAACCAAAATTAATTACAGCAATTACATCAATTATTTGAAAATAGACCATTCCAATAATTTCAGTGGTTGTATATTTAACGAATCCATATTGCCCACATGTTCTTTGCCAGCCTGTAAATGGGAGGGGGGAAGTCATAAAACCCGCTCAGATAGAAGAAGGAACTGCTTAGGTTTTTAGCCCATCACCACTAACCCTGGTTGCTAGCGGGGTCTCCACCTGCCCTAACACAACCTACTGGGCAACAATGAAATCAAGTGTTGCTACAGAGAAGGGCCAGTCCACCTAAACACCTGGTCACAGAAAGTCAGACTTTAATAAAACAAAAGGACTCACTGAGGCTGAAAAACATTGGGGTGACATAGGGAAAGCAATTCACCCCAGTGCTGATTCCACAACTGTGAGACCCAGGACAAGCACTTTGCCTCTTTGGGCTCATAAAGCTTTTTGTTTTCTAAAATGGGGAGGCTCTCTCTAGATCCATGTTGTTGTAACTTACTTGACTACAGTAAGTCCTTCTCTTGTTCGGGAACTGCAAATAATGCTTGAAAGTTTCACAGGATCCATTTTATGGGAATGGACCCTAAGAACCTGAAGACTGTCTTCATATTTGGCAATCTAAGGGTTACATCAGAATAAGACTCCAGGGAATTCCCTGATGGCCCAGTGGTTAGGCCATGGAGCTTTCACTGCCATGGCCCAGGTTCAACCCCTGGTCAGGGAAATAAGACCAAAAAAAAAAAAAAAGAAGAAGAAGAAAAGAAAAAGAAAGAAAGAAAGAAAGAACAAGAGTCCAGATGCCGTTAGAGGCAGTTCAGACCAGAAAAGTCTTGGGGAAGCCTCTTCCATGACACCTGATGATCTTCTCAGGTGCTTCCCTCCTTGGCTCTTCCTGGCAGGTCCAGCCTAGGCGCTAGACTCTGTAGGACCTCCACCCAACTGGCAGTCAAGGAGTGTGGGTTCCTCTACAGCAGAGAGAAGCCTGGCAGAGAAGGAGCCCAGTAGATGGGACCAGAGGGGCCCAGTAGATGGGACCCATTTCAGGGAGACCTCGGGGTATCACAGAAAGCAGAAGAAAGAAGGATTGGGGGTGAGGAGAAACATGTGCAGAGGAGGAATGGAGTTGCCCTGGTTGCAAATGCAAAGTCTTGCTTCTTGGATGGGATTATAGCTTTTGCAAGGAGTCTTGATGGGAGGATGTAGCCCACCCTGCTTTGTTATAATCACCTTCAGAAATAGACCCATTTGTCCATTTTTAAAGCCATTTTTAGTCCCTTGCAGAAAACTGTGATATTAGCAAGAGAACTCAGAATCAGTGTTTATACTGAAAAACGATTTTAGACTTAAGTGAATTCAAAGTGAATATAGAGCCACTCTACCTTAAATGAACAACTTTTAGCTCCATTTAGAAGCATGTAAGTTATGTATCAGACTCCTGTACACCAAACAGTTATGATCGTTTAAACAGACTGCTTCAAACAGTCAAGTTCTAGCTACAGTTGAGGTCTAGATACAGTTGAACCCAAGCAGAAAACAGGATTATTTTACTGATGATAATTTTCTAAAAATTTTGTCTGAAAGAATGTCTATTGCCAGAGAAAATGAAAAGGTTAAAATAAAAAAATAGCTTTGATACTTCTAACATCGTTTAGGTATTTATTCATTCAGTTGTCACACAGGAGCTAGGAAAACTTTATCCATGAGACATACAATGCATTCTGTGATGGCCAACACCATTTTTGGCCAGGATTTTCTTAAGCTCAGTGTTTCATCTCATGAGTTATCCATATCGTTGATGACCAAGACCGCCCCAAAGCTAGTGGGCTTCCTCTAACTCCTACCTTTAGCTTCTATGTGTACAGGTCAACAGTTAGGGTAAGGCTCTCAGTACCAAATCTGAATAATAACTTACATACATGTGAACATGTGTTTTACAAGTTACCAAGAACAGACATGGGAATCAACGTAAACATTTTCATTAACGAACCTACATATCAATGATCTTCTATGCTGCAAATCATTTTCTTTACACTTTTTCTGCCTTTAATTACATCAAAAGCCTGGGTCCAGGAAATGGTTTGGAAAATTGCAAATTGATATTCCTTTGACTTTCTTTGTGCTTGTGTCTTAGCAATAGCCCGTTTTCCTTTCTGAGCTGACAGAAACGACTGTCAGCTTTTCCTTTCTGAGCTGACAGAAAAGGACTGTTTCCTTTCTGAACAGTCATTTTCTTCTCTTCAAGGTGGTCTTTTGACAAGAGCTGAAGTGCCTTTGCAGTGGTCCCTTCTGGGTCTGAGGCTACTGTAAAATCTTGGTCAGTAAGTGTTTAATACAAATATTGACAGTGGTTTATGGGGTACCGATTCATAAAGGACTAGAGGGAACAGTATCGAGCACTTTTCATGATTTGCTTTCCCAATCACTTAGTAAATAACGGCATTTGTCTAGAAAGAAAGTCTAAAAGTTAAATACAAAAGCGATGAGTTCTTACAAGGTAGTTAAGTGTTAAAACGAACCCAACTATAAAGTAGATTTAGATGGTCTTAAAGATCCTGGTCTAGACAGAAGAAAAAAAGAAAAAGGTGTACTGAACAGTAATAGGCAGCTTGTACATATAGAAAAGTTGTGTGTTGACTGACATGCTCTTTAGGCCCGCATACACTTTCCAGAAAAAGCTCAAACATTATATTGGTTTTCTGAGGATCGCATAATGAAATAAACAAATCCTATGGGAATGTCCTTCCAATTTGATTTGTAACTACAAAGGGAATTTATGCGTAAACATCTTCAAATGTAAACAAACTAAGGCAAGTCAGAGGAGAGAGAATGGATTCTGCTTTCGTTCTCCTTCCACATAAACTTCAGGAACCTAGGTTTATTCTCTCTTCTTCTACCACTGTACCTCCCACCCCAGTTAACAAAATGAAACATTATGTCTTAAAAGCTATTTTTTTTTTTAAAGTGAACATAACAGTATTGCCAGGTACTTGGAGGTCGATGAGGCGGCCAGAAGCTCTCGGAGAATCCAAGGTGACACTCCTGTTCGTCCCTTGACAAATGAGTTGATGGTGGGAATTTTTAGAAAGGTAAAACCATTGTCTTTATTTAAATCTAGAAAGGAAAGAATTAAAACAACAACAAAACTACGCAAAGTGTACTATCCTAGTGTCTCCAGGACAATCTAAGAAATAAATCACACCCAAATAAGGTACCATTCGTGATAATAGACAAAGCTTTAGTTTCAAGTTGGAAGTGGTTAAATTGCCATGAGCAAAGAACTAATGAAGGAGAGATTATGTTATTGATGCCCGAAAAGTGACTCATGATTAAGCAAGAGTAAAGTGATGGTAAAATTCTGGAACGTATTATTCTTGCCTAGGTGTTGTTATGTTTGTGAGTTAAAGTTGTTGACGTCGTCTTAAACCATGTAGGGATATCTGTGTGTGCTTTAAAAAACTTTAATGGACCTGCTGACAAGACGTTCTGACAGCTGTTTCCTCAGGTGGACTTTGTTTTCTGTGTGTTTGCATAAGAAATGAAACCACCCTGTTCTGATAGGCATTCAGCATTCTGTTTTAAGGCTAATTTGCTACTTGACCTTTTGATTCCTAAACTAAGAATACTTAGTGCTCACAAATATTTGGGAATAAAATGTTTCAGAGGTAGATCATAATCCATCCTCAGATTATCTTTTTAGGCTAATAAAAAACAATTTCCTTGGAATCTAGTACGGGTGTCCATAGAAATTTCAGTTACCTAAATACCTGAAGTGATAAAAGAAGGCTGCCCGTTAAATAGGAAGACAGACGCATTCAGATATTAAGTGGCGTTTTCCTCACATAATTAGAAAAGTAACATTGAGAGTAAGTTTGCATGACTACATTTTCAATAAGTATTGCACTACTCATTTGGATTGTTTTTCTATCAAGTAATAATTGCTTGATAATCATTTTTTAATTTTTTTTTGAAATCACTTCACTCTAGATATACATCTAAAAGGAAAATAATTTTACGTGGAAAACAGTGATGGTTATGATTCTCAAGGAGGAAGCCATAAGTTAAATTTCCAAATATTGAAAGCGTACACAACAGAATGAGAGAAGGAATTGGGCATTCATAAACAATCACATTAATTGGGGAATATTGAAAATTTCAGTGCTCAGTTTTTCTCATACCAAGAAATACCGGTGTTTAGACCTAACACATCCGGTTAAAATGGGACTTTCAGATGAGAAAGTCATTCAACCTCAATCTGCTTATCTACAAAATCAGTTTACTGAACTCCAATATTAGAATTTGGCTGGGTGATTTCTAAAGCTCACTAAACTGTGAAAGACCTAGGGTTGTGAAAGTTGCGAGTGGGAGAAATCTGTGGGCACGTAGAGCAGGGGCTGGAGAGAGCTGTCCAGAACAGAAAAAGCGACCCTTTCCTCCAGGGAGAGGCTGGCAACCTAAGACACACATCTAAGAGACAGAGCCGCATCCAGAAAACTCCAGAGGAACCTGCTGAAGTCGCTCCTTCAGTCGGTGGTAGAGTCAGGATTCAAATCCAAGTTGTCCGACTCTGGATCTCAACCAGTCTTAACCTGCCTCTTGAGGTCATAAGTCGGAAATGCCTTCAAGACCACACAGGCTCTCAGGACAGAGGTGACAGAGGTGATTATCAGCCTGGTGAGAGATCCCCTACCAGGAGTTCATCCATCTTTACCTATTGAGGTCTTTCAAACCTTCCCCATTATTCTAATAATTGAAAGAAAATGTCCTTTTTGCCAGGAGTCTCTAAATTATTCCCTCAGTCCTCATCTCTACTTTATACGCCAACAGCCAAGGCTGTTGTGTGACCATGGTTTCGGGAGCCCCACTGGTAACATCCCCAGCATCCTTTGCACCCCATCTCTCCCAAGAAGCCCAAGAGTAGACTGTGAAAACAACTGGGTGGGTTAAGATTATTTCTCTTTATAAAACAGAATAGTAGAGAATGTCAAGGAATATAGTAGAACAGAAACTATCAGGGCGTATATCGTATGTAACGTAAGCAAACTGCAATTTAGTTCCATTTTACATATAAATAAACTCTGCTCCATGACATAGAATGTATTTCAAACTGTGGGCAAAGTCTCAGACAAGGGGTGAAAGGGAATTGCAGGCGCTTAAAAGAACAGAAGACTAGCATTAATAATACTTTCATGTTTGTGCTCAGGAAAACATCTAGAAAAAGCAGCATTAAAGTCAGGGGCTAAGAAGAACCTAGAACCACAACAAGTTGAAATAAAGAATGATTTTATTTTGTGTGGAACCACATACAAAACATGTAGAAGTCCTAGCTGCATACAGGCATATCATTTTTCATTGTGCTTTGCAGGTATAGCGTTTTTTTTTTTAACAAACTGAAGGCTCGTGGCAACCCTGCATTGTCAGATGATGGTTAGCACCTCTTAGCAATAAATAAAGTATTTTCTAATTAAGGTATGTGCATTGTTCTTTAGACATAATGTGCCACACTCAGCACTTTGTGTTAAGTCTATTGCACACTTAATAGACTACAGTATAGTGTAAATGTAACTTTTATATGCACTAGGGAACCAAACAAATGTGTGTGACGCCCTTTACTGTGATATTCGCTTTATTGCGGTGGTCTGTAACTGAATCCCCACTATCTCCAAGGTCGGCTTTTAGACCCATAGCTTAAACAAACAAAGTCTGTAGAAGTAAAATATTCATGAGTAAATCGAGTTTCGTCTTTGAAACTTCATTTGCTTTTAACCCACGCTGTCCTTGGCATATGAAATTGCTCGTAATGATAAGATCATATGTGACGCTCATTTAAAGAACGATTTCTGTAGAAACAGCAGGAGTAAACACATCCTGTGCTACACCTTCCATACTCTCAGTCATCAGTGCCTGGAGGAAACCTAACTGCTGGTCCAAGCGCTGCACCTGTGGCAGCCACCTCAGGTGTAGGGATGGGATTTAGAAAGAAATTATTCACCTATGAGTTATTGGTGGGTCATTTCTATCAAAGAGAGACACAGCACAACAGATAAGCAATGCTGGCCAGTTAGAAGGAAGCCGCTCTGTGGTTTACTTACAAGGCATTCTTTCTTTAGATTTCTTTTTCAACAGCCATCATTTTTTAAATGAAGTACAATTGATTTACAATGTTGTATTTGTTTCAGGTGTACAGCAAAGTGATTCAGATATATATATATATAATCTGAACGAACTTTTGGGCAAACCCGATATATACATACATATATACATATATACTTTTCTCTTATAGGTTATTACAAAATACTGAGTATAGTTCCCTGTGCTAGACTGTAGTCCTCGTTGGTTATCTGTTTCACATATAGTAGTGTGTATAAGTGAATCCCAACCTCCTAATTTATCCCTCCCCCCCTTCCCCTTTGGTAACCATAGGTTTGTTATCTTAGTACCTCATCTCATTGGTGGCTGCATTAGTTTATACTGGCTTACTCTGCTGGGCCTGGGTAAACCATATGCCTGTAGGGAAAAAAAGAGAGACAGAAAGAAAAGAAGAGAGCTCATCCTCTTGTAGCTGTAATGAATGTAAAAATCCTGGCAGCAAAGTGGGACTTGTGGTAATAATTGTGATACAATGGATTTTGACAAGACAGACTGTTGATATGTTCATTTGCATACAGATGGGCAGCATCCTTTCTTCAAGTTACCTGCTGGGGGCCCCGACGTGAAGGCCCGAAACATTCCTACAGAGCAAAGCTTTGCTCACTCCAGTGAGGTGTCCAAAAACTCTACACAAGGAAAGTCGCATTTTGTTTTTGAGAGAAGGATTTATAAAAGAGAGAAGATAAGAAGATAAACATAGACATGATTGTATGTAACTGTCTGTTTCCTGGAGGAAGCCTGGGCAATATTTCCAGCCCATCTACAAGTGACCTTCAAGGGAGGAGATTGGAAGGCTGTCCAGAAATATGTAGCCAACCATTCAAGAACTCCTTCTAACCATTAAGGACTGATTTACTCATCAAATTCCAGAGACGGCCAAGTCTTTGCTGCAGATGTCTAGACATATGAGTGGGAGGAACACGGAAGGCCATGACTCACCTTGACCTATAGTTACCTTCTTTTCAAAGATGGAAGTTTAATTTTTTGTCTTGTTTTTGCCAAGTCGGTATTTTAGTTTTTCGAGAAACAGAGACTCTAGTTAAATACAATGGAATAAGTTAAAGCATCTTAGAGTGGTGGTAACCAGCACATCTGAATCCCACAACTAGAACTGCAAATTTGAGACCTGCCTACTGGCTTCTGGATTGTGTTATAAACTCATCAGGGAGAACTTGAGTGGAAAGATTTAAGTGTATCACCGGAAGAAAACTGACCAGGACAATAAACTTCATAACCATTTACTTGGCAAGAACATGATGATGGCTAAGTGTGTTGTACCCTTTGTAAAGAGGTAAATAATAACATAAATAAAGATCTGTGCTCTTCCCTGGATGTTGACATGTGCCCTTCCAGTATTAGATAAATATTAGTCACTAGTAATAAAAATAGTGTCCACTCTTGGTCTGTAAGATTTTAGAGCCTGAAAGCTCACTTTTGGTAAGACGGCAGCTACATTGATAACATCAGACTTTTCTTTGACACTGAACATTACTAGAGCAGAGAGACCAAGCCTGTGGCTCACTCCAGACTTTCTTATGGCTGGGAGTGCTTCAGCCGCTGGGCAACCGGCCAGGACTCTAGGCTTCTGCCTTTGTAACTCCTGCCCTGCACTTCCTGGGTCTAGACTGAGCTCTCCAAGTCCTCCTGCAAAAACCATTTTCATCACAACACGTAGCCGTTACCTGTTTATTAAAAACAGTACTGTGTTTATAGGAGTCTTTATTTCTGACTGAAGCATTTTCTAGAGCATCTGGTTGGTTACACTTTACATAAATTAACAGACTGTCATCTCCTCTTGACAGTTACCTGTTTACTTTCACCTCATTTTAAATGCCATTTCTCAGAAATAACAAAAGATATATGAAACACAACATGTAATTAAGCAAAACAATACAAATAAACATAAGTAATCATAATGAGAACGAGAAGGAAAAAATCCACTGGAGCATGAAGCTGGGAATTTGATTGTTGTCTGCCTTTGGGAAGTAAACCCAATGACTGCAACCATGTTCTGGGAAACTCTATCGACCAATTTGCTACTAATATATACAGTGTTTTATTTAAAATAGATTAAAATTCTTCCATTTTAACTGTATTCTTTAAGTGGAGCCAAGTTCCCAATTTTTAGTATGGGAAAATCCACGTCAAAATAAATGCGATATTAGGGAAAGACATGTTTGGATATGAGACAAGGATCTGATATGGAAGATGTTACCGTGGATAGGCTCTGGGGAGGCCCTAAAAGGAGCCTGGGCCCCCATAGGTTTAACCATTTTCAGTTACTTACTCTGGTTTGTATTTGGGGGGGGCACATCATTTTAAGAAAGAAAAGCTTGTATGAACACTTCCAGCTTCTCAGTTCAGTGTCTTATCTCTCTAATGATATTGTTGTCAACTCCATTTTTATCTTAGCTAACTTTATAGAGAAGTTTGTTTATTATAAATTGCTACATCATTTACATGCATGAGCAAAAACTTATTAAGCCACGATTTTCGAAAAAGCCTTTTTAGAAAATTTCCCTTTTGTTTATTGTTTTCATTTTTTCTGTACTATCTCTCTCTCTCTCTCTCTCTCTCTCTCTCTCTCTCTCTCTATCTATCTATCTATCTATCCATTTACCTATAATCTCCACTACCTTTCAGTGTGATCTCTGGGCCATTGGAGAGGAAAAAATAATAATCCCATCGCATCTCCTATAATTAGCAATGGTTATAAATTTCCTGTTACTATTCATACCAAAACCACATTTCAGTGATTTAATTCTATCAGTGTTGAATATACATTACTCTCAACAGAATCTACCATTTTTCTCCTAATATGCATAATATCATCCCATTTCCCCCTCACCATATTGTCACTCTTCTGCTAGGCATGTCAATCACAAATTCTTTCCTCTACTCATATTCCATCGGCCAATATTTCTGAGATGTGCAGGAAGAGAAGAAAGAGGATCTATTTCTGCCCATCTTTGGAGAAATGGGGCTGCATAGACACGCTAAGTTCTTATTTCAGAAGCGAAAGTCAAGTGCTAGGCAAAAATAGACCCAAACTTCAAATTATTTAACTCAATGCGAAATTGCAAAATTTACACTCTATATTTTCTAGTCTATTTTCACTTTCCAGATGAACTTTTTTCCCCCAATAACACTCCTAATAGACTTGCCAGATTTGATACATAAAAGTTGTTAAATGAGAAAGGGAGCAACAAAACCAACTCAAATAGATGAGAGTATTCCTCCACAGTCTGAATCTATGTTAAGACTTTCGAGGAGAATGACAACTTTATGGCCTTTAAAATACCAGGAAGCCTTTGGCAAACTAAGTTGGCTTGAGGAAGCATGTAAATTAAATATTTAATGTGTGTGAAAGAGAAAACTAGGCATTTTCAACTGTACAAAGATTAAACATTTTTCTGTGGCAAAGAATGACGAACAGAAATCAGAAGGTTGGAAAATATTTATAACACATATAACAAAAGATTGCCCTCCCGCATATATAAAAATCTCCTAAGATTGATTTAAGCATTACAGATAATCTGAAAAAGTTGTTCGTATGAGCAAGCACTTCCTGAGAGCCAATAAACCTAGAAAGATGCTAACTTGTGCGTAGAGTCAGGGAGGTGGGAATTAAAGTGATAATGCAATCAGAGCGGCAAAAAAATTAAGGAAAACAATAACTTCTGATGCTGTTGGAAGGCAAGGAAGAGGGTACCCTTAAAGCTTCCTCGTGGAGTACGAAGTGCTGTAGATTTTTTTTTCCAAAAGGAGTTTGGAAACATTTCTTAAAATTAAAAATATAAATCTCTTGAATTCAGCAATTCGTTTTAGGAATCTCTCCTAGAGAAAAACAAAAACAGAAAACAAAATCAGTACCCATATGTAAGGATATATTCTCAAGACAGTGAAGTACAACGTTGCTTATGCTGTTTTCAAAGAATGAATCGCAGTAGGAGTGGCTAAGTACATTGTGTTGTACTCTATCAAGGGGAACAGTCAGATATATTGCTTTAGAGTCAGACCTACCACGGAGTGCTGTGCAAATATTAGAGAATGAGCCGCCGCTAGGCCAATTAATGTATTTTTAAGTGGGAATGGCAAGTTGCATGATACTATACCACTTTTTGGAAAATGATTTCATGTTTGCACTAAGAGAACTGAAGGAGGGGATGTGGTGGATATTGGTGCTGGCATGGGGGGAGCGGGCTTTGGAGAGAGAAATAGAGCAGGGCAGGAAGACTCCGATCTGCTCTTGAATTATTCCATTGGTCTGCTCGTTCTACAGGTCATAGGTAACTTCTGTAATTCAGAAAATCAAGAATTAAAATAAACGAAATGTGTCCATAAGAAAGAATATGGTGAGACATTCAGGAAAAGCAAGGAGTTGGATTTAATAATCATCTCACCTTTGTTAGGAGAGAAAGGTGACACCATAAAGAACAAAGAACAGCATTCCTGGGTTTGGCCCCAAGCTGGTGTCAGCAATACCCCCTGGCAACACCTGGGGAGGGCGGTGGTGTCTATGGTAACAGGTAACAACTGCAGCCCCACCTGGAGCTGGGCAGTCCAGGAGCCCTGCGATGAATTTCTTAGGGTGCACAGAGGGCCAAGGTTCAGGGTACCCTGGGCCCCAAATCCAGGAGGACTTCGAGCAGGTGGGCCTTCTCTGCTAAACGTGAGTCGGGGAGCAGTGCGCGCTGCCCTGTGACTGCGCTGGGGTCTCGTGTTTGCCCTGAGCCCAGGTGCCTGGAAACACGACGGCAGTCATTTAATATCTGTGGGCCCCCCTCCTTCCCCGAGTTGGATATTCTTCTGCAATGCTTGATTTGTCTGCTTCAAAATCAGTAACAGTAGAGAAAACACATCAGGAATAAAAGTAAGAGACCAAGAGTAGAAAGACAGTGAGAGATGGTGTGCCGTGTCCTTTTGTCTTTTGTTCAGCATTCAGGGCTTTATAAATCCCTCAGGAACTGCATCGGCGGCGACGTCCCCGCACCCAACTGTGTACACCGTGCTCTTACCTGCTCCTGCAGGGAGGGTCCAGGGCGTAGGGATGCAGGGCCAGAAGCAGGGGGAGCCACCGAGCCTGGGTTCTCTGTCGGGAGTCCTGCTGGGCACTGGCTTTAACAGAGAACAAATCCTCGTCCTCTCCTTCGTTATTTTAGTCCTTTCAAACGTGTCCAGCTCTCTTCCATCAACTGTAGCTCAGACCTTAAATAGTGCCCATTTCCTTGGGCACCATCCTACCCCATGCATCATGCTGAATCTGGGCTCCACGGCTCCCGCTGGAAGTTCTGCTATCACCTATCCCCACTTGTGGCTTTAGCCAGTCAGATTCATTTTCTTTCTTTTTGGACCTTGCATATAGCCTGAGTATTTGGCTGTGTTTGGCGAGTGTTGGCGGCTCCAAGATTCCATTATGACTTCTCCACTCATACGTGGTCCCTTCAGAGATCAGCCCTACGCAGAGGCGAGTTCCTTATGCTCAGAACCTGGACGCAGGACGTTCGTCACTGGACGCTAGCAGCCACATTTCCACGAAATGAGATTTGGGCGTACCTGGGTCCCTCTCTGCCAATGAGACTGTGACAGAGCAGAGGGGTGGCTGGCAGGAGGGTTTGCTGGACCAAGGCGGGCACCCCCATGCTGACCACTTGGCCAGCATAGATCGGGAGTCCCCACCTTAGTCCAGCCCGCAGGGGAGTAAGCAAGTCAGCCAGGTCCCCGGTGATTTGGTCTAAATGATATATTCATTTGACTGATTTGTTTTTTCCAGTGCTGATTAAACAAGAGTTTTTCCCTTAAATTGATTGGTGGTTCTGAGATTGTGCAGACCAGACCACAATCAAATCCTGCGGGGCTGTCCACGTGTTCCAGCTGGCCGCTCAGCGGGTGGGCGCTGTCCTCAACTCACGCCACTGCGGTTTGGTGCTTGAACAGTGGATGTGACAGAAAACAGAGAGAAGAGTAGTGGAAATGGCAGAAAGACAAAGGCAAGATTCAAGCATCCAAGGGAAGAGAAAACAAGAGAAATAGGTATGGGACCTTAGTTTAGGACAATTGAAGGATTGTGGTCAACTCTTCAGATGGAGAATCTGAAGGTGAGGCCAGAAGGAGCAGAAATTATATTCTTGGACAATTTGTCCATTCCAAAAATATGTTTGAGCATCTATACTGTGCCAGTTCTATAGTGTGAAATTTGGGTTCTGATTATCTTGAACAGAAGGGGCTTATGCACTAAAATTAATTTTTTTGCATAAAGTTTAGAGCAAAGCTTCACTGACATAGAAAAGTAATGCGTAGTTCTTTCTGTCCTCACTTTCTCCTTTTAAACAAACAGCTTGCAGGACTAACTCTAGTCACCATTAGTCTGAGGCTGCGGTGCGATGGGTCACAAACGTTTCATAATTTGAATTAGAATTTGGATCACATGTCCCCCTTTCTTCATACTTAAATCCCCATCTGCCCTCAGAATCAGTCGGTCAGAGCTGAATACGAGTCACTTTGCCACCTCTAACAGGCACCACCTTATTTTACAGATGGGAAACAATGTTTCAGAAAAACTCAGTGACTTTCTCAGTCACACATGTGTAAGGAGACAAGCTAAAATTTGAACTCAAGTCTGCTTTGCCTCCAGACTCTGTGTGCGCATATGTATACATACATATGTCTACAGGAAAGTAGGCACCAGCTAGGCATTATCACCTCTCCAAACACAGCACAGAATATTAAGAAAATCTAAATCTGGGAATTCCCTGGTGGTCCAGTGGTTAGAACTCTGCACTTCCACTGCAGGGGGCACGAGTTCGATCCCTGATCGGGGAACTAAGATCCGACATGCCACAGGGCTTGGCCAAAAAAAAGAAAATAAAAAATCTAAATTTGTTTATAGAAATAAGGTTATAAAGGATCATTAAGTAAGCTAAAACAATATTCTTAGTGACAAACTTTAAGATTATTATAATTTAATTCTATTTAGTCCCAGAAGACTAGTATTTTGTCAATGGGAAGAGAAATGTATTCATTCAGCAAAGATTTATTGAACATTCCATCAAGACACTGTGGGAATTAGAAAATGAATTTACTAACCAAATACAAGTAAAATTTTCAACCAAATCTGCCATAAGTTGGAGACTGCTTACTTGCCCACCTACATATGAACATATTGAAATATTTGTTGTACTTGGGTGCAGAGCTAGAGGGTCTGCATTCAAAACCCAGTCCCACCATTGACTTTACACTTGACCTTGGGCAAATTACTTCAGTTCTGTGTGCCTCTGTTTCTTCAGCTGTAAAATGAGGTAGGTGATAGGAGTATCCACCTCATGGGATCGTTATGAAGACTAATTGAATTGATGAATGTAAGGATTTAGTTGACTGCCTGGGACACAAGATTAAATGTATTAGTAGCATTATTTTATCCGTTGCTCTTCCTGCGTCTTTCCAGGTGATCATATGATTGTCTCCTTTGAGATGTTAATATGGTGAGTTACCTTAATAGATTTCCTAACGGTAAAGAATACAGCATTTCCAAAATAAACTCAATTTGAGAATAATATATTGTCTTTTTTAATGCATGCCACATTAAGTTTACTTAAATTTTGCTGAGAATATTTGCAAGTGGAGTGGGATTGGCTTGGCATTTTCCTTTCCTTTTATTAAGCTTATCTAGTTTGATATTTGGGTTATATAACCCACAAATGGTGAGTGTTTGCTCATTGTTTATTCCCTGGAAAAACCTGTGTAAGACTGGTATTTCTTAAATGTTTGGTGAAATTGTCAAGGCCAGTGTCTTCTTTGTCCACTTTGCCTCCAGAGGATTTTAAAGTATTGAGTTAATTTTTAGAAAATATTTCAGAAGTAGGGTTTTCTATTTCCTCTTGAGTTATTTACATTTTTATAAGAAATTGTTCATTTTATCTAAGCTTTCAAACATATTGTCATAAAGTTGTTCATAACATGCTTTGATTTTTTAATATCTGTTTCTATAGTTGTGACCTTCTTTTCTTGCCTAATATTTGTTGTTACTGTCTTCTATGTCCTCATGAGTCTTTATAATTTTGTGCATTTTATAGCTTTTAATGAAGCCAATTTTTTGGATTTGTTGGTTCATTCAGTCATGTTTATTTTCCTTTTATTGACTTCTGCTCTTTGTTATTTCATCCTTTTATTTTCTTTGGATTTATCCTGTTAGTATTTTAATATCTTTTTTAATTGAATCGAATCAATAACCAGCTCTTCCTTTATAACATAAAATTTTAAGATTATAAATTTCTCTAAATATGGTGTTAAGCAAAATCATACAACTTTTGACACACAGTATTTTGTTATCTTTTAGTAGTAAGTATTTTATAATTACCACTATGATTATACTTGACCCACTTAAGAAATTTCTAAATGTAGGTTTTTAAAAAAACCTTAGTTATCTTTTTTACTGTTAAATTGTAACTTAATTGCTGACATTTTAAAAACATTGTTTATATACTATTTGTTCTGTGAAATTTGTTAAGACTTGATATATGGCCTAGAAAATGTTCAATTTTTATAAAAATCCCATATATGTTAGAGGAGATTATATATTCTCTAAATGTTTGGTGAAGGCGACTATGTATATTCATTCATTCATATTTGTTAATTTCTATTCTTCTATACTTTATCAATTTTTGTTGCTTTATCAATCATTTGATAAGTTGTAATAACTTGTTTCCACTATGATTATGGATTTGTCATTTCCTTCTTTAAAATTTGAAAAATTTTCTTTGTGTGATGCAATACTTTCCATTAGATTTATATACATTTAGAATTATATCATCTCTCTGAATTTATTTTTCATAATTAAGTAGTGAACTTTATTCTCTTTAGTAATGTGTTTTACCTCAAATTGTTTTTTTCCTATAATGAAGCTACTCCAGCTTTTTGTTAAGATGTTTTCCATCTTTTTGCTGTCTTTTCTATGTCCTTATACTTTTGCTATATATTTAGTAAATACACACACACACACACACACACACACACACACTTTGTCTTAACTGGCAAGTTTAGACCATTTACATTTATTGGTATTACAAATGTGTTTCTACCATTTTATTTTGTCTTTTATGCTTGTCTTGCTTTTTTATGCTTCTTTACTTCTGCTTTGCAGCTCACCCTTGATCTATACATTTGGTTCCATGACCTTCCCCAGTTTAGTGAGTCTCCTTCCTGGCTTATATGTACAACACTCCTTTCCATTTAAGAATTCCCCTCTTGATAGATATTGCATTGATCTGTCTGCCTATTTCTGTAGAACATCACCATGTTAAAGATTCTACCTTTAAAAATAAACTTTGTGTTTCAGTGGACTGTCTTTGTTGTTCTTTTTCAAAATGGTTTTGAGTATTCTTGGATTTACACTCTCCCAGATCAATTTAATAATCAGCTTGTTAAGTTTAATAAAAAAATTCTGTTGGAATTTTGATTTGGATTACATTGAACTTATAGAGTAATAACAGAAAAAATACTATCTCTAAAATATTTAAGAATAACTGTGATTTAGCAACCCATGTTTCTCAGATGTTTTAAATGTTTTAATAATACCTTATAGTTTTTTTATTAATAACTTGCACAAATATAATTTGAGATTTATATATTTGTATTTACTTATTTTGATTGGAATTCACATTTTCAAATTTATTTTTATTTATTTACTTTAAAAATCAACCAATATAGACTTCTATTTTAAGAGATAAATATTTAGTTTTTAATTTCATCAACAGTTTTCTGTTCAAGTTTCCTACTACATCATTGACAAATTTTGTAATTTATCTTTTAAGAGCAATTTTAAGGTCAGTTAAATAGACAGATAGATTGACTTAGAGTTAAGAATTCTCATGCATTTTAATCTATCATGTAGCAGTGGTCATGTCCCTCTTTCTTCCTACTATTCTTTAGTGATGACTTCTATCATTATTTTTTTTTTTGATAATAGTTGTTTTGGTTTGCTTATTTAATTGGGTTTTAAACAAAACTCTGGTGTTTTTGAACAATTATACTTTTTGCATGTCGTCATTCAAACTGCATTAATCTGGTCAAGTTTTCCCTCAATTTCCTTTAAATTTATTTTTTTTTTCAAGTTTAAAGACTTGTGAATTTATTTCCATATTCTAGTGACTTAAGTTTATGTATTTTTCCTCCACATTTGGCTTTGTACTTTTGCCTTTTATGGATCTCGATAGGTAGTGGTCTCCTTATTATTCGTTTCCAATTTGTAGTTTCTTCTGTAGTTCTTGTAACCCAAGAATCATTTTGAAATGTTTATTGTAAGTTCTAGGCAATTACATTTAGATGGCAAGACTTCTGTCATTAATTTCTAAGTTTAATAGCACTATGGGTTTTTTCCCCAACTTTATGTTCTAACTTGGTTGAATTTAGTATCTCTTTTCTTACATTGGCTTTTTGTAATGTTGGGACTTTTTGCATAGCCTTCTTTGCATTTGAGGTTGCTAATTAATTTTTAAACATTCAATCACTGCTAGGGTGGATTGTGTTTGGACAAAGGCAGGGCATACATAAGCTCCTATTGCGGCCTGTCTAGTGCAAGGTTGTGAGAAGAGCTGTCCCTGTGGATGGGCTCCTACCATGAGTAGACTTAACCTGGCACTTCCTGTGTCTGGCTTCTACCCTCTTCAACAAGACATGAACCAGCATGAGCTGCTGTCATCTAGGGCAAGGAAGGAGGGATAGGAGCAGGTCAAACTGGCTACTTCCCGTCAAATAATTCTCTTTCAGTTTTGTTGCCTGGGTCTCCTACTTTTCTAGGGTATAGAATGCCCTTGGGACCTTTCCTACTTTATGTGTCGGTTTTATACTACCTTGGGCTGTATATTATTTCTTCAATGAGAAATCCAACTGGTATCTATTTTTCACAGATTCTTTATGGTTTCTGGTCCTCTGAAGACTCAGTGTCTTAGTGCAAATAAATTTCTGCATCAAAGTAGCGGTCTCATGTGGGAGACCAACCTGTGCATCTTCCCCAAGTAAGAGCTTACCTTAACTAAACCAGTCTATACAGCTCTCATGTAGATCTAAACTAAATAGATGCTAGCATCTCACGCTTTTTTCAGAGCTCCCCAAATCTTTGCGGCTCCTTAAAGTGCGTCATCAACCTCTAAGCCAACCCATCAGAAACCTCCTGCTCTCCTGGACGTATTTCACCAACGACAGATTTTTTTTTTTACTTTATGCAAAGATAAAACACAATTCCACAAGTCTTTCATAGAACATAGATAATACGGTAAGTCACAATTCAGAAGCAGATATCAGCTTTTAAATTTTATATTTATTTCATACAATGATATTCTCAGGTTTAGTATAGCACGGATGATGTTTCTTAGGCAACGTATGAAGCCATTGTAAACCATTTATTTATTGCATTTCGCCTTTTTGTGCTCAGCAACATGAAATAAACTGCCGGGTAATTAGTTTACATGGGAGATGTGAGTGACTGGTTGGTATTAAGGAAGCAAACAAATCACTGTCAATAGAGAAACTGTGCACATCAGTTAAGGCTTGATAAATAAACTCCGTGTGCTCTTTCTGTAAGAGTATACATGCCTTCTCACCTACCCAGTCCCCATGGGCAGGGAGTGTAAGTATATTGTCTGTGATCTCCAAGTAGTCAATTCCTTTCGTTCCTTCTGTGTATCCCACAGTTTAACCCAAGCACACGCATTTACTTTGTCTCTCTTCCCTTTCACCACACATCCAAGTCCTCCACCATTTAGATCCTCCATAACATTTTTCTCCAATCTCTGTCTTACGATCAAAAAGAAAAGTTAGTTTATGCTATCCTTCATTGTTTTTACCATAGTATGCCAGACCTTCATAATGTGACATTGTGAGTCAAGAATAAAAATAATCAATCCTCTACATGATGTAAGATAAAAACATCTAGGTGACTGAACCAGTTTTTCTCTTTTCACACACATATTGTGGCCACATATAGTTCTAGACTAGGTTGTCATTTGCCTCCATTGATCAGCATCTGATGTGGTTACTGGTTAGCCAGGAGATAAACTCCCCACAGAAAATTCTCTACAAACTCCTACATCTAATGACTACTCAACAGTTATTTCTAGTTCAATATTTTATCCCTCTCCAAATATCTACATGATGGTCTAATAGGCATCTAAACCAAATCCAAACTACAAAACAAAGTCTCCAAAATGCCTTCTTCCCCTGTGGTCTTCTAAGTAAATGGCAAGACATTCACTCTGTTGCTCAAGACCCAATCCTGGGAATCAGACCTGACGCTTCTCCTGCGTGTCCACAGCTGATCTGTCGGCCAGTCCCATGGGTGCTGTTTTCTACCACAAACATACTCATCCCCCATGCAGCCTCCACCGCCTCCATCCTGCCTCTCGCTCCTGTCCCCGCTGTGGGCTGTTCTCTGTACAGCAGCCACAGTGTCCTTTCAAAGCTGAACCTGCTTCCTGCCACTCCTGCATCTGCACCATAAAGACTCCAAAATATTTAAAAGTTAGGTGAGATGGCCAGGATCTCTGGCTCACGTTGTTCCTGCCGTACAGACTGTCCTGCAGTTCCTGGGACAGAGCTTGTTCCCACTTCGGGATAGATAGATGTGCTAACACACATGGTCCCTCCCTCCGTGAGAACTTGCACAAATTATCTGGCCATGTGGAGATAACAGTTCCATAGAGCTTTTGTAAATGTTCATTTAATCAATGTTGATAAAGTACCTAGCATAGCAACTAACACCGTGTAAGGAATTTTAAAAAATTAGTTCTTTAATGCTCAGATAATTAAATTTTTTATTGTTATAGAAGAAAATAATTTTATGACATAAAATTATTGCTGTGCACTGTCTTAGTAACATTCCATGCTTTCTATTTTTATAAATGCTAAGTTGTTTTCTCTCTCTTGTTTATCAGATTTTGCCTTCAATTTTGAGGTCAGTAATTCTGTTTATAGTTCCTATCTTTATCACCTTCCCATCGATTTTTTTATCACATATTATTTCAGCTTTTAGACCCACTTTAATTTATAGATGTTTTTTATACATGAATATACATTTTTTCAATATTTTTTGGATTTATTTTGATAGCCATAGTTGATAACAGGTATTCATAATTAATTTTATACATTCCACTTTCTCTTACAAGTAATGTAAGATTAAATGTATTATCTTCCATCTGTAATTATGAGGCCGAATAATTCTCTTTTTTTCGTACATTGTCATTCTTTTTATCTTATTGTCCATGTTCCCCATTTTCTCAAGTTTGCAGTCCTCATCACTGATTTGGGTGTTGGCAATGTAAAGTCTGGTTTTTATGGCCTCCACTGTCCACTGAGTCTTTTAATTCTCCTATCAATTTTCTGGTCGCTTGATATTTTTTTAAAAATTCCATTTATATCTTATTGCATCTCTGCCTTTCTGTTTTTCTTTTTTTTTTTTCTATTAAGTTCCATTCTTCTTTAACATTGCCACATGTACATGCTCCTTTTTGAGGATACCAAATCATGTGTCTCCTAAATTTTCACCTTTTCTTGTAGAACACTGGTTTCAGTAATATATATTCTTTCTCTTCTTCCTTTGTTACTTCTGGGAAGTTTTCCATTTCATAGGTCCACACATTCATTTTTCTGTTTAAATTTTCTTGAACTTGGTAGGTGCACTTGGGCATTTTCCAGCAGACGATTTAGTACATGTCTAAAAGTACATGTTTAGTACATGTCTAAAAGAAAGTACATGTCTCCTTCACTTTCCACATCATGAATATTGGCAAATTCCCTCTTTCCGGCTAAAACACATAGTCCCTTTCTTAGTTTACAATGTCTGGTGAGTATGGGATTGCTAAATTGCAGGAGAATATTCTCTTATTCTGATTGTGTTGGGTTCTCTGACCACTTGAGAAAATCACGTGCAGTTCTGTTTTGATAAAGTGAAGAAGGTCCTGGTTAGGACTCAGGACTCTGTGATGACAGAATCAGGGAGCAACATAGGTCCTCCTGATGGTACTTCTGATCTCCGCTTGCATTATAGTCCTTCCCTGACTCGAAGAGGCAAATCTAGTGAACAGACCTCATCCACCTTTCCTACTGGCTTCTCATCTCATCTGCTGGAGGTTCCAGTGTCTACAAGGGTGTGAGAGAGGGTTCAGATCTCCTAAGAGAGTGTGAGGGATGGGGGAGTCCTATTCTGAATTCTCCATTATGACCTTTAACTTTTCAGACAATTAGTTCTATACCAAGTTCCGTTTTCTTCATTTTCTATAAATCAAGATTTTCCCTTTTAGCTCCAAATTCTAACCTTTCATTCTTTGATATTCATTTAGTCTGAGTATGGTGATGTATATTACTCTACCTCAAAACCCCAAGTCAAGATTAAATAGTCATTTAAGGCATGATATATGTAGGAAAATACAGATGCATATTTTAAGTATCTAAAACTCTAGGGTGAATGACCGAGGCAACCGAAGTTACAACCAACTAAAGTGCCCACCCAGAAACTACCATTAGCCCAGTGGGGTCTCCTTCCAAATGCTGTGGGAGCAGCCGCACTGCTCTGCCATCACACCAGAACCACCTAGAGATCCCCAGCGATGTTGAGGATGATGAGATCTAAGGGAGGTACCCATCTTTCGCTGTAGTGATCGTGTCTCGTCTCCTGGCTTGCTAAGGTTGCTACTACAATACAGTTTGACTGATATTATCAATTTAGAAATTAAGTTGGTCAATTTATTTTATGGGCTTGCTATTTAGAGGAGTCTGATACGTACAGAAATGACCAAAATTCAGGTGTCATAAAACTGACAATGGAGACTGGAAAAGGAAACAGAGGGGGTGACATTTACACGGAGATGACTAGTTTCTAAGTACCTATGTGGAGTCTGAAGCCAGTCCAGCAAGAACGTGCCTGGTGAAATCTGGTCGTCCTTCACTAAAGGCATTTTAGGTGCGGGTCCAAAATGGTGTAAAGTACTAACAATCCAGCATTTTGTCTGAAATGGATATCCCGTAGCTGTGAGTAAGGGGTGCATGATTCAGGGCAGAGATGGATGGGTAGTTTGCAGTAAATTATACTGGAAACATCTAGGACTGACTCAAAGCACCTCTTGATAGATCTAGTCACCTCCACACGACCCTGCATCTGTCCGAGGAATGCTGCCTTGTTAGAGCTGCAGGTGGACTCTTGCCGTGAATGGTATTTTTTAACAGTGAGTGTTAGTGTTGGGATTTTCTCTTCCTTTTGTGTCATCCCATCTCTAATGACCCGAGCCCTGGCTACAGGTTAGGAATGAGTTGGGTCAGTGTTGACCAAGGCGCTCTTCTGTGAAACAGGACTGCAGAAGGGGCAGGGAGCTGCCAAAGAAGGGCTATGTTGTATTTCTTCTTCTTGGAGATTCTACACACAGGTGAAAACAGAGGGCCATGAGTTTTCTAGAACCTAGATACCCATTTAACTTCACAGTTTCCCATCACCCTGAAGCTCAGACACTTCTTCTTCCCCAGCCCCATCCCCAATCCCACAGCTACATTCCAGCATCTTACGAAGATCGCTCCTGGCAACAACTGTTTGTAAACCTTGTTTGAGATCATCTCAACCTCGTCTCTGGTTGGCTGACAAGGCGGAAGTAACTGCAGCAGCCTACAGACTTCTCCTTGTGACAGATGGGCCGTGGCTAGTTCACTTTTTTCTGTTTTGTTTAGAATTTATGTTGACAAAAAGAAAAAAAAAAAAGGAAAGAAAAGATTTCCTGGAAACAGGGAGGTGTTTGTTGTGTTTCACAAGATGCCTGAAAGGCACAAGATTCCCTTCAACTTCATGGCGAGATGATCACACTGCCTGAGGGAAACCACTAGCCAGTCTGGCATCTCGCAATGCAAATCAAACCCTGGGACTGACAAAGAAAAGACGCAAATTTGATATTCTACTAGTTTCGAAAAGGCCCAAAGGAATATTTACAAATGAGATTTTGGATGATGCCAGGAGAAACAATTTAAAAAGTAAAAATAAAACAGAAAACCATACATTTTTCTACAAGCAAATAGAAATGCAATCCTCACCATATGGCTGTTTTACACCGTTGTCTTTTTTGGTGAATGTGTCCAATTGCTCATTTGTGAGGGAAACACATATGGACCCATTAGATCCTGATGTGGGCTTTCTAGGTTAAACTGGGATGGGAAAATCATTTCTAGGTTCAGTGGTTTAATTTTTGGTTGACAAGGTTAAGTTTATTCAATGCATAAAGGAGAAGGAGGGAGAAGGATGGGGGGCAAGGCATTAGGTTAGCAAAGTGCCTCATGCAAGGCTCAATCATTGTAGTTATCATTTACAGCTACTATTTTGTAAATATTAATTGCTATCTACTCTTTATTCTACTGTGTTCATTATCTGGGTATTTTCTCATTGTTTTATCTGAATTTTTTTTAAGAATGCAATGTGTTTTTTTATAGGTTAGGAAATGTTTTATTGGGAATTTTTGATACGGACCTTTCTAAAGTTTAGGATAAAACTATGAAAGTGCTTCTTCTTCACTTCCTCTGCTATTTTTAATTTACAGATGGCACAATGGCTTCCTCTTGAGTTTCCTATCACTTCCGTATTGCAACAATTATTTATTATTTGTAAAATTAAATCTTTACAAAAAAGCTTCCCTCATTATTTCCTCAGTCTTTTTTTTTTTTCCCCCTCCAGGGTAATAAACAGCGTAGTAAGTAAAATATTTTTCTTTTTTAGTAGAGTGAGATTTTCCATCCGATCTCTGGATAGCTGGAATGGTCTTTCACTCCGACAGCATCCTTTCTGCTAAATTTGTGCTGTTTCTTCTTCACTATTTGCCCATCTTCTTCTGGGGGAGGGGCCGACATTTTCTTCCTACCCCGTATTATAGAGCTCCATCTCATCCTGTATTCATACTTCTCCACAGCCAGTCTCTTTAATTTGTGTGTTCAAGAACATTTTCTTTAAAAAAATGTTTAAGCTTTTTATTTTGAATTAATTATATAATCACAAGCGATTCTGAGAAATAATGCTGTGAGATCCTGTATACTCATCCCCAAGAGTAACATCTTGCAAAACTACAGCACAGTATCACAACCAAGAAGCTGACATTCATACAATCCACTGGCCTAATTCAGATTTCACCTGTTTTACACGTACTCATTTGAGTGTGTGTCCACATTTGGTTCTGTGTAACTGTGCTCTATGCGCAGGTTTGTGAGGCCGACACCAGCGCAAACACAGAGCAGTTCCATGATAAGCGCCCCTATGTCACCCTTTCACAACCCCAGGGACACCCATCCCCATCCCTAAGCCTCACAACCACTGATCTCCACTCTACAATGCTCTCATTTCAGATGTTATGTAGGGATCACAGGGTCTTGAGATCAACACCTTGGTTCCTTGAACTGACCTTCATGTTAACCCTGTTTTCAGTTTCTTGAAATCTTCACTCCTGACAATGTGAGCTCCAGCTGGTACAACCGCCTGCAGTAGAAGTCCCATCTTGCACCTGGAACCCAAAGATCTCATCTTCAGCTCTTTGGCTCTCTGACCACAGCTGTTTGGTTTCACCTCTCAGCTTGCTGAGGACAAACTCTTGCACCCTTAAGACCCCCTTTGAACACTTTGGACCACTTTGCTACAACAGGACAACGGACTGCTTTTGAGTTTAGAGTGGGAAGGGTCATGTGATGAGGACAGAGAAGCAGCCACGACCATACCAGGAGCTGCCTGGGGTCACAAACAACTCCAAAAGCGCCCCTTGCACAGCTGGCATGTCGCTAACTTCCAGAAGGGGGCGGTATCATCTTTCCTGGCCTAATTCTTACAGGTACCATCTTGGGTAGTACTATGTAGCAAGTATCATGCTGAATATGTTTATACAATTCACTCACTCAGTGTCCACAGCATCTCTACCATCAGGTACATCAGGTCTACAAACCTGAGAGTAAGGAACTTTCCTCTAATCACGCAGTGGGTGGAGAAGTACTAGAATTTGCCATTAGGATCAAAGGTCCTTCTCAGAATAGCACTGCATTCTTAGGAATGCATTCTTAGGAATGCAATCAATCTCCCTGAAGCTAAAGTTCATGAGTCCCTACAATGACATATTATACACTCTTCTCCCTTCTGGGATCGTTTCTTTTTAGTAATCTTCCTCTAATTAGGAATCCTTTAGAATAAATTTCCATGCAATATATACCCTCTTGTAAAAATTTGTTTCATTTATACTTACACTTTTACACATTCTTCTTTATCATCATTGTTATTTTTTTCCTTAGAATCTCTTCCATTATTTTTCTTCATTCTACAAAATACCAATATATCATTTCTAACACAGTATCCAATTTCCTACCCCACACCTCACATTGAGGTTAGAGCCCTTCTGATCAAATTCTTATTCTTTAAGTCTTTGTGAGATGCATGCTGCCCACTGTCTACCAGCCCATCTTTCAGATGTCATAAGCAGCGATCCAGAAAACTACATGCTCTTGCTTTTATTTTTAATCTAGTTACACATATTCTACATCCTTTTTCCTCTTTCAATGTCAATAAAAATAAGTTCCAGGATTTTTTTAAGGTCTCTCTTTTATTCTCACATGAGTCAGCAGAAATGAGTAACAGTCATAAGTTTGATGAATCTTAGCAGTCCTTCCACCATCCCTGGGAAGACAGAACCTCTCATTACCCACGTTAAGGCGAGGTATGGTTGCCTTCAGACCTCTCATAGAAAACCACGAGGTGCCCTGTCCCTGGAGTGAACTCACAGATACCTGAGGCTTTTCGTTCCCTGGAGGTGTGTCAGATGTCAGGTCTTTAGATGAAACATCTTTGTTCTGTGTGGCAAAAATTTAATAAACTATTTTTATTGAATCCTGACTTCTATTTACTAGCCTTTTGGCAGGACACTTGTATCCTCACCATATTTTAAATGTTTTTGATCAGTTTTTTTGTTTTGGACAATTTTCTCCATCCTAATTAGGAAGTCTTTATTAGCTCTAACAAACAGAGAGAGAGAGAGAGAGAGAGAGAGAGAGAGAGAGAAAGGGAATTTCTCAAGTCTTTTCTTCCTCCACCTGGGAGTCCAGCTTGATAAGACATCCAATTGCTGTGATGACTTCAAGTAAGAGAAGTGCCCAACCTTCCAGTCAATGGAAACACTTTTCAATCGCCTTACATGGGATCTGAAGTTGAATTGGAGTTTTTCTCCTTTACAAGAACTTCACCTCTAATATATGTGCTCACCTTTGAGCTGCTAGTGACTCCGGGCTTCTGGGGAATCTGTGTTTGAGTTGCTGGATTGTTCAACCTCTTCTCAAGATACAATTTTACTATATTTACTCCATATTAAACCTTCGCCAAAAAAAATCACGTCATGTGACGTGTGCAATCCAGTGCCCCACTTCAGCTCAGCACACACAGCAGCACAAATAAATCAGCCTCCTGTTTCCCATTATCTCACTGCCCTGTTTCATCCCAGGTCCCTCCCAGGGTCATATAAGTCTGGAATATGGTTCCTTAATTAGTAACATTGTATGATTTCTGTGAACAAATATCTAACTTCTTAATCCCTAGACAGGGGGAAGGGGTAAGAAAAAGCTATAGAAGCTTTGGGAAAATATCTGTTCTAACACATATCAACTAGAAGTATGAATGTTATTTCTTCAAAAATAATAAAAGAAGAGAGGAAAAAGCTCCAATAAACTATTGAGGTGTGCAAAACACAATATCCAAGATTCTGAACCACAGTGTAACTTAAAAGTTGTACTTCTAGGGCTTCCCTGGTGGCTCAGTGGTTGAGAATCCACCTGCCGATGCAGAGGACGTGGGTTCGTGCCCCGGTCCGGGAAGATCTCACATGCCGCGGAGCGGCTGGGCCCGTGAGCCATGGCCGCTGAGCCTGCATGTCCGGAGCCTGTGCTCCGCAGCGGGAGAGGCCACAGCAGTGAGAGGCCCGCGTGCCGCAAAAAAAAAAAAAATGTTGTACTTCTAGTTGATCTGAATTTTATTTCATCCTCTGGATAATACCGAGTTAGAAACTCCCTGGAAGTCTAACATAAAATAATTAGATGGGCAACATATCATGTATCCAGTCTTGTAAGAAGAAAATAGAAAGCTTTTTTAGCTTTTTTTTTTTTGGTCTGATTTTTAAACGCTTGGGTGTGTCAAGAAGTGGAATTTAAGTAAGTACTAGAAACTTCTGAACACTGCTGTCCTTCACCTTGTCAATTACTTTAGGGTGGTGGGGGATGGTAGGAACGTGTCTGTTTGATTTTGTCCTTTCTCTTTCTCCGTGATTTTCTGAGTTTCCCAGTTATTCAACTAAGAACAAGTTGCTGTTCATACAGACGCAGTGCCTTGATTTCTGATTTGCTGGCTGTCGTTCCCGTTAATACCAACTAGGCTATCAGATTGTCACTACTGTTTGCTGTTTCGATTTGTTCTATACAAGGAACTGGGTTCGTGAAGAAGATGGGGGAGAAATAAAAACCCTGCTTTTCTCTTGGAAGTACACAGGGGTTATGCAAAGGCGTCAGGGAAAAGAAGCACATACACCACTCTTATCCTCAAAAATTAATTGCCAAGCACATAACCTGGAGGTTTTTTTGTAAGCGGAACAAACACTCCTCTTGGAGCTTGAAATCTGGTGGAGTTCAGATCAGCTCTCGGGAATATTTCCATCCACATTCTCAAGTTGCTTCATCTGACAGAGCCGAAAGCACAGTTCTCCAAATGAAGAATAAGCCTCCGTTTCTCCGAGCACACTGCCTTGCATGGCCGTCTTCCAGCACCTGAGGGTGGCATCCTGGCAGGCAGCTCAGGGTCCCACGTGCCTCTCGCCCCAGAGAAGACCTGGTCCTCTCAGAGCAAGCAGTGGAGCGTCTAGTGGGGTCTAATTGCAGTGCCATGTTCCTTCCAGTGTCGGGCAGAATTTCAGTCTGTGCCTTTAAAGAACTACATCCTCTGTTGAGAGCCCGGCACAATAATTGTCATCCAACACTCCTCCCACCCAATGCCAGTGTCTCTCCAGTTCTGATCTCGTTTCCCTGCTCAGCCAAGGTTCCCCCTTGGTACCCAGTTCCCACACAGAGGGTAAGTGGCCCTGCTCATAGGCAGATGGGTTTGTGAAGGTCCCAGACTCCTGGTGTTGATTGAAGTTGACCAGGAAGCCAGACTCTGGACCCTGTTCTCTGTCTCAGAGCTGCCCCCTCTGAGGAAGGAGAGGCTCCCTCGCCCGCGCGCCTCCCTCCAGACAGTGCCCCCCCTCCTGTCTGGGGAGTTTCTTGCCTTTTGGGAGGTCTGAGGTCTTCTGCCAGCATTCAGTAGGTGTTATGTAGGAGCTGTTCCACGTGTAGATGTATTTCCGGTGTATCTGTGGGGAGGAAGGTGATCTCCGCGTCTTACTCTTCCGCCATCTTGCCCCCACACTCCATTATATAGTCCCCCCCCTCCTGTCTGAATGGACAGCTACTCTCTTGCTCTCTGCTCCGGCCCATCCCCAGGTGTCTTATATAGTTCCTGCCCTCCTTTGAGAAAGGAATCTTAGACATTTTCTTTGTGTCTTTGTCTCAGATCTGGGGGAAGAAAAGAAGAACTTCACCCACTGAAAGCCTTTCACCAACACCCTTTAAAGACTCACACAACCCATGCGTGAAACTTCTTGGTGAGAGACCCCTACTCAGAGGGACCCTTCCATGGGGGAGAGCCTTTCCTCCTGGGAACATGAGCCCTGCTAAGGGTGGACCATATAAAGACTTCTATCATGTGTTCTTTAGAGCCTCTCAACTCGGGCTAAACTTCTTCATGTCTAAATCTCTCTATTCGTCTCACCAGCATCATAAATATTCATTTCTGTCTGACAAGATCCTTTGTAAAATGAGATTTCTAGACTGAACACAATGTTCTAGGGTGATCAGCTCAGCCTAAGGAAGCATGCTGAATTTCCTTCCTATGATCTTTTTACTCTATCCCATTTATGCAATCTAAATTACAGTTGGCTTTTCCTCTTTTTTACCAGCTATAGTGTACCAGTGGATTACATATCCTTTGTTGTCAACTAAGATACACCAAATAACTACGAGGAAAGCAAACGATTGAGTCATTCAGATGTTTGGCATCAAATATCATATATTTAAATCTTATAGATGTTTCGAACTAATTTTCCATTTGAATCAGAAATTTAGTCACGTTAGGTTCACCAATAGTTTGCAATAATTTGAAAGAGGAAAATTTTAAATGCTGGCTTCTAAAAGCAATTGAATATGTAGTGAATTAGAAATTAAGCTTATACTCTAAAAAAAATAGTAATTGAGTGAAGCAATGCAACTTCCATATTTTCTAGAACACAAGTCAACTTTTCTGTCGTAACCTGTATGACCAACCATGCGACAAGTGCCTTTGCAGGAAAATGATGCTTTCTGCAATTCAGGGGACGCTTGTAGTAAGCACCACCGTTCTCCTAGCCCCTCAAGGAAGTAAATCGGAATAACAGTGAGCAAGCTATTGCAAATGTCATTTAAGATAGTTTACAGACTTAAATGTTTGAGGAATAAAAATGCAACTTGTAGAAGAAAGCACAAAAGAGTATTTTCATTACTTTGAGGTAGGGACAAAATCTCTTAGAATACAAAAAAAACTATTAAAAATATTGATAAATTGCACTTCACTGACGTCGTCCTGTTTAACAAAAGACACCAGTATTAGACTCAGAAGTCAAGCCTCACACCAGGGGAATGTATTTGTAATACATCAATTCAACAAAGGCACTTCACAATAACAATATCTCAGTGAGCCTACAAGAAGGCATTCACCACCATTTGTCATCTTGAAAATGCAAATTAAAGCCGCAATGAGATGCTTCTATGCTGCCAAGTGTTAGTGAGTATGTGGAACAAGTGGGGCCCTCGTATGTTTCTGATGTGGGTACATAAGGCTGCAAAATCTTTGGAAAACTGTTAGGCAGTACAAACTAAAACTAAACGTGCCTACACTCTGACCCAGCAAGTCCACTCCTGGATACATAGCCAAGACATGCCTAAGAGTCTTCCCAACAGCTCTGTTCATATAAATTAGAAAATAACAACAAGCCGAAGTTCTAACAACTGAAGAATAGATAAATAAGTCATGATATATTTACACAACAATTAAAAAAAACTACTGCTATCTGCAACAGCACAGGTAAGAATCACAGACTCGAGTTCCGTAGATATGGAAGCGTATAAACTGTATGAGGTCATTTATATGGGGTTTAGTAACAGACAAAACCACCCTATGGCATTAGAAATCTGAATAGTGGTTCTCTCTGTGTGCTATTTATTTATTTATTTATGGCTGCGTTGGGTCTTCGTTGCTGCGCGCAGGCTTTCTCCAGTCGTGGCGGACGGGGGCTACTCTTCCTTGCGGTGCGCGGGCTTCTCACTGTTGTGGTTTTTCTTTGTTGTGGAGCACGGGGCTCTAGGTGCACAGGCTTCAGTAGTTGTGGCACACCGGCTCAGTAGTTGTGGCACATGGGCTTAGTTGCTCCGCGGCATGTGGGATCTTCCTGGACCAAGGATCGAACCCATGTCCCCTGCACTGGCAGGCAGATTCTTAACAACTGCACCACCAGGAAAGTCCCCTCTCTGGGTGCTATTGACTGAGAAAGGGGAATTCTCGGGTGCTGGAATGTTCTGTACCTTAATATCAATGGGGTTACAGAGATGTATGTATATATGAATAAAGTTCATCAAACTGTGCATTTAAATTAGCACACCTTGCTGTATTATGTCATATTCTAATAAAGAAGGAAAAAGAATGGATTATGGATGAATACAGGTGGGTCATGAGACTTACCCAGTTCTGCTTTCACTTTAGAATAGAGAAAGCTGGAACGCTAACAACAAGAGAGATGTGGATAAACTATAAAATCATTACGTTTTGTTGAAACCATCAGAGAGGTTATGTCACAAGGAAAACAAGTAGCTTTAAACCAAAGTAAAGACAGTCATTCCCCCACCCCCTCACAGGGAGGGGTGGCAGGAGGGCGGACATGTGTGTGCTCGCCCATCACCTATGGCAGAGGCAAGGAACAGGAGATTCCAGGCACCACACAAGCGAGTAAGAAGAACTCGGTTAAAAATTTAAAGCACTTCAGGGCTTCCCTGGTGGCGCAGTGGTTGAGAGTCAGCTTGCCGATGCAGGGGACATGGGTTTGTGTGCCGGTCCGGGCAGATCCCACATGCCGCGGAGTGGCTGGGTCCGTGAGCCATGGCCGCTGGGCCTGTGCATCCGGAGCCTGTGCTCCGCAATGGGAGAGGCCACAGCAGTGAGAGGCCCGCGTACCGCAAAAAAAAAAGAACTTAAAGGCATTTATTCTTGTTCTGTATACCTGCATAACAGGAAGGACTAAGAACTTGTCGATGTCGTGCTTTAGGGTCAAGCTCAGGGGGCACAGAGCTGGACGGAGTGGAGCCTGGATCCCAAGGGACATGAAAGACACCCACTATAGTATCCTTCCTTGAAAAGAACATTTCATTTTGATGTGTCAAAATTTATCTCTCTTACCCCACATGGCTTATGTTTTGGGAGTCCTAAGAAATCCTCGGTCTAAACGCTTTCTGGGATCACTGTACATCAGGTTTTCAGAGATCTGAGGTTTAATTCTACTTTCCCTTGGATACCTTTCAGTAAGTCACAGGGCTTTGACAGGAACGCCTTTAAGGGATAAATCGATTCCGTAAATCTAATTATTCCAATTAAGAATCGGGAAAGTCGTAATTAAGTAGTTAGAGAATGCTTGCTTTTCTTTTGTGAACAAGAGAAATGTAAAACTATTTGAAGCTCTACACAAAGCCATAGGAGAAAGAATGGCCCTGATATTAGCATGATGGTTAAAAGAACCACCTTTTGAGGCCAGCCTGCGTATGTATAAATTCTAGTCTAATGGTTAGCTATGTGATCTAGGATAAATTACTTATCTTTTCTGTGTCTTGGTGTTTTTGTTTGTTTTTCCTCTGTAAGACAGGGTTAATGACAGCCCTTCATGAGTTAATACATGTACACTTAGAACAGTACTGACATGTATTGAGTGCCTTAAAGGTACTTTCCATAAAGTGAAATATGGCATACCTTTAAACAACTAATGACATGTAGGAACAGAAATCAATTTGACCTTGATGTTTTAAACATTCTCTTTCAAGGGGCACAGATTTCATGAAATAGTTTCACATTTTTTTCCCATCAGTCCAAACTATTTGGTTTTGAAATAAACAAAATAATACAGTCCTAACTGTGAGGTTTGTTATTGTTTTTTTAATTTTTTAAAAGAATTCATGGACAGATTGGAAGAATGTAAATATTATAATAACTTAATAAAAATGTAATGGGACAGTCTGCCAGCTTTGGAGGTGAAGAAATTAAAGGCAGCTTGGACTTGCTGGGTCCTACCTCCAAATACTCACATTGGGGGTTAGGGATTCAACGTATGAATTTTGAGGGGACACAAATGTTCAGTCTATGCAGCATCTAATTTAAATTATGGTGTTAACCACCAAAATAACTAAAGATGATATTTTTTGAATGGGAATTGGAAATAGAAAATGAGATGCTTATTTTTTAATTACTTAATGTATTGTTGGAATTATTTTTTACTAGGTACATATATTACTTTCAAAATAAAAAGAAACATAATTTAAGAGAGGCACCCCAAATACTGGTTGCAGAGTAATGTCCTTATTCTGGGGTTATTTTTCTGGATTGAAGGGAAGAGAAGGCAGGAACATTGCTGAAATCATTGTCAAAAGACTTGGGAAATGAATTAAAAGAGAAAAAAATCTTCATGAATTTTCATAGGGAAATATAGTTTTAAATGTTGTTTTCTTTTGTTTTTAAAAACACATTCTCCTCTTAAAGTTTTTAATCATTAAGTCTTTACAAAGGGAAGGAAATATGAATCTTGCCATAGTTGAGATATAAGAAAACTTCTAACACAGAGGCGTTTTTTTTGATTCCTAAGGGGAAAATCTGAGTTATTTAGAATGAGAAACTGAATAACAATTATGTGTGCATAGCTTTAAAAATAATTTGTTGGTGGCTGTTAACAGTTTAAACCAGTAACTTCTTACTTCTTTGTATGGCAAATAGCTTTTTTGATTTCCAAATTGCAAGGACAACTTAGGGTGAAGATCAGGTGTCTGGCTGATATGAAATAAACAAGACTGTCAAAATGGCAGAAGAATGGCACACACCTGCCCTGGATACTGACACAACGCCTATTTCTGGAAGCATTTGGACTCCAGGGAGTACTCGGAGGATCCAGAGGCTACTTAGTCAACCAGCCAGTTCTGGAGTTAGTTAATTCTGGAATTCATAATTCAATGCACATACAGCTGGTGCTTGAAGCCAGGAGATCTTTAAACTGTCTCTACTAAGAACTTTTAGTCCCAGCTCTTCTTAGAAAGACAGAAACTCTTCTTTAAAAACAGAAGGAAAAAGAGGCCAAGGTTAAACAGTGTGCTGGGAAGTTAATGGAAATAAATAACAAGAGATAAAATAGCTTGCCTGAAATTTCTCAGGACTGCATGTCCATGGGCGCCCTAGACTCCTATTTGGGTCACCGTGCTGAAAATGTCCCTCTATTGTGGTTCCCATGAGTTTCTCCTCTCATTCAGCAAAGTATAGAGCTAAAGAATTTTTTTAAAAACCCAACTACCATAATTACCGTCTGTTCAAGGTGAGCTATCATTTACCTTAATATTTAGAGGTAGAATCACCTTAAAATTTCCTTCATTTTTAAATCTCAATTTTAACCAACTGGAAGAGTTATCTCTTCCAACCATTTCTAGCAGCCTACCTGAAAATCTGTCTATTCCACAGTATTTTCTAAATCAATGTTTAGCTAATGAAGCACAACTGCCACAGGTTTTCACTTTACTATTTTAATGTGATCTCCATGGCACTGTAGGAGTCTTAAGTTTCCATACGCACATATCCCTGCACTTTCCCTGTCACAAGAAATATATGTTCATTTTAGAGGTGCAGGGGCAATTATAGTAACCAGCTCATGCCTCTAGCAGCCAGTCAGAGTGATAGCCTGAAAATGTTCAGGAGACCACATCACTGCCTCCAGTGGATGCAAACCCCATGCACAGTGGTCTGCAAGGCAATGACCCCGCCAGGCTAGATGAAGTTTCTAACCAACACATCACTTTGTAAAAGCATTCTGAACATCACTTAAGAGGCTAAAGAATGAAGTTCGTAGAATAAGAAGACATCTGTTGCCTCCTATGTCTTGGAGCCTTATATTGTCAGGTTCCCGTGGATAGCTTTTGGTCCACTCAAATTTCTAGAACAGCCAGAAATCTTCCCAGTGAGCTCTTTAGAGTGTGCACATCAGAACTTCAACAGCCATATTATGAGGTAATAAATATACTACCGTTGTGGGTCATTTCCTGAAATACCTGCGCTTCACATGGTAAAAGACTGCAGCAGCTACAACCAAATCAAATTGAAGGGAGAAAAAACCCCACACATATCGTCAAATAACAAACAAGAACTCAAGTGATTCCTTGGTAGAAGAAAAGGACCAGATTGCTGGGATTCCCTCAGGTTTTATTATGAGTGTCCATTTCCGGTTACACTTTATTGCCTCAAAACATGAGTGCATCTGTCTTTGACGGTGCTTATCTTTTCCAGCCATTTCCCACTGCATTAGTGACAAAAGCCCATCAGATGGTGTCATTCGATTTCAGCTTTATCACATCGCTATACTCAGAAGGGCGGAACGCAATTTTTTAAAATAAAGTAAGACAATGATTTTTGCCACCTGAAACCTGCTTTGAAGACTCACGTGAAAATAGAAGGTTGGGATGAGGCAGGTAGATGGAAGAATAAAAACATCTCCACTTTAAAAAATTTCTGCCTGCTGAAAGAAAAGTACACGTAACATAAAAGCCCCTGCACAGCACCGTTCCCGAGGCTAAGCAGCAATTTGGATAGGCTGTTTAATCTAAAATTTCATTTTAGGGGTTCTTGCCAGGATATTCTAATGAAGCGATCTTCCAAATGAGTTGCCTTACTGGATTCCATGAGGTCCTCCCTCTTCAAACATCAAGACCAGGAAAGCACAAGCTCGATGCCTGGACCCCGCTGTGTTTGTGGTTCTTTACTCACCTTCCTGCTTACTCAAGCGACGTCTCTGATTCACCTCCCATTTATGCCTTACCTGTCCTTCTAGGCAATGCCTTTGAGGCATTTGGCTTTTCTTCCCTGAACCCCAGTGGCTCTTTATAGTTTATAGCTTATGTGGCTTATACAGCTATTCATGAAATCACAGAGTCACAGAACCAAAGAGTTGTGATCAAGTAGGTCAGTCAAGGCTCCTAAAGTCAGGAGATGGGCATGCTGCTTTTCTAGCCATCAGCGTAGGGTCTGTATGAAGATGGGCATCTGATGGAACTTTTCCTACCTCCAGTGTTTTCATTTCTAAAGTGGGGCACAGAGTTGCTGTGTTAAATGGGAAAAATGTGAATCCCTCAGTATCTAGCTAAAAGGTCCTCCCAAAACACTCTCCATGATTTTTCCAAGTCCTCCGTCCTCTGTATGATGCTATATGATGTAGTATGTACCCAACTCCATTATGGCATGACTATATTCTACCACAGTTTATTATGTATATGCTTCCCCTACTTGATAGTTAGTGTCTCAAAGATAAGGATTTGCCTTTATTTACATCTGGGCTATCTCCAAAGGAGGGAAATGCCTAAGAGTAAGCACTTAATAATTTACTAACTTATATACTTGATGAATGAATAAATGTTCATTGTAGATCATAAAGCACCACATAAACATAAGGTGTTGCTAAATGGCCAAAAAGTTCATTCATTTTTTTCCATGAGATGGCTCTAGTAGCGCTTTGTTGTCATTAACTTCATTTGAAACGATTTTGTTAGATTGTATGTGACAGCTGTCATATCAGCACGCATTTTAAAAAAATTATCAAAATTGGTAAATTTTTGTGTAGCAATTTTCATATTGAAGCTGGAAGAAAAAAAGCAACGTTTTTGGCATATTATGCTTTATTATTTCAAGAAAGTTTAAAACGCAACTGAAATGCAAAAAAAGATTTGTGCAGTGTATGGAGAAGGTGCTGTGACTGATCAAGTGTGTCAAAAGTGGTTTGCAAAGTTTCGTGCTGGAAATTTCTCGCTGATGATTCCCCACGGTCGGGTAGACCAGTTGAAGTTGATAGTGATCAAATCGAGACACTAACTGAGACCAATCAACGTTATACCATGCGGGAGATAGCCGAGACACTCATTTGCACCAGCTTGGTTATGTTCATTGCTTTGATGTTTGGGTTACACATAAGTTAAGCCAAAAATACTTTCTTGACCATATTTCCCCATGTGATTCTCTACTTAAACATAACGAAAACGTTCCGTTTCTAAAACAAATTGTGATAGGCGATGAAAAGTGGATACTGTACAGTAATGCGGAACGGAATAGATCGTGGGGCAAGCGAAATGAACCACCACCAACCACACCAGAGGCCGGTCTTCACCCAAAGAATGTGATGTTGTGTATATGGTGGGATTGGAAGGGAGTCCTCTATTATGAGCTCCTTCTGGAAAAGCAAAGGATTAATTCCAACAAGTACTGCTCCCAATTAGACCAACTGAAAGCAGCACTCAACAAAAAGTGTCTGGAATTAGTCAACAGAAAACGCATTACCTTCCATCAAGATAACAAAACTGCATGCTCCTTTGATGACGAGGCAAAAACTGTTACCGCTTGGCTGGGAAGTTCTGATTCATCCGCCCTATTCACCAGACATTGCACCTTCGGATTTCCATTTATTTTGGTCTTTACAAAATTCTCTTAGTGGAAAAAAAATTCAATTCCCTGGAAGACTTTACTTATCATGTAAATTATAATCTTCTTAAACCTAACAATCACGTAATCTAATTCTGTATAACTTGTTGCCATTTCAAAAATGCCCAGTAAATGTTTGAAAATAACAATGATGAACTTGTTATGGTTATTATTTTGATGATGAAAATTTATTTTGGATGATAATATTTTGGAGATTTTGTCATATTTTCAATATCCACCGAAACTAGCATATCCTTGTAGACCAGTGCAATACAATTATTGGATTAAAGAATAATGTAAGACTTTCTTTTGGAAAACAGAGGTAAAATTATTAAGCAAAATTTGAACTTGTGTTACTGTGGTTTATTGTATCTTGTTTTTAAATAAGTGTCTACATTGTTTTATAAAATGATACATGCACTTAGCCTTATGGAATGGTAGCTGACTGGATACTCTGAGATCCTGGAGAAATTACAGCAAAGTGATTTTTAATCCTTTGAAAAGCTTAGTGGAAAATAGGGAGACATCTTCAAGGAAAAATGGAATGAAAAACAAAATTAAAATGATAGAAAACCCTGATCAGTGGGAATTAAATAAATATAAAATCAAGACTTGTTCTAGAAGTAAATGGTGGCATCAGCTGTTAAAAAACTATTCTCTGGGACCACAGCAAAGTGGGGGGCAGGGGGATGGAATAAACCTGGAACTCTCACATTAACTCCTGAATCAGGACCCTCCAAGGGGTTTAATGTGACCCCAGGCTGGTGGCACTTATTGACTCCAAGAAGAAGCAAATACAAATTTCCAGAAAAAATCAACTTCAATTTAGGCCTCAGGTTTTCACAAGTTACATGCAATAAAACATGAATGCAAAATCTTACCACTGGTGAAAGTCCCCAGAAACAGCAATCAACAGGCCCCTAGAAACTTTGGATATTGGAGTAATCAGTGGGGAATAGAAAAGTATGAAATCATTATGGAAATAAAAGGTAGAGTTAAAGACAATTTTTAAAAAGGAATCAGAGACAATATATCATATCCTAGAATTCTTGAAAAAGAATGGAGTGGATTTTTTAGAAATGAAAAATTTAACTACTTAGATTAAAAACCCAGTAGATGATTTAAACAGACACAAATAATGCAGAGAATTATTGAATTGGAAGTTGGATGTGAAGAAGTTACCCAGAAAACACCACACCAATCAAAGAAATTGGGCATAGGAAAGAGTTAAGGAAATATGAGGTGGAATAATGTTAAAATGTAGTCTCAGAGGGAAGAAGAGAGATAATGGAGAAGAGGTATTATTTGAAAAGAAAATGGATGAATATTTTCCAGAAGTGATGAAAGGAAGGAATCCACTGATAAAAGAAGTGCAATGTACACAAACAGTATAAATTAAAAAAAGAAATCTACGTCAGATACACTTGAATACTAAAAATTCTCAAAGGAAAAAAAAATCCAAAAATCAGCCAGAGAGAAAAGAGAAATCACTTCCATATGCAAGAACAGAATGAAAGGACATTTCTCAGTAATAACAAAATAAATCAGACAGATTTTGAATACTATCTTCAAATTCCTGAGATAAAATAATTGTCCAAACTAGAATTATAAGCCCAAAACGAAATTTCAAGAAAAAGGAAAGACTCAGAACCATTTAAATTGAACAAAAGAGAGAATTCTGCTGCCAACAAACCTACGTGAAGTAAAATTTAAAAATGGTTATCAGAGGAAGAGAGGAAATGGTCTCAGAAGGAAAACGAGGAGGAGTCATGACTAAAGAAATAGGCATAAAGAAACATTTGTGTACAAAATAAAATTAACGTTTAATAGTAGGTTTTAAAAAACAGTTCCAAAAGACGTTATTCTTACACGAAGCTAGACTTAGAAGATATTGTTCTAGCTACTGTATGTTCCAGAAATTTGCAGCATATTGAAGAAGACATTGTTATGAAGTCACTTTTATTGGTGTATAGTCCTGTAAGTTTTAACATGTGCATAGATTCTTGTAACCACAACTAAAAACAGGAGACAGCCACTCAAAACCCCCAGTGAATTCTCTCATGTTATCTCTTTGCAGTCAACTCATCCTGCCACCCCTAAGTCCTGGCAACGATGAATATGTTCTTTTAATATGTTCTTTATCCTTATATTTTTCCCTTTATCAGAAAGCCGTCTAAATGGAGTCACACTGTATGTAACCTTTCAAGATAGGCTTCTTTCACTCAGCATACGTCATCTGAGAGTCATCCAAGTTGTTGCGTGTATCAATAGTTGGCCCTCTTTATTGCTGAGCAGTGTTCCATTGTGTAGGTGTACTCATGGTTTATCTATTCACCCACTGAAACATATTTGTTTTATTTTCAATGTGGTTGCATGTGAACAATTCTGCTCTGAACATTTATGTACAGGTTTTTGTGTGAACATAAGTTTTCTTTTCTACAGGATAATTCTTGAAAGTGAGATCGCTGGGTCGTATGGTAAATGTATGTTTAACTTCAGAAGAAGCTATTAAACTTTTCCAGAATGGCTATACCATTTGGCATTAACATGGGCAATGCATGAGAGTACTGGTGCTGCACATCCTTGTCAACACTTGTTATTTTCTGTACTCTTTATTTTAGCCATTCTAATAAGTGTGTAATGGCTTCTCAATCGTGGCTTTAATTTGAATTTCCCTAATTACTAATGATGTTGAGAATATTTTCATTGATAATCTGTGTTTACTGATAATTTATGTATCTTCTTTGGTAAAATTTCTGTTGAAATTTTTGAGCCGTTTTCATTGGGATTTTGTTTTCTTATTGTTGAGTTTTAATGATAGATTCTGGATACAAGTCCTTTAATGAATATATCACTTGCAAATAATGTCTGTGCCTTCCTTCTCAGTATCTCTACATGGCATCCTTTGCAAAGCAAAAGTTTTAAATTCTGAATATTAAAGAAATCCAACTATTTTCTTTTATGCATCATGCTTTCAGTGTCATATTAAAACTCCTTGCCTAACCTTATTTCCAGGCTTTATATTTTTGTTATTGATTTCTAGTTCAATTCTATTGTGATCAGAGACTACATTTTGTATAATGACATAAGTTGTGTCGAATTAGAGCCCATCCTACTGATCTTAACTTGATATCTCTGGAAAGACCTATTTCCAAATAAGACCACATTCACAGCTACCAGAGGTTAGGACTTCAATATGTGTTTCGGGGGGACAAAATTAAACCCACAAAAGTGGTCTCTTAGAGATTTTAAATTTAACATGACCAACTGAAATTCTGACATTCCCAAATGAAAATATCCACCTGCAAACTTCCTCTTCTTACGTGATACCAAACTAACCCAACAGTTTCCCAGGTCAAAATCTTAGAATCATTTCTGACCCCTCTCTTTTTCTCACATAGCATAACCGATATCTAAGAAATTTTGTTTATTATCTCACCACCACTTCCATTGTTACTACCTTGCTTCAAGGCATCATATTTATAATTGTTTCTTAACGTTATACTGTATCCTTGTACTACAATTTATATAACTAGTATTCTAATGGTTAATCTTCTCCCAAATTTTACTATTATAAATGACATTGCAATGATCATTCTCATACAAACATCTTTCTCTATTTAAGTAATTATCTCTTCCAAGCAAAATCCTAGAAGTTGCAGAGTCAAGGTAATCACATTTTACATTTTGTTTTATCTCTCTCAATTGCTTTTCAAGAAGGTTGTGTTAGGAGATTTGGGGATATATGTATATGTATAGCTGATTCACTTTATTATAAAGCAGAAACTAACACACAGTTATAAAACAATTATACTCCAATAAAGATGTTTAAAAAAATGCTATATCAAGAACACACTGAAATATAGTTAAAGAGGACACTGTCAAAACTTGTTCTTATAAAGGTGACATACAACTTACAAATCATACAAATTTCTTTTTAAAAAGAATTCGCCAATGGCGTGCCCTAAATTCTGTTATGTTGTACAAATTTATGAGTAAAAAAATGTGCTGCTTTTCTTAAAAAAACCCCAAAAAACAGAAGGCTGTGTTAACTGGTCCCTTTTAAATCACCAGTAACTCACCACTAAGATCTTTTTTCTTTTTTTTGAGAAAAATCAAACCATTTGCTTCTGATTTACTTTAAACTAATAATTATGTGTGCCCACAAGACACCAGGCACTGTTATAGACACAGGTTTCCACCCTCCTGGAGCTTAAATTTTAATTGGGAAGACAGACTATAAATAATAAACATAGTAAATAAATGAATTATATAGTATATTAGACAGTTATGTTCCCTGTGGATGTCAATCACATCTACAAAATAACTTCACAGGAATGCCTGGATTAGTGTTTGATGAATAACTGGGCATTATAGTCTAGCCAAGTTGTCACATGGAACCAACTGTCACACTCACCTGTGGACTGTCTAGACATTTGTGTAGGATGAATTCCCCTCATTCTCCTTGCATTGCCTTAGGGGAAAGGACTAGGGGCAAAAAGGAGCCATTGGACACAGGCATTTAATCAGAAATCTGTCTCTGATCCAGAATGCCTCATGTGTGAATTCAGGATAAAATTAATAAAAATGAATATTAAAAACCCCAAAGTAATCTAATAATAAAACCATAAATTTTAAGGGAAAGTTTTACTAGTTTAATTAAGTGTTACAATTTTTGAGAAAACCTTCCAAAACATACACCCAGAATTTATTGCTGTAACTAAGCTGAAAGTCTTAACATCTGTTGACTGGATAAAATTTGTACTCAGGAGATTGTTAAAATAAAATTATGATGTATAGTGTTTATTATCCAGTTACAGAAACAGTCAAATTGATTATAGGATATACATTGATTCCTTCATTCACATCTTTTCTTTTATCAATTTATTTTGAGGGTTCTTTTTATTGAATTAATATTTTTATGAAATAATTCTATAATGGGAGACACATAAAAATATTTCTAGCTATTTCTTGATTTTTTTCCTCCAACTGGGTTCTTCTCATAGGTCTTATACATTTTTCTTTGATTTCACGAACTAATTAATTGATTAGCTTCATTAATATATTTGTATTTTATTTTGGCCTTATGTAGGCCTTTTATTATGGCTTTGGGATATAGCAATGAACATGGCAGATAGGATCCTGTACTTATAGAACTTAAATTCTCGTCCTGAGAGACAGGTGATCAGTCCAACACTACGTCCATTAAATGAATATCTTATACAGACCCCCATTCCACCAAGCTTGGAGCACATCTCAAACCCAGAAAACTTATCTTGAAACATACTTGCCATGGAAGATGGAAGGCTCAGAAGTCCTTTCTGCTATGCTAAAGTCCCATAATTGTCAAAGGGACCTTTCTCTTGGGTGTTTTCTCTCCTGGTTTTATGTCGGGCCACCTTCTGCAAACTACAGCACGTTGTGAGAAATCTTAGGATATAATCGATTCAGATTCTGAGTTCTGCCCTTTGCAGGCAGGGATAAAATTAAATGCCCCCTCCCCGATTGATTTGAATTTTAAGTGTGCTATCTACCACTCTCCCACTGACTTGAGTTATTGCCAGTGGCAAATTTTGCCCAAGTTTTTAATTTTTTGTATCAATGTGCTCTTGATATTTGATTTGTATACATGCATTTTGCCCTGTTGTATCCACGTGTATTAGATGTCACATGAAGAGCATTCTATGACCAGGCTTTATTCTGTCCTCTTTACCTGAAAATCCAGCTCTTAATTTAAAATAGCTACCCTCGTGTCTCTGGGAACAAAACTCCTTGATATTCTTTAACGAGTGATTGTCTCTGCCTTCTTGCAGTGTCCATGGGCATTCAAACAGATGACCCTATCCGTCAGCTTCACAGAGCCATATCTGTAGGCTCCAGATGAGTATCTGAAATCAATAGGGAGGGAATTGTGGTAATTAAATTATAGCACTTACATATAATTACACTTATGTAAAAAATACCCACCCCGACTCAGAGCTGCTCCTGAATATGATAGACATAAATCTTTGACGATGGTCTTCTTGGGGCTGGGGAGGGAAAGAGTGTTAATTTTTAAAATGATGCCAGGAAAAATAAGGCTCCTGGAACTCTTCCACTTCAGAGAAATCATTTGACTCAACATCTAGCTTTAAACAGGTTTGTTTCAGTGATTTCTATCTTTGAAAATTAATTTTGATGCTGTTCTTTTTGCAAAGCCTTTTGAGGACGATACTGATGTCCTGGGCTGTTTTGCTTGAGAACCAAGGTAAGCAGGGCCCTTGGGGTTGGGGCAATGGGTTATGTTCCCTCGTATCATCGGGAACACACATCGTGGGCACCCAGCAAGCCCTTAAATCAATGACCAGATGCTTGTTTCGATAAGTTGATTCATGAATTGACATTAAAAAAGAGTCCTGCTCTCCAAGCATTCAGTAACGTGGCCTAGATGATGACTTTGTGTTAGACCAGCTAACATATTTTAGGTGGTAAATGCAGTCTCTTGCATTTACCACCTAAGATACGCAGGGGGCCCAAGGTTGTGAAGGTTTGCAGGAAGGCTGGCTTCAGGGTCTGGCTGGGGGTCCCAGGTTGGAGAGATGGGCTTCGAGGAGCTTCCCAGGCCAGAAGGACCTTGGGGGCACCAAGGAGTCAGGAGTAGATTGAATACAAAATACGTCATAACTTTATAGAACTTTAACTTTGAGCTATAAAGGAAAACTCTAAAAATCTGTCCCAGTTTCATGGTAGTACATTTGTCTAAGTTTATGGTAAGTTCAGTCAAAAGTTAGTGCACATTAGGCCACATCAACAGAATTCTAGCGGTCACTGCACAGTCCGTGGCCATTGGTGTCATGGCACCAAGTGGGTGTGCCGGGATCTGCAGGGGTGCGCTCGGCCCACGTGCCGGCTGAGGGCATCCTTCTCTGCTTGCTGAGTCATCACAGCTGGGAGGGTGAAGAATGGGAAACGTTTCATGTGAGGATGGATGTAAGGAACAGAAAGGAAGACTCGCCCTATACCCTGAGGACAGTGCTGGTACATGACGCATCTTTCCAAATAACTGGTGCTTTGTCCATAAGGAAGTCAAATTAGTTAATTTGTGTTGCTTCAAACAGATAAACTGAGAGCAAGGGTTCTGGTGTGGCCATTACCTGTTCAATATGAGGACATTCCCCTTGTGAGCTGGACTTGTCTGACGGGCTGGGCTGCCTTGGAAGTAGTGAGCTCCTGTCACACGAGTGGCACAGAAAGAGCAGAAGCTGTTTACCTCCCCAAAGACTTGGGGGGAGGGTATGCACTGGGTGGAGCTTGGTCTCGATGTCCAACAATGTGTCTCTAAACTCTTGATGATTTTTATCTATTTCCTTCTCATTTTTCTCTTTCTAAACATTTTTAAAAATCTGACTCATTTCCTCTTATTCTTGAATTTTTGTTCCCCCTTCTTGCTGTCCTTTAACTCGTTGTCAGAATTTATTACCTCTCTCTCATCTCCATTTTTCACATGCAAATCCTACTCCATTTCAATGAGCCTCCAGAAATGTCATTTCGTCAAGCATTGGTGCAAATATTTGATTATTGATTATCACCTAGGAACAAAAATCTCTGTGAATAGGGAGGGTGGGAGGGAGGGAGACGCAAGAGGGAAGAGATATGGGAACATATGTATATGTATAACTGATTCACTTTGTTATACAGCAGAAACTAACACACCATGGTAAAGCAATTATACCCCAATAAAGATGTTAAAAAAAAAAAAGGTGAAAGTAAAAAAAAAAAAAATCTCTGTGGGTTTTAGCAAGACGGGAAGCATTGTAACAGAAGTGAAATATCATGCTGAATGTGTGGGATCTGGAGTGTTTGTTTTTCCTGTTTCCTCTCGTAACGTCTTCAAGCTGCAGAAGTCAGTGACGAAATGAGCACAGTCCTGGTAGGTGTGGCCTGGACTAAACTTCTGAAAAGCTGACCTTGCAAAAGCACGATACCAACCAGTGTTGACAATCCAGGTCGGTTTCTATGAGCACTTCTAGCTAATTCTTCTCCCTCTCCATTCCTTGGGTTATGCTGTGACATTAACCACGTCACTGGGCAAATCACCCCCTCACGCTAGTAACCATAACCATTTCATTTGGTTACATTTTCTTCTCTTAATAAAATGTTCCTATCCAAGTATAGATGCAACTGTTCTCAACAATTCTGATTAATTTGTTAATTCATACTTAAAAATAGTTATTGCTTGCGGGCTTTGTGCCAGTGCACCGAACACCTGGCTGAGTAAAGCGTGGCCCTTGTTTCGGGGAACTCACAGATTCATGGCACGGACACGCAGACAGACATCTGGTCGGCAGCAATCAGACACTGAATTTGCTGGATAAAGTCTTCGCTGAACTGGATCAGCCTTGGCAGTTTTGGTTCCCCAGGTTCAGTCGTCTGTGCACAACGACAATTTCCTGTTTGGGCTGAGACTGTCACGGCAGCAAGCCAGAGCTGATGGAGGCTGGCGGGGCTAAAGAAGCCTTCTCTGGGCCCCGCAGTTGTGTGTACCTGCTGGACACCGTTTCACTGTGCTTCTATGTGGAGACTTCTGTCAAACACGCTTTGAGTTTGGTCCACAGACTCACGGGATGCTATCACTGAATGATCAGAAAGTGGTAACACAGATCCTTACAATTATTTCAAGAATTTTGTTACTACTGACTGATTTTATTAAGTCCAGGTTAATTTGGGGGGCATAACGGCCAGTGTTTATTCTCCCGTTTGTGTTACTCTGTGCCCATCTTCCCATGTTCCTGCGTGTCTTTGTTCCTATCATACCCAGAGGACATAAATGCAATTTCTTAATCAAGAAAGTGGTGGACGGTACAATTTATTGAGTGCCTGCTTTTTCAGAAAGCACATGGACTGCTAAGGAAATTGATTCTAGGTGGTATTCGGTATTGTCTCTCCTATGGGTACAAGGAATAAGACATTTAAAGTTGTTGTCACTTATTTTGTGCCTGAACTCACTCTTTTGCTTAGCAAATATTTGTTCATTTCATTACAGTTTACCTTTTCTGCTTCTCATATTGGTGAACAATCAAAGTCTATGTGGGTTCCCAATAAGCAATTATATTGTTAATATTCCCTAAAATAATCAACTTACTACCACCTTTGGCCAGATAGAGAATGAAATCATCGAGAGACAGAAGCAGGCACTGCTGTTGATATGGGGGAACTAGCGACCTGCATGGGGGAAAAGTACCCACTGGTAAAACACCAGCCGGAAGCAGTGCAAAATGCAAGATGCGGATCTACTAACCCTTTTAAAGTGCCATGACTTAAGGAGCCCAGATTACTCTTTCTCCTTTGGAAGTACTGAGGAACTAGTCTCCATTTCCCTCTAGGAGTCACAAAAAATGCGTCTGTCTTGAAATTGGACAATCTGAGTTTAAGTACAAGTTCTATCAAGGTAGGATTTGAGGTTTTAAGTTTCACTAGCTATAAAAGGGGAATGATCCTAATCCTATCTATGACAAGGGAAAAAAGAGATTAAGTACAAAAAAGTGCTTTAAAATGATAAATTAGTAAATTGGTAGAATAGGTACATAAAGTATTATACAAACACGCAGTATCGTTAGTATAGTTATCATCACAATATCGTCATCAAAAGCATATTTTTCTAGTTACTCTTCCTCTAACATGGGAAATTTAGTTGGTCATAAATTATAAATTTATACCTGAGACATACACTAGAAAGGTAAATGGCATATATTCAAAAATATAAATAATAAATAGCCATGAAGACACTATGCTTATTTTAGCAACTTCCTTCTCACAGGTACAAATGTGTTGCAGATAATGGCTATGTCAACATGAGGCTGCAATTTTTTTTTTTTTTTTTTTTGTGGTACGCGGGCCTCTCACCGCTGTGGCCTCTCCCGTGGCGGAGCACAGGCTCCGGACGCGCAGGCTCCGCGGCCATGGCTCACGGGCCCAGCCGCTCTGCGGCATGTGGGATCCTCCTGGACCGGGGCACGAACCCGTGTCCCCTGCATCGGCAGGCGGACTCTCAACCACTGCGCCACCAGGGAAGCCCCAAGGCCACAATTTTTAACTTTCAATTATTTACGTATTTGGCCTCATGTACATAAAACTCGAATTTTTTACTTTTTATCTTTGAAGATACATTTTACTGTAATTTGTTGTGATTGAAATAAATAAGAAGTACTATTTGCTCCTTTGCAATCACACTGGTTCTTTGGAGGAAAGGTGTACGAAACCATAAAGTGATCACTTATTTGGAATTTCACATTCTCAGAAACTGTTGATGTGGTAAAGAAACGGAAAGGTACAGGAGATGGAGCTGTTAATAAAAACTAAAATTTTTGTCGTGTTGGCAGATGTGCATCACATGTGTCCATCCCTAAACCTGCATCCCTGGAAATGAGAAGAGTCTTCTGACCTAATACCGCCCTTCCCAGGGACAAAGGACAAGAGATGTAATCACGTGATATCTGCAACCTCTGCTGGTCTATCACCTTCCAAGATGTTGAAGGTACTTGAATTAGTCCTACGAAGAGCCACGTTCCTTATTTATTTCTCCCTATCTCTAAGTAGTCCTGCTTTAATGTGCCGATAACTTAACCACGTGGGTATCTGGAGACTGACCCCAACGCCAACAACTCTGTGTAATTTTCTTCTGCCGTGGAAATCCTGGCTCACACTATGGGTTATTATTAATCATACTCATTTTTAAAGGTAATTTAGATTTAATACATTGTCAATGCAATTCTCTAGGGAACATAAAAAGTCATCTATCTCGTGCACATCTACTTAGTTCCATCTCCTGATCCTGGAACAACTCTCTAACATTTCTGCTTTTAGCTGAGGGAAGTGACCTAAAGTAAAGATGTGTAAAGTATGCCCCGATCGACGGTGTAACTTCCAAATGTCTTTGGGGTCACTGCTTAAAAATGGTGCCAGAGAGTAATGGCTGCATATTATAAGCATAGGGACTCTTCCGTTGGCGTCTTATTTAGGTCTTACCTGGCTTGTGCTGCCAGGGATGAGGCTCCCTTTTCTGGGGAGGGGAGAGAGGATGGATATTTCAGAGAAACAAATAGCCTCTTTGAGACGCTCGTAAAGCTACAACTGTAAAAACGATCTGCTATTTAAGACACTTAACTGGTCGCCCACCACCTTGTATTTGCTTAGGTGTGTGGAATAAAATTTACTGTGTCTAGAATGCACCATTAATGCTTCCATATTGGACTGAGTCGCATGAAATTGCTTTTTTTGTGTGAGTAAAAATGTGATCCAATATTAGCATTTTTGTAAGGTTCAACCTAATACTTGGGAATATTTTTATTCCCCACCCCCGTTGGCAACTTTTCCACAGAAATGGAAAATAACGCTTGCCAGCACAAAGAATATTAATGTTCTGGTTTGCCCACATATTTGTAGAACGGCACGTCCCCTTTAAGTGATTCTAGCTAGAAACTACCTTTATAAGATGTGTTCAGAGTAGCTACACTAGTTCATGAATAATTTGTAGTAACTAAAACAAAGTAACTTTTTTCCCCTCACAATTTAGGAGTTTCAATAAAGCCTGGGAAGTAAGTCATCCTATTCACTCCATTCTAAGGTTTGTGAATCAAATATAGGCTTTTCTGTGGATATAAGAAAAGAGTTAACGTGAAGAGGAAAACTGGACATAACTATATCAAATATATGTATTGATTGCAAGAAGCATCTCAATTTTGGAACTCTTAACTGATCCAGTGGTGTCAGTTCTTGGGTAAGAAAATCTGTATCAAGGGAATCTCATTTATCCTGTTTTGTATTGGAGAATGTTAGGGATTTGGATGTGGGAGAGTCCAAATTACTGTTATGAATATGTGTAGGATGGGTTCAAGAACATAAAAAACATTTGGAATACTATTTAAGGTCAAAGAGCAGTGTTAGCTGGCAAATACTAAATACTTAGGAATATTTCACACTTTTCCACAAAAGAATTTTTTTCCCCTAGAAATGGAACATAGGTCTTGCTGTCAGAAAGCATATTAATTTAAAGGAAAATGAGCTACCTTGAAGGGTGAAGAGGTGTGGACAGAAAGTGTGCATGTTTTGAGAAAAGATGCATCAAAAATAAGAAAGGAAGCACCCTGTAAAAGAAGCTAGTTGAGATTGGCGAAGGCATGTTGAATGCTTCTAAATCGTGTACACAGTTAGTGCAAAGCTGAAGTCAAGCTCCCCCGGAAATAACTAGCAAACAATTGAAGTGAGGATAGACACTGTTGTCCAGCTTCCCCATGCCCATGTTTCATGAGTGAGAAAAAGCAGGGTTTACCTTTAAATAAGGTCCAATTAGATGAAGCCGTGATTGATTCCAACACCAGGTGTGGTTCTCCATGATGAAATCTATTGCATGTAATGTTATTAGAAATAAATTATTTGGTTTAGTTAAACTGTGTCCTTTTCAGATTAAACATATGAGCAGTAAGATATTATTGACATGAGATACGGATGTTAAATGTCAATGAGCCTCAATGGTGAAGAAAGTCAGGAAATTTTTATCCTCTATTGCCAAATCCTGTGGCATCACCCAAAATCTTGTGACTGCCACTCAGGAGTTGAGAAGCAGATCAAGGCTTGTTTTATCCAAACTTTTTTGACTCCCTTGAATAGATGACCTGATATCTGACCTATTCAGTTATATGCCTTTCTGATCTACACCCACTCCTCATTTTCTCTATCTTTGAATCCAAGAAAAATGTTCTCATGACCTAGCATCATTCTTCCCAGAGACAAGAGATGTCCTCCCTTTATCCTGTGGCACTTCTATGTTTTGGCCATTATATTATCCTGGAATCCTCACAGTTCTTAAATTGACACTCCACACAATAAATCTTGCTGTGATGTTATACAGGAGAATCTTTGTGAACATTTTGTGAAGTTTCAGAGACAGGGAAGCGTGCCATTCTCATAAAATGATCATTTGGATTTTTTGAAGCAATCTTCACCCGTGTTACTTGCAATCTGTTTATAATGCATTAAAATACTTATTTAAAAGGTTTTCTGTGAGCCAATGGCCCTCTTTCTTAGAATAGTCTGTGCTAACATGGGGAAAATGTTTGCAGCTGTGTCAGGCATTGTCACTAGTGGTTGATTATGTAGATCGCCATAAACTATGTTTATAAATTATGTTTATTGTGTTCTAATTAGTAGCACTAACAGTGCATAATATCAATAAGCTCATTAAATATGTAAATAATAAATAGTAGCAGTATTAATGCCACCAAGGAACAGGGCATCGTGTATATTCAGTCAGCTCATAACCACATTTCTCATCATTTCATCAGGAAGACATGGAACAAAGCCAGTCATTGGTTTAATGAACACACAGCCAAGTGCAGAAAATGAACACACCCTTGCTTAATGGATAGGAAAATAAAAACAGCAGGTTGTTTTCCTAAGAAATGGGGAAACGTTGCAGAGTGTAGCCTATTTCACAAAGCAGTGGATTTCTGGAAATTTGAAAAGTGGATTGAGGGCAGGTGGAGTAGGACCTATTTACCTTTTCATTTAAAGTGATGTCTGTTTAAACTTCCCAGCACAGCTGATTCTTTATTCTCACTAAATGCCTATGGAGACTCAAATATGACACAAAAATTAAGACTTCTGGACAATTTATAGACTGAGTCTTGGAAAGCGTTTCTACTGGCTCCCTTCCACGGAAACTTGATTAAAGAACACAGTTGATGCGTAAAGTCTGGGGGTCTCACATGGACACATCTACTAGCTGACCAGGCTGAGAACAGGAGTCCACACTCAGATGAGCAAGAATGGGATTCAGAGCAGGTCTGTACAGACCACCCCTCTGGTGGTAAAGTTTTACAAATACATCTGCAGGAGATGAGAAATGGAGTGTCCTGAATGGGAAGAGTAAGAGCAGAATGCACAAATAGGTTTCTTGTAAGAAATAACATTAAATTTTAGAAAACTCTTTGCTATCTTTTCAGTAGTATAGTTAAGATATAAGAGTGGAACATTAAAGCTGGAAGATAAATACAATAGGATGTGAGGAAATGGGAGATAAGTAAGGATGGAAGGATTACAAGGGACCAAAAGGTCTCCACCAGGAAGAAAATGTACACTGTACACAGTAAATATCAGAATTAATACTAGCCAGAAAATTGACTTATTAATATGGAGAATAATTTTGAGAAGCTGTTCAAGAGGGGAAAACAGAGAAAAAGAAAACAAAAATTTTAAGACATGGAAAAGTCTCAGATGTGACAGGGTGCCCAGCCTAAAATAATGGTTTTTTTGAAGAAAAATGAAAGAAAATAAATGGAGGAGGATATCTATCAAAGGCACAGCTGGTGAAACATTTCTGGAATGAAATATGGCCTGGTGGTGTACATCAGTCTCACTACATCACTTGGTCCCAACTACATAAAAGGTCTATCATAAAATGTCCTCTCCCTTCTATAATGCTCTCCTTAAATATGAGCCAAGGAGGAAAAATAATTTGAAGAAAGTGTTCAAAGACAAAGACCAAAATGAACAAAAGGTTAAAAATACTGGATGAAAAAGAGATTGAGATTGAAGAAAATTTTTAAAAAGAAATTACTGATGTCCTCAGGGAGACAAAAGAACATATTCTTTTCATGAAACAAGAGTAGGGTGCAATAAACACAGAACATTCCAAAGTTAGAAAAGCTGTATTGAAAATTTTAAATATGATAGCAGTCTTTAAGAACTTAGTGAGTGGATGGAAAAATAAAATTGAGGAAATCTCAAAAGAGCAGAGCAAACACAAACACACACACAAGAAAATTGAGAGAACTAGGAAACCAGAGGAAAAGTTCAAGAGCTCCGACATCTGAGCAAATCTTCAATTCTAGAATGAAGTTCCAGGGAAACAAAATGAGAGTTGAAAGGAAATAAACCACAAAATAATTTTTTAAGTGTCTTTGAATTAAAGGACATAAGTGTCCAGATTGCATGTGCCCACTTAGTGCCTAGCACTGTGGATGAGATCAGCCTCACCCCAAGACAATGTGTCATGAAATTCAGAAGAATGGGAACAGAGAAAATCCCCACACAATTGCAGAAGGAGAACAAAATGTGATTTATGCAGAGACCTAAGAATGAGAATGATATTGGACTTTTCAATAGTAACTTGGGATGCTAAAAAAATGGAGAAATACCTCAAATTACCAGGGGAAATTACTTCCAAGCCAGGGTTCTCTACTCATTAAACTACTAATCAAGTATGAGATAAGAATAAAAACATTTTAAATCATGGAACATCTCGAAAGTAACACAATGGACTCAAGATACATCAAGCCATTTCAGTAAAGTGTTGACAATGTTAAAAAGTGCAAATATTAATTTTTTTAATGTGAACTAAAAAATAGCTTAAACAAACCATGTACTTAATTTATATTCTAAATTTAGCATATAACATATCAAAACCAGTTGAAAATTCTACAAAAATAAAAGAGAAAGAATTAAATAATCATCTCCCTTTTAAATATAGACTCAGGAATTCTAAATGAAGCTTTGAAAAATGAAATTTTACATCTTTTTATAATAAGCATTCTCAACCAAGTAGGATTTATTCAGAGATTATAAGAAACTTTAATTATTGGAAATTTATTAATGTAATGATCAGATCAGTAGGCCAATTAAAAATTCCATGGAGTCACACTAATATTGTTGGTAGAGCTCTTATGTTTTGGAAACTGTGGTCCACACTGAAAAACCTTAGGATTATGTGGAAAAAGGAAAAGTCAATTTCCTTTCGTGATGGTTTTACAAGATGCCAGGGGAGCAGGGGTAGCAGCAGTTGCAGTCTCCCTTGGATCTCGATTTTCAGAGGCTACATATGGCACAAAGCAGGTTGCACTGGAAACTGAAAAGACAACGCCTCTTTTTTTTTAATTTTTATTTTATATTGGAGTATAGTTGATTAACAATGCTGTGTTCGTTTCAGGTGTACAGCAAAGTGATTCAGTTATACATATACATGTAACTATTCTTTTTCAAATTCTTTTCCCTACAGAATATTGAGCAGCGTTCCCTGTGTTGTACTCAACTACATACACTTCTACTTTAAACCTGGCATTTGTACTTCCCCAAAAGGAAAATTCTATGGGGCCAAAACTTAGAAGCAGCCAAGATGTCCTTCAGTAGGTGAATAGATAAATAAACTGTGATTCATCCAGACAATGGAATATTATTCAGTGATAAAAAGAAATGAGCTATCAAGCCATGAAAAAATGTGGAGGAATCTTAAATGTAAATTAGGAAGTGAAAGAAGCCAATCTGAAAAGGTTACAAATGCATGATTCCAACTATAAGACATTCTGGAAAAAAAAAACTAAGGAAACATTTAAACCTTCAGTGGTTGCCAGGAATTTGGGGCAGGGCGTGACTAGGCAAAGTTACAGAGGATTTTAGGGCAGTGTAAGTACTCCGTATGACACTACATGATTGGATACATGTCATTATACGTTTGTACCAACCCACAGAATGCACACCACTAAGAGTGAACCCTATGTCAACTACGGATGTCGGGTGATCATGACATATTAACATAGGTTCAATCTGGTGGGAGATGTTGATAACGGGGAAGTCGTGCTTGGGTGGGGATTGGGGGTGTATGGCGGGTGTATGGGAAATTCCCCTCCCTCCTCAAACTCACACCCCGGTGATAGTAGCCATTTCTCAGCTTTAAACACAATCTTCCAAACTTCCTAAATTTATGTGCCCTGTCCAGACCTCTCTCTTGAACACTAGACTTCCACTGAACTGCCACTTCAAAATCTCCACTCTCAGGACTAAAAGACCCTTCAAACTTGACTATCCAAAATGGAATTTCTGATCACTCCCACCCCATGGCCCCAAAAAAACCACATTCAACTCCACCACTTCCCCTTCTCCATCGTTCCAGGTGCCCAGGCCAGAGAGACACGTGGGGCCAGTCTTGACCACTCCTTCCTGTATCATTTCACAACCAGTCCATCAGCAAAGAAACCCAGTCCCCTACATGTTCCATACATACCAGCAACTAACCCCCTCTCACTGTCCCCCCTTCCATCACTCTTCCCCCTCAGCCTCTTAGTATCCTTGACACAGAGGCCAGATCCTCTTGCAAAGCACAAGCGAAGCCTTCCAGTGGTGTACCTGACTCCTAACCCTCTTCTCTCTGTCCACACTTCCTCCCACTCCTGCCCTCATGCCTTCCTCTGGATCCATTCTCGCTGTTTCATGAGTTTACCCGGCAAGTGCCTCAGGGTCCTATACTGGCTGTTCTCTCTGGTTGGAATGCCCTTCCCCAGGAAACTGCACATCCCACGTCAAGCTCCTCCAGGTCTCTGGTCATTCTATCCAAATTGTAACTTGCTCCATCATCCCTACACTCAAGATCCCCCTTCATACCCTGCTCTCTTTTCCAAATCGTGCACCACCTTCTAGAATATGATATAATGTTTTCACTAGTGTTTTATTACTTATTATTTGGTGTATTATTTATTGTCTCTGCCACCCCATAAAATGTAAATTCTATGAAGACAGTGATTTCCACCTTCATATTGTTTTTCCCCCCCCCTCTGGAGAATCCCAAAGCATCTAGAATAGTGCCTGGCTCATAGGAGATACCCAACATCTGCTGAATGAATGAATGCATTTTCTGTCACTAGGGTTTGTATTTTAAGTCACAGTATTTTAATCATTTTAAGTACAAAAATTCTAGCAAGGGAGAATATTAATACTAGAAAAAAGCCTACCCAGGGTACATGAACTTGGGACTTGAAGAAGACACTTCTGGTGGAAAGGATGATGTTATAGGACCAAGATGGAAGAGTTTCCCAGCAGGCACCCCTGTGGGCTCAGCTAAGATGCTATGAGAGTAACGTGGTACATACCAATACCCTACACAATAACACACTATTGCATTGTGTTGTGTGGTATAGTATGTCACGGCACTGTGCTGTCACATTACTATTATGCTATATTTTTATGCTCTTGTAAAACTGGATATCTCTCCATTCTGGTTGTCTTTTATAGTCTTCTCACTTGGACATTCTATTTTCCTTACAGAGTCACTATCTTTGTGCCTTGTTTTCACTCATGTGTTTTTGTTTGTTTACCTTTAACAAATGTTAAAGCCAAAAGGTCCAGGTGTACCCAGCCAAAGTTATAGGCATTGACCAGAGCCCTGATGGAATGGACGAGGTCTCACCCAATGGTAGAGTCATTGTAGCCTGATCCAGTGGGTTGATGTGGACACTTAACTTCTAAGAAGACTCCTTATTTATTTCTTGCCTGTCTGTCAAAAAACATTCTGATTCTTCTTCTATAGGCCAGACACTAGGCTAATTGTTTGGGGACACACAGAGAGATAAAATTATAGCTTCTGCCCTTTAACATGCGGATTTTCTTGTTTCCAGACCACAGCGTATTAGGAACAGGAAATGCTAAGGGCAAGGAGAATGTGGGCAAACACCTTGACCTTAGGGAGAAGTGAAAGGGAAAGAACCTTTTTTTTTTTTTTTTTTTGCGGTACGCGGGCCTCTCACTGCTGTGGCCTCTCCCGTTGCGGAGCACAGGCTCCGGACGCACAGGCTCAGCAGCCATGGCTCACGGGCCCAGCCGCTCCGCGGCATGTGGGATCTTCCCGGACCAGGGCACGAACCCATGTCCCCTGCATCGGCAGGCGGACTCTCAACCACTGCGCCACCAGGGAAGCCCGAGAAAGAACCTTTAAAAGCACACCCAATAAATAAGAAATATCAGCTGTCTAGTGTCATTTGGTGTAGGGGCAAATAACTAGACACACGTAGTTTCTAGGTCATCACTGTGTTTTATAACATAGATAACAATAGTCATGAACCTATGTTCTACACTCTGTTTAAGAGAGCAGGAATGAATAGAATATATTTTAAAAACAATTCCACCTAAAATTATTTTAAAGTATCTGAAAATTTCACAATGCTACTATGTTTGAAAGGAGTACATTGCTTGAGTATGCCCCTTTTTCTCTCAGATTTTTAATATCTTGATGACAAAGTTTCTAAATTATTTTGTCTTAAACATCAACTCTCAAATTTTTCAAAAATTTCTGTTTCTGTTAAAACTTTTGAGCCAGTGGTTGAAGGAACCATTATAGTTAGATCTTTTCTGTTTCCCAGAAGCGCGTTTCTAATTCACAAGCATTGACAATGTAAATTCACAACAAGGGTAATGCTTTTATGGTTGGAAAATGCAAAATGTTGTCAGCCAAATAGAGGGGTGACTCTGTTGGAGGATCTGTGAAATGTTTCACCCTATATGTTTTGGATGTTTATTTCTGAGACTATACTAGACATTAATCAGTTGAAAATAAACGGATCATCAACAGGTACGAGAGCTCCCTGCATCCAAGGGACACGTGTGAGCCTGCCGCTTTGAGGCTCAGGGTCTCAGGCGACTTCACTGCAATTGGAGCCATGGGAAGTCCAGTCCTCAGTCCTGCCACAGTCACCTAACGCCATGTCCTCGCTCCTGGCGACACTTTGCACGGTGCAGGTACCACCTTCGTGCACATCACTCAGACATCGTCTGCTTCCACAGGGAAACAAGCATTAATAGCTCCGAAGCTGTTTGAACCATCTAAGAAGGTCAAAGTTGGGGTAATTACAGTTATCCGACTGGTGTTCAGACGCTCTCACACTCCCAGATGGATCCGTAACGCACTCTCTGTGATGGAAATATCTCACATTATTCTTGTGTTGGCCAGCTTGCAGTGTCATTCCAGATGGCAAATACAAAAATAGCATGAAAAATTTCCTCCTGAAATACACTCTTTGAAAGTGTTCTGTTAGCCCGATAACAGATACTCCAAGATGTTCCAACATTCCAATTCTAATGAACATAAGCGATGTGTCCTCCTCCCCTTCAAAAAAAAATCCAGATATTAAAATGCTTCATTAGAGCAAATTGCTGGTCGTTATTAATGCCATTATCGGTTGTTTGCAAAAGCACTCTCCCCCACCCCTAAGGAAATACCCGATGCGTTTTTCCTAGAATCTGCATTCATTATGGTAGGAGGGTCTCCAGAGCAATGGAAACAAATGTAAAGGTCTCGGTGGTTAACACAAAAGTAGAACTGCTTAAATTTGATTACCTTGTTTAATGAAGTGTTGCATTTATTTACAAGATGGCGTGATGAACCACATTACGGGTCCCGTAAATCAGCTTATAAAAACGGACACATGATTCAATAAAATGATGCATCTACGAATTTGAGATGAAGGGATTTGAACTCATTCTGATATTTCCCACATTAAAAAAAAATGGTATTTTGAGATCAGCCTGGGAATTAAACTCGATGGTTTGCTCCGTAAAATCTTTCACGTTCTTCTATCACTGAGACCCTGAATTCTATCTTGGCCTCAGTTTGCATCTTGCAGTGACTGGGAACTCTACATCCCGTCAGCCTTCCCAACATCACATCTGCAAACCCAGCTTCATCATTATCCATGCAAGCCCAGCCCTCGGGCGCCCGCTGCTTCCACCGGGAAGGCAGAGAATCACCGTGATGTCTGACAACTGGACAGAATTACCAGGGGCACCGGCTACTCTTGTCTTAGTTTTTGTTTGTCTTTTTTTTTAATCTGCCGGGTGGAAAGCTATGAGTAAGCCCTCAGATCACAGGGCAAATGCCCACATCTGCTTGGAGCAAATTCCAATCTCTATTCACCATGGGCTGCACATGTAGAAAGAACAAATGAGAAGCGAAACAGTGGGGACTAGGTCTGGATGCTGTTGCCTCTTATCAAGGGTGTGACGGGCAGGGTCACTTACCTTCTTAAGCCCCTCCTCTGCCAGACCCCAACTCAGCCACAGCTACGGAGCCACAGGAGGGGGCAGGTGGCGTCACCTGGGTCTGGTCTGGACCCAGCATCTGTGCCCCATTACTCAGTCCCTTGATTCCTGAACCTCTGTTCTTCAGGGGTGGATTGGGCTGAGGGATGAGGGATTGATAATTCCTCCAGTGGAACCAGGCTGAAAGAATCAAGGTGACAAGATCCGTGACAGCACCCCAGGGTCGATACCATGCGATTCACACACTTTCAGAACGGGACGTCTTCTTTCCCAGAATGAAAGAACGTGGCCCGGAGATGAAGGAAGGATATGGGACCGTTATTTGGGTTATCGTTATTTACTACACTCCACGTGAGCAGGAAGCGTGGTGCTTTTCCAAGTTCATTTCCCGCAAGTAAACTAGGCCTGTATTCATCAGATAGAATGAAATGGATTGCAAGTTTGGGTTAGGAGACTTGGATTCATAAAGCAGCTCTGTTATTCACTAACTGTGTGACCTGGGCCAATGACTAGTCTCCTTACCTGTAAATGAGGGATACTGACACGGAACTTCTCAAGGTCATGGTGAAGGTTAAATGAGATTAGGAACTCCCAGATGGCCTGATACAGCTAATTACTGGAGAAATGGTAATTTCTTCTTTCCCTCCTTCTCTCTCCCCTCTCTGCTTTCTCCCCTGCTGGAATCTACGTAGGGTCTTTTTTGTTTTCTTTTTACCAGCACGCCAGTTGAAACATACGCACACGCACACACACACACACTCATACAACCTACATTTTTGTGTATAGTGTTCATGGTACAATGAAAATTATTCTTTGTGAATTCTAATTAGCTATACTTTTAGTATATTTTGAGTGTGGCGCATAGGAAAAAAAATGGGGTACTTAAATTTAAGCTTTCAGGAAGATAGTTTACAGATCTCTTAACTTTCGTTACAAAAGGTAAATATAAGCCTTCAGATTCTGTCTTTCTGGATTTTCTCACCAAGCAAACAGATAACCTAACCCTCGGTTCCCTGGGGCCTGGATGGAGAAAAAAATGGAAGAAGAAATTTGAAGTCATTTTGGCCTTTTAAATGAGATCAAAACCTACATTTTAAGTAGGGATTTGGGTAGAAGTTTGGTGGACTGAACCCACGAGAAAATTCATTGTGAACTGATTTTAGGTTGAAACATCTGATTATTTTAGATATCTTAATGATAACAACAATAATAAGAGAGGCACAAGTTCATTTTCAGACTCTATGGACCCTAGAGTACACTGAGGCATGGCATGGGGTCAGGTCCACTTCACCTGGGAAACATCATCCACCTGCCCACTCCTGCATCTCTGCTCTGGAACCAGAGTTCAGAAAAAGGGTGACATTCCCAAGCCTTCTCAGAAGTTCATCACTGTACCCATGATGTAACTTCTTTTTGGAATAACAAGAAGGCTTAGTAGCTTTTCTTGATCTCTTTGATAGCTTTTAAGTAACCACGTGCTGAGGTCTTTACTGTCTAAGCGAAAAACTAGGGAAATGTTCCCCCAATTTAGAAATCCACCCCTCCTCTTGTGCCTGAGAGAATATAGTTGACCTAGGCTGGAAGGAAATGACTGGGACGGGAGCTGGAGGTGTCTGGGAACCCGCGAGCAGCAGAGTTGCCTGTCCGGGTCACACGTCTGCTCCCGGGCCGCCCCGCAGACCTACCAGCACAAGCTCCCAGTAATTGACACACAGACCTGTGAGCAACACGTGTGGCCTCCACAGCCGTGCCAGGCGGTGGGCGGGAGGGCGGCCGGAGTGCATCTCTGTGCGCGCAGGGCGCCAGGTGTGGGTGGGGCAGAGAGGGTCCCCGCGTCTGAACCGGAGCACGCCAGCCTCATCCGCACGTTGCGCCCTTGAGTGACAGGTGTACACGGAGTCCGCATCGGCTGTCAATACGTTATGAGACCATGGCACCTATCGCTCATCTCCAGGGAGCAGTGCTGCTTCGTTCTTCAGTATCAGACATGAAAGGAATAATTTCAGGTGCCAGAAAAGGATCCCTGATAATGCAAAACATTTCAGCGTTCATGCCCCGGAGTTTGCCCTGAAGCCATAGCTCTGATATGGTTGTTTCTTTTTCTTTCTTTTTTTTTTCAGTCTCCTTCTTTATGCTTACAATTAATCCATGATTATCTACAATCTTTTGGCCTATAGGGTGCTAGTAGAAAAGAATCGGTTTCTTTCTTTATAAAACAATCTCTTCTTATTTACTTGAATATCATATATAGGAACATCTGCATAGTGATTTACCATTTACAGAGAACTTTCGCACAGAGAACTGATTTCAGTTCCCAGAGAACCTGATTTTAGTTCACTTAATCCTTACAATAAACATGTGAGGCGAGGATCACAAGATTATCTCTGCTCTGTAATGAATAATATGAAGTTCCGTTCAAAGGGGCCGCTGAACACAGAATTATTCCCTGAAAATTTCTTGACATCCTTCGGACAAAATTCTCCTGCCTTCTAACCTATGAATGGAAACTAGCAAAGAAATGGGAGGATGGCTGGAAATGACTGAGGTGTCTGATGCTGTGTCCTGTTTTTGGTGAAGTTCTGTCCACAGTAACAAGGACGATGGCAGGAAGTGGAACTCACTTCCTGCTCTGTTCTCCTCCTCAAAGCCTCCTCTTTTGTTGGAATCTGCTTTGTATCTAAGAATCCATGACAGACAGAAAGCAAATTTGCACAAATGAAGCATCAGCTTTGTGTCACAGTCCCCCACTCGGTAGGGTTTGAAATGTATAAACACGCCTATTTATATCCAGGTTGTAGCCTCACTTTACCAGGCCCTTGTTCTTCATCAATGAAAGTTAAAAGCCTCAAACTGTGGTGGCAAAGAAACCCAGAGCCCTTGTCCAGGAGCACCTTGGATTCCGGAGACTCTGGGGTCAGTCGCTCCCCAGGGGAAGCGATCAGATCAGGAACAGGGCACTTCCCAGGAGCAGCAGGTAGCTGACAGTCCCATCTGCTTCGGCATCCCCAGGCCTGTGATAACACCTCTACTCTGGTACCCAACTGATCGCAGGAGCTGGCAGTCCAGCAGACGAGGAGGGTGCTGTGTGACCAGCAGGTCCACACACACCAGTGGACCGACTGCTGGGCCTTCCCGGGAAGAGGCAGCCAGGAGATGTGAAGTGGATATACAGTTATCTCAGGCGTCCAGAAAGCTGTCATGACTGCATTGGAACTGTGGACAGGAAAGAAGGGAAGTACTGGAATTTGGGAAAGTGAGGGTGGAGGCTCTTAGCCTCTGAGCTTTACCATTCCCAACTGTAAAATGGGCCTGTAACCCTTATAATTCTGTGATTCTTCACTTTGGCTATGATTCAGCCGTGGTGAATTGGGGGAGCAGCACGTGATGAATGGGGGCCGATATCACCCCCGCCCACGCCACCCCACCGCTGCACCCAGGAGCACGGAGGCCCGAGAAGCCGAGCGCGCAGACGTGGTAAGGCAGCCGGGCATTCCGCGCAAAGCGTGGAATGAGTCATCGCATCAGGGTCCCCAGAGGAACTTTGCTCCTAAGCGTAGCTGGCTCTTGTGAGGATGTTTCATGACTCTCGCTGCTCCCAGGACTGGGCCCGGCCCTTCGCTGCGAGGCTGGGCCTGTGAGACAGCAGCTGAGGGGGAGGGAGGGGGCAGAAGACACCAAGGAGGCCTTGAGGGGCTAGGAGGAAGTCCCCCCAGCCCCGGGAAGACGGGGAGCTCTTCTGTGGGTTGTGCAACATTTTCTCAAGCTTGTTAGACTCCGTTTATCCCAAGATCAATTCCAACTAGACCTCGCTCTTCAGCACTTCCGCAGTTCTAGGGAGCGAGCAGAGCTGGGGGTGTTTTCACATCGTGGAAGCCAAGACAAGCCCTGCGTGGGGCATGAGGCTGGGGTCCCGGCAGGGTGACGCAGCAGTAGCTCATCTCCCGGAGAGACGAGGACTCGAGCCGCGCTGTCAGCAGAGTCCAGCGAGCAGGCACGTGTCCCGCCCTGGGTCCCCCACCCCCTCCATCCTGGGTCTCTCTCCAGGTCACTAAGGTGAGAAAGCGGGTGTTCTCTTTCCCTCATTCCTCTCTGCCCCCTTGTCAGCCCCCTCCCGGCCCTCTGCGCACCCCATCCACCCTTCCCTCCCTCAATTTTCTGGGACTCTCCCTATTATCTTTTCTTTCAATTTTTAGCCTACTTTCATTTGGTCTTATAATTATTGGAGGGAGGAAGGACTTAGAACATTAATTATTAATTAATACAAATTACATAAAATGTAATGATTAATTATCAACACAATTAATAACGTTTCAAATCTGCGTCACTTGGAAAAATCTTGTGGAACAGAGTCAGTACGAGATGGCGATGAAGAGCTGTCTGCTTGGGGAGCAGCCAGCTCCAGGACCTACTGTGTGACCTGGAGAAACTGTGTCTTAGTTCCTTTGTTTGCAAACTGGGGACAGCAGTAGTGCCCGGCTCGCAGGGCTGATGGGTGGCTCAAATGCAAATGCACCAGGACACTTGCAACAGGCCTGGGACGCGGGGAGCGATCCATGGATACTGGCTCCTGTTATTTTAGACGTGGACCCTTCTGCTTGCATCGTGTTTTGGGGATTCTGAACAATGGGTGACCCCAGTGGTGTGGGCAGCAGGGGCAGAATGGACCAGGCTCAGGCCAAGACTCAGACGGAGCCCACCACACCGCCCCCATCCAAAGCTGGGGTCCACACCTACAGAGTTCACATATCGTGTAAGTAGATTGGGTATATTGACTCAAAAAAAGATTGTATCCAAGGAAGGACATTCTATGGAGGGAAAACATTGCCAATTCCTAAGTGGTATACACTTCACAGTTTTTGCAACTTTCCATCATGCTCCCCTCAGGTTGAGTAATATGGCAAAAATCCACTTTTGCACACTTTGTTGCTTTTATTTAATTAAAAGGAACAGAAACCAAAAAGTGAAAGTGATCCTTTTTTTCTTTCTTTCTCTTATTCCTTGCTTACTCTTGCTAGAAACTTCCTCTCGCCAAGATCCACTTGGGAAATTTCCATTCTGGGAAGTTTTTATGAAGTTACGAGAGACAAATTAGGTGATTTGCATAAGTTAACGTTGTGTCTGCTGCGTTGAGGAGCACAGGGCACAGCAGACGTCATATGTGCTGTTTGCCTTGTGGGACTTGCAAAACTTCATTAGTTGAGATTTTGTAAAACGCTTACCGATCCTTCATCAAGAGGCCGTTCTGGAAGGACTGGCATTGTGGGAAGGAACCCTTGGTCGCTACGAGACACAGGTACTGAAAGCGTACTCTGGGTTCGTTTGTGCCGCGACACCAGACCCCATGATAATAACAGGGAAACAGAGCACTGTGTTGTGAGTGAGTGGCATCACTGAGGGACCCTTTGCAAACCTAGACTTGTTACTTCAGGACAGCGCGCTTAGACACAGATGGCGCTGAACTGATTTTCAGGATTGAAGATACCGGTCATTCATTCATATTTGCAGATATGGCCACCCTGATCATTGCTGGCGACTGAGACGCTTTCTTCTTTCTGAGAACAAGAAGCAGTAATATAGCCTCCTGGTTGTACTTCTCTCCTCCACGTGTGTCTCACAGAACCCCTCACACACACACACACACACACACACAGACTCTTACTGTTTAGTGGAAGTTGGGACCTGTCTTGCATAGAAGGGAGATTATTGCCGGAGAACCGTTTTCCCTCCAGGCTGTATTAAACCAACAGGATTTTCTCCCCACATTAAAGTTGCTTAAAAACCCTAACCTGCTATGTCTGCTTCATCTAAGTAGTGACCCTCTGTGGTCAGCAGATCTGGAGTGGACTGGTGGCTCAATACCCCCAGGCCAGGGGAACTGACCCCTCTTCCCTCCCCATGTAGTAGAGCATGGAAGTGACTCTGTATAAATACATGGGCCACATCCCCAGGTACCAGGATGAGATGGAATGCCTTGTGGGAGCCCAGCCTGTGGTTTCTATGGCAACCATGGGACCCATCAGAGTAGGAAGACTTCAGCACCCAACCACCTCGCTCTCAGAACCTCTACGTTGCCAAAATTTGTAGCACTGAGATGGCAACTGGAGGAGGGGGCACCGTGTGCTATAAGATGGCGACAACTGAACCAGGGACCGGGTCAGAAGAGGATGTGGGGAAACCCGTGATGGTGTGCGGCCTCGTGATCCACCATGGGTGTTTACAGTGCTGTTGGACAGAAACATCAAATGACTTGAACACCCTAAGATGCTCCAATTTAACTTACCAAAGAATCCAAATGCAAATCAGCCCTGTTCCCTACTGCACGCTAAGAGCTCATCTGCAGACTACAGACTGCCTTTGCAGGCTGTGTGGATGTGGGTCTTCCCTTTTCTTATCTTGGGGCTGTCGGTTTTCAGATTCTCCCCTCGTGGAGAATGCATCTTCTGTCCTCACTCTATTTCGTCGGTCGGAAGGGGCGCCTTCACAGGGCCTGCTCCATCCCAGGGCAGAGGGCTCCAGGGCACACCCAGGTCCTGGTGCACTTAATTGGGTAGTTTGAGGCAACGCAACAGCCGTGGCAAAAGCTACAGAAATTATCTTCAAACCCATGACAAAAGGTTGGAAGTTTTTCCCATTCTCACTTCCGTTCTTCCTCTGCTGTTACCGTCCACACACGACGGGCAGGGGGACACCTTTCTCTGTTTATCCTTCCCTCCTCCCTCTTCCTCCCTCCCCCCTTTGTATCCACACACCTCCCTCCTGTCCAGTTTTATGTCACTGTCTCTCAACTAACCAAGCAGTGATGCTTTTAAAGATGGGCTGATTTATGGAAGGAAATGAAAACAATGCAAAGGATAATAACAAACAGATTGAAGAGATGAAGGAATTACTAAGGACCAAAGCCCAGGCGGGGTTCTGTGCCATTATATATGGATCGCTCCCTCTGTCTGAAAGTCACAAATGTTGGGGGCTCTTCTGCTTTCTCTTTCCCTCTCTCCTCTTTTTTTTTCTTTATTCCTTTTCAAAACCAAAATTGAAAGAAAATAATCCACAGAACAGAGCTTCGATGTATATGTTTGTTCATGTTTTAGAGAAAAAAAAAAAAAAAACAACAAAAAACCCAGGGCATTGTGTGAGCGAGAAGGGCTCAGTGGCAGATCAGCAAGGGTTTATTATTCTGAGCAGCATTCAATCAAATGTGGCCCTATGAACAGAGAGTAATGTTGGCGAATCGTCCTGGGGGCTTTTTTTCTGTGTGTGAGTGGTATCCATCTGTCAGCTGTCAATGCCAGTGAGAGATATACAGGGCTGTCACTTCTCGTCAGCCAGCATTTGTGAAGTCTTTTGCAGCTGCTACACAACACATACTGTCCTTATTGAAGGCCAGCAAAGAAGTCAGAGACGATTGTGCTGTGGCTGGAGCGAGAGACAGAAAAGAGATGTCAGGGTTGTCCTGGGATAACAGTGTGGACTCATGAGAGACGCGAGGACGAGCTGCATTTATTTCCCTAAAACAACAACAACAACAAGGGAATCGCATTAAAAGGAAAGAATTAAGTTTTAGAGGCTCATGGAACTACACTTTTTCTCCAGGGGGTCCTGTGAAACCCATAACAGCAAAACAAAATTTATATCCCAGTAAATGAACACGTTCAAGGTAGAGATGGGGATACATATTTTTTAAATCAGCAGAATATAAAGAGGGCATAAGTTTTTTATGGTTTCCCCTAAATAAATTACATTACTGCAAACATTATGCACATGCATAGAAGTTTGCATAATGGAGTACACTTTTAATATGTGTTTGTAAAGCAAAAACGAACATGGTCAGCCAGGGACATGCCCACACTATAATAATGCAGATGTTAAAAACCGGCTTAATTTTGATATGGAAACACTCTATTAATCATTACTCTGGTATTCCGTGGGCAGTTCAATATGCTTATTTATAGGGTGACTTCCGCTTAATTGAATTATTTTAAACTGATGGTGGTTCTGGTTTTGTGGTCCTTTGTCTGTAGGAAGTTCTTTGTCCAAACCTGCCTTTAAAAGCAAAACTGCCTTTACTAACCCTTAATGCACCCGCTGATACACAGCTAGAAGTGAAATGGAGAATTTCAATGCACTCTTTTGTTTGCTACTTGTTTTAAGGTATTGCAAAATTTAATTACGTTTTGGTTTTCTGTGGGTTTGACAGGACTCTAGTTAATAAAGAAGGGCAATACGTTTGAATTCCATATATCATAGATTCTTATTTTTAAAAAAAGAAACAGCAAAGGGATTTCTCAGAAAAATGAAGAATTAATTGATAGAAGAGTCACCAAAATAGTGAAAAGAAGAAATGCAAGTAGTCAGAACTCAGAGTAGTATTTGTAAAATCCTTGTGATGAAGATTCCCTGCAGTGTGTAGAGGAGAGAAAGGTAAGCCTGTAGCCAGTGAATAAGTATCATTAAGCATATTGGCTAAAATATCCTAGGTGAAAACCTAGGATGTAAAGGTTATATTCTTATCATATAAAAACGCATTCTTCATGTATCAACGGGTGGAGGATGTGATTGAGGTGAAAGAAGAGAAATTGATGAATCACGCTTATTAAGGTCTTGGGTTTGTTTCCAGGGGAACTGGCAAGGTAGAATTAAATTCAGAGTTTCTGTCTTCAGAGAGGCTATAATCAAGTTGTGAAGACCACATAAATATGAAAAAGCTGAATAAACCAAGTACTTACAGTAGTCTTCACGCATAGGTTAAGAGGATGAGCGATTCAGTGCAATTTTTGTTCTAACTGAATGTATCTGAGGCAATAATTGTTATAGTTGAAGAGGGAAGTCCATTACTTCAGGTCCCTCTGGCAGCTATAACAAATTACCATAAACTTAAAGGTTTAAAAAAAAGCCACAAATTTATTATCTTACATTTCAGGAAGACAGAAGTCCTAAAATCAACGTGGAGACTTCCCCAGTGGTGCAGTGGTTAAGAATCCTCCTGCCAATGCAGGGGGACACGGGTTCGAGCCCTGGTCTGGGAAGATCCCACATGTCGCGGAGCAACCAAGCCCAAGCGCCGCAACTACTGAGCCTGCACTCTAGAGCCCGTGAGCCACAACTACCGAGCCCACACACCTAGAGTCTGGGCTCCACAACAAGAGAAGCCACTGCAATGAGAAGCCTGCGCACCACCACAAAGAGTAGCCCCCGCTCACCGCAACTAGATAAAGCCCGCACGCAGCAACAAAGACCCAACGCAGCCAAAAACAAATAACTAAATTTAAAATAAAATAAAATAAACGTAACTGCAGGGCTGTGTTCCTTCTGGAGGTTTCCAGGGGAGGACCTATTCCTTGCCTTTACCAGCTTCTAGAGGCTGCCTGCTTTCCCTGGCTCCCTGGCCCCTTCCTCCATCCCCAAGACGAGCAGCCCAGCATCTTGCCATCTTCCTCTTTTATCTTGGCTTCTACTTTATGTCTCCTTCTCCCTAGGCTTCTGCTGTCAGCCCTACTTCTCTGACTCTGGCCCTCCTGCCTTCCTCTTACAAGGACCCTTGTGATTAAATTGTGCCCACTTGGATCATTCAGAATAATCTTCCCATCTCAAGGTCCTTTACTCCCTCATATCTGCAAAGTCCTTTTTGTCATGTAGAGTAAGATACAGATTTCAAGGATGGGGACCTGGTGATCTTTGCAGGGGAAAAGGATCCAGCCAACCACAGGCAGCAAAGACAACAGAGTAAAGCTTGGGGACTGCAAGTCACTTGGCACAGCTGGAGACACCCAGCTGGAAGCAGTTTGACTGGAGCTAAGGGAGGGGTGGGGGAAAAAGTGAGTTTAGACAAGCACTGAAAAATATTGGGACCAAATTACAGGGATTGTTGGATTCTGAGCATAGAATATGGAGAATATTGGGAGATAGATACCAGTCCAGTGTGAGGGAATGTCTTCTATTAAAGGAAACAATGCAGGGATGGAACGGGAAGGAATGAGTTCTCTGACACCAGAGATGTTGGTACAAGACCAGACAGAGTTTAAGACACCCCCAATTCTGAGAGTCTAAGGTCCTCTTGTTGTCACAAAATTGACTCCTACAAGAACAGGCTTAATTCAGAAGCAGGCTTTTTACAGGACTGAGAGAAATCTACTGGTCTCTACATTACACTCATCAGAATGATAAAATACATCATAAACAATAACGTTGTACGGTATTCACATTGTCGCTGAAGAATGAAAAGTCAGATTTCTTTTTTTTTTTTTTTTTTTCAGATTTAGAAGGGTCTGAGCACCCTTTGAAGCAAATTGAGAACTCTGTGTCATCTCACTGTCAGTGAGCCTCAAACAATACAGGGTATGCTCCAAACAAGCAGGGTCCCTCCGTCAGTTCGACCTCTTGGTATTTTTGCCATTACTCTGATCCATTTTTCAAACTCAAAATGAGTCAAGAAAGAGAATTCAGAGAGAGGAATAAAGGAAACTAAAGGGCTGTTCACGTCCTGCACACGTTATTGGTAATGACTTCTGAACAGAACTGTAAACAAAAGCAGCCCTGGGTTTTGCAGTCTGCGTTACAGGGACGCGAGAAATCCTCGTTCTGCAGGAATAAGTCCTTCCAAGTGACCCTCAGAGGATGTACCACTCTGTGGCCAGCATTCACAAAGGAAACTTGATGGGATTACAACAGATTGCCTTGTAAAAGTTATTCTATCCTGGGGGGCACAAAAGAAATGGGCTTTGGTGGAGGTGGGGAGGGCTGGTGATACCAGTATCATGATTAAGAAACCCTGGAGGCAAGGGGATCTTTATAAACTTAGTTATTCTCAAGGATAGAAAGTGACAAGCCCAAAGTAAATTGGATCTTGAGAAGCCTGTTTCCACCAGGTAGAGAAGAAGGCATTCTTTGGACCAGAGGAACAAAGAATTATGGCTTCTCTCTTACTGTTTGAAGTCACCAGATCACACCGTGTTTAAATGACTCATCACCATTAACATTATTTTTTTTCTTTTCCTTTCTTCCCTTCCCTCCTTCCTTCTTCTTTTCTCCCTGCCCTTTATATTGCAGCATCCTGGAGACAGACATGCCCCTTAAATCACATCTCTCCTGGTATCTCTGTGGGTTATATACCCAACTTGCTAAGATGCAAGATGGATGCAATAAATGGTAAGAGATGGGTCTGGAAACATATGATAGCTAACAGGCCACTCCCACAGGCAGGGGACTGTACTTTAGAACTTTTGAGTTTGGTGTCATCTATTTGCACACAATATCTAGATTCATGGGCATCTGGACACTTAAAATACATTGTGTGGAAAATATAAAGTCCACAATGCTTTCAACTCGTAATGAACCCACATTTTAAAATTAGCAGAACACATATTACTGGGTATTCTTTGAATCTGAAGACTTCTAAGGGGATAGTCAGCAAGTTGCAAATCTTTAGCAGAAACAGTCATAAACTGTGATGAGATGCAAGCTGGGTTTGAAAAGAAAAAGGCAACAAAATGCATTTTGTATATTGACATTTTTATTAGCAAAATATAACTAAAGGAACAAAATTGACAGGGATAAAATTTTCCAACCAGCAGTGGTACAATTATAGCTTGGAGATCTTGTCAAACATCAGAAGACTGTTAAGAAGCAATCCCAGTCATCACACACCAAAGAGAACAAATTCACAAAAAATACCTTGTCAGGGTAAATTCCTTTCTGCTCCAGATACCAAGCATCTAACAATTTTCTCCCCAGGAGAGGTAATAAAGTGAATGCATTAGAATAACAATAATAATAATTCCTATTGTTGTAAATTATTTCAGTTTTATCCAAATTTCCAAATCCCCAGTTAGTCTACAAGGAATCCTAAGAGAAGATACAAAGTGGCCCAGGTCAGGACTGATTGTTGCCATTTATGCTTCTCTTCTCCATGGAGATGCTTCTTTGGAGAAGGTGGTGTAGAAAAAGATTTCCTCGATTACTTTTGCCTACATTCTCTGCCTTATCTGAAACTATGTTCTCCCCATCGTGGTGTGTGTGTAAGTATGTACATATCTGTGTGTGCACGTATGTACATATCTGTGTGTGCATAGAGGGTGAGAATGGGAAGTATTTTGGCTATGGCCTGGTCTTCTTAGTGTTCCGTAAGGGCTGAAAGATGCAGAAGTTTTATTCTTAAGGCAATAAGAGCAATATAAAGAGACTGAGCGAAGAAAGATGAGCATCCCCGAGAGTGCCAAAGTCAAAAGGTCAAGGAGGAATTCAGACTACCACTGAAACCAAAGGGCCATGGACTGGGACCATGTCTGGCAGGGGGCAGGATTCCAGTGGCATCCATTGCACTTCCAATGAGATCCAGTCACCTTACCCCGGGTTGTCAACCTCTACATGTTCTTCCCTTAACCTCCCTACCTCATCTTCTCCTCCAGCAACAAGATTCAAACACTCCAGTCTGTTTCTAAAACACATCACATTTGTTCCCACCCAGAGCCTTTCCTCTGGCAGGTTTGTTCTTTCTGGACCAAGGTTAGGTCCTTCTTGCCTTTTACCTCTCAGTTTTCCCTTGAACTTCATATGGCTTGAAACCTTCTAGCATTCAGATCTCAGCCTGAAGGTCATCTCCATGATATGACTTCCGCTTCTGGCCAAGACGGAGTTACAGAGACTGGATTTATCTTCCAACATAGAAGAATAAATAATAATAATAAATTAAATTAATAGAAATATGTATTTAAATAAACTGGACATCAGGCAACAAAAGACAAAGGTCCTTGAAAGACAGAAAGCAAATGAACTGAGCTGTCTACATCTACAGCTTATGGACTAGAGAGTTCCCAGAACACAGTGCAGAGAGGAGGAACCTAGGAAGAACCAGGAAAATACCCTGAGTTAAGGAGATAAGGTGAAATTCAGAGGAGAATAAAACAGGCTCACAGAACAGTGTTCCAGAGAATAGATATGCAGAGGGTCCCCCTCAGTATTTATGAAGGTGCTGGTTAGCACATGCATGTGAAGAAACTAATTGAGCTTGAGAAAGAAACCAGCAAAAAGTATTAAAGGGATGGATAAATTGGAACTCATCAAAAATTCAAAACTTTTGTGCTTTGAATGATACTATTAGGAAAATGAAGACAATAGACTGGACTGGGAGAAACTATTTGCAAAACACACATCTGACAAGAGACTTGTATCCAGACTATACAAAAACAAAACAAATCAAAATCTCTTAAATAATGTGAAGGGAAACAACTCAATTAAAAAAAATAGACAAATGATTTCTGTAGACATTTTACCAAAGAAAACATATGAATGGCCAATAAATACAAGATCAACATTGCATTAGGGAAATGTGAATTAAAAATGCAATGTTATACCACTCTACACCCACTAGAATGGCTATAGTAAAAAAGACATACAATAAAAATGCTGGCAAGGATGTGGAGAAACAGGAACCCTCATACGTTCCTTGTGAGAATTGCAGCCACACTGGGAAACCACTTGGCAGTTTTTTCAAAAGTTAAATATAAATTTGTGCTATGACTCTGCAATTCCACTCAAGTGTCTATTCAGGAGACATGAAACACACACCTACACAAAGACTTACACATGTGTGATCTTAGCAGCTATCTATAGGAAAATAGCTTAGTCATTGCCTGGGGCAGAGAACAAGAATTAACAGCAAATGACCATGAAGAATCTTGTTAGTACGATGAAAATATTCTAAAACTGATTTATGGTGATGGTTTCACAACTTGGCATAAAAATCACTGAGTTGTACACTTGAAAAGGGGAAACTATATAATATGTTAAAAATATATATTAGAGGGAATTGTATCATTACTCACACAGGGCCAAGTAGAGTGTCTTTTCCTACCAGTAAGCTTGGAATATCTCATAAATCATGGGGCATTGGATAGACTACGCAGAATAGTATTGCCCCAGTTGATGAGAATAATTAGCACTGTGCTCCTCATTGCTCTGATGTCACCTAACAAATATTAAAAGCAAGACCTGAAAGGAAGAAACTATTTCCATGTAACTTAACTGCACCCCAGAACAAAGGTCAAAAATATTTTTAGGAATAGAAAGATATACAACACCAAACAAGGTCAAATTCACAATGTCTGGCTGGCATCCAATCAGAGGTGAACAGGATACAAAGAAAGAATAAGGAAAATACAAATCATAATAAGGTCTTTTTAAAAAATCAATTAATTGAAACTAATCCAGAACTATTAGTCCCAGAAATTTTAGAATTAACAGAAAAGGGCATAGCTTTATCCCACATGTTAGAAAAATTAGACATATGGATGACATAAAAAAGATCCAAGTTGAATTTTGAGATGTGAAAACTATAGTGGCTGAAATGAAAATACATTAGATGAGTTTAACAGCAGATTAGACATTGTGGAAGAAAAGATAACTGAAATGAAAATGTAGCAATAAAAACTATGAAAAAATACATAGAAAAAAATTTTAAAGAGACACTGTGAACTATGAACTGTGAAACGACTTTAATGCCTACAAAATTTCAAATTTGATTTAAAAAACTATAATTCCTCAGATACAAGAAGCTCAAAAAACCTCAGGCATAAGAAACATGAATAAAACTACATCAAGGTGTATCTTAATAAAATTGCTCAAAACCAGTTCTAAAGAGAAAGATTTTTAAGCATCCAGAGGGAAAGGACATGTTAATTACAGAGGAACAAAAATGAGGATGACAGCAGAATTCTTGTCAGAAATGATGCAGGTGAGAAGACTTTGGAACAGCATATCCACCCAGATTTGTACAGTCAGGGAAAATATCTTTCAAAAAGAGGTGAAATAACAACTTTTTTTCAAACTTACAAAGGCTGTCTAGATCAGTAGATTATCAATACAGCAGAAGGTCATCACCAACAGACCCACAGTACAAGAAATGTGAAAGGAAGAAGAAAGATGTCAGCTAGAAAGAAAATACAGATCTGCACAAAGGAATGAAGAGCACTGGAAATGGTAATGCAAGTTTTTTCTTATAATATACATGGAATGCTACATCACTTGAAGGCAAATGGTGATAAACAAAGGACAACAAAGGAGATAAAATGAAATCATAAAATATATTCAACTTAAAAGAAGCCAGAAAAATAGGAGAAGGGAAACAAAGAACAGATGGAACAAATGTTTTTTAATTACAAGGTGATAGACTTAAAGTTAACCCTTTCAATAATTAAACTAAATGTAAATGGTATAAATATCTATTTAAAAGGCAGGGATTGTCAGGTAGGCTAAATGAGTAAGACCCAACTATATGCTGCTTACAAGAAATGCACTTCAAAAAGACACAAATGGGTTAAAAGTTTAAAAATGGGGAAAATACATATACCATGCTACCAAAAATCAAAAGAAAAATCCAGAGGCTTTATTGTCAGAAAAAGTAGATATAAGAGAAAAGAATATTACCCAGCATAAAGGTCACTTTGTAATTATAAAGGACTCAATTTATCCAGAGGACAGCCATACTACACATTTATGCATCTACTAACAAAACTTCAAAATATGTGAAGCAAAAACTGATAGAGATATAAAGAGAAAAACACAATGTACAATTATAATCAGAGATTTCGAGATTTCAATATCCCTCTCTCAACTGATAGAAAAAGGAGACAAAAAAATCAATAAGCCTATAAAAGACTTGAACAACACTGCCAATCAACTTGATCCAATTAGACTTTATAGAACTCGCCACCTGACAAGAGAATGCAGGTTCTTTTAATTTGCACACAAAATATTTATCAAGGTAGACCATATTCTGGGCCATGAACCCATAAAATAAATCTTGATATCTATAAGAATTCAAGTTATACAAAGTATGTTATCTGACCAAATGGAATTAAATGAGAACTCAATAATAAAAATAGTCCTAGAAAGTTCACAAGTATTGAGAAAGTAAATAGCACATTCCTAAACAATACATGGGTTAAAGAAGAAATAGAAATGAAAACTAGAACATAGTTTGAATGAACTAAAGTTGAAAATACTATATGAAAGGACATGTCATCTCCTCAGAGAGGTCTGTCCTGATCATTTAAGCTAAAGTAGCTACCTAGTCGTTCTCTATGACATCAGCTAATTTTAATTCCCTGTATAAAATCTTCTTACACCTGACATTTTGGTATTACTTGATCACTGTATGTCTTCTACTTTTAGAATCAAGATTCCAAGTGAGTAGAACATTTTCTGTCTTGTTCATCACTGTATCCTCTGGACAGTATCTGACACTTAGTATAGTTCTGTAACTATTTTGCTGAATGAACACAAATAAGGCATCAGGAAAGATTAAAAAAAAAAAAAAAAGGACTGGGAGAAGAAAGTGGGAAGGAAGAGGAAAGGGCATCTTTTTAATGAACTGAACTGAGAATAGGATGGGAGTTTGCCCAGCCAGAAGAAGGGGGCTGGTGGGAAAGACCTCCAGAAATTTCACTTATCAAACATGGATCTTCTAAACTGTCTGATCATTTTCACAGCTGATTTATGATGTTTGGGCACAGAGAACTTGAGTATTGTTTTCCTACAGCAATACCCACTTTGACAATTGGCATTGAGAATCACACAGCACAGGTCTCTATAGAGCTGCACCCCTACTGCAAGAAAGCCTTCTTGCATTATCTTTTGCATCTGGCACCTACCTTTTCTTTGCTTCTAAGGAGCAATGATTTCATTGCACTACAGCTTCAACAACCATTATCTAGGAAATTTTTATCTGCATGGCATGCAGGTGCTGTGGTGATAAACACAATGTGAATAAAATTAAAATATTGCAAAGTAAAATAAGTAATGAGTAAATCTCTCAAGGGTTTATACAAATCTCATAAAAAAGCAGTAGTTGAACAAAGGGCTGGGATTAATATATTTAAATTAACCTCAAACAAATGCAACTCAAACTGTGTCTAGGTATGATAGTTATGGATGACCTACTGTCAGTTCAAAATGGCCTTATTCTGGAAGAATCAGAGGCCTTCTTCTTAAACAAAGCCTATTATTGTAATGATAAGAGTGGTGTGAAGGAAAATAGGGGCAAAGACACATACACATATACATATACATATACATATACATATACATATACATATATATACACACACATACAGTGCATTCTCATTATTCACAGTAGGTAGTTAGGTTCTATAAAGTCACAGCGAACACTTAATTAGTGAATATTGAACCCACTGCTTCTACAAGAAGCACATTTATACATATGTATATAATCTTCTGTATAGATCATATATGTATAATCTTCATTTCTAATATTTTTTTCTGACATTCTTCATTCCTACTAATATCTAACACCTCTTCCCTGACCTCTTCTACTTCTTTCTAGTCTTCCCTTCTAGAGTTAAATTAAAGTTTTAAGTTTCTAAAAACATTGCAAAACATTTCCACATCATCTTCATGTTAATTATTACTTACTTAATCATCACTAATCATTTTCTGGTTAGTGACATTTATCTAATGTTAAATTTTGCTGTTTTTTCCCACAATGTTTTTCTTACAACAGTTTTGTATCAGTGCTATTGCAGTTGAATTTTTTTAATTGAAATATCATTGCTTTAAATATTATCTTAGTTTCAGGTACATGACATGGTGATTGATACTTTTATAGATTACCGACTATACAAAGTTGTAATATTATAGACTGTATTCCCTGTGCTGTACATTACATCTCTGTGGCTTATTTATTTTATAACTGGTAGTTTGTAAGTCTTAATCCTCTTCACCTATTCTATCCATCCACCCACCTCCCTCCCCTCTGGCAACCACTAGTTTGTTCTCTGCATCTGTGAAGCTGTTTCTGTTCTGTTACATTTATTCATTTGTTTTATTTTATTTTTATTCTACATGTGACAATATGCATTATTTGTCTTTCTTTGTCTGACTTATTTCACTTAGCATAAAACCCTCTTGGCCCATCCATGTTGTTGCAAATGGCAAGATTTCATTCTTTTTTAAGGCTGAGTAATATCCTATTGTATACATACACCACATCTTCTTTATCTATTCATCTACTGATGGATACTTAGGTCTCTTCCATATCTTGACTATTGTAAATAAAGCTGCAGTAAACACTGGGGTGCATATATCTTTTCAAGTTAGTGTTTTCATTTTCTTCAGATAAATACCCAGGAGTGGAATGTGGTAGTTCTATTTTTAATTTCTTGAGGAATCTCTGTACTGTTTTCCACAGTGACTGTACCAAGCTGTATTCCCACCAACAGTGCACAAGGGTTCCCTTTTCTCTACATCCTCACCAACACTTGTTATTCCTTGTCTTTCTGATGACCGCCATTCTGACAGGTGTGAGGTGATAGCTCATTGTGGTTTTGATTTGCATTTCCCTGATGATTGGTGGTGTTGAGCATCTTTTCATGTGCCTGTTGGCTGTCTGTGTGCCTTCTTTGGATGAATGTCTATTCAGGTCCTCTGCCCACTTTTAAATTGGATTATTTGCTCTTCTGCTTTGAGTTGTGTGGGCTCTTTACATATTTTGGTTATTAATACCAACTTTTACTACTCATCACAGGAAAAAAATCGATTTTCCTGAAGCAGCTCTGTGTAGGAGATTCCTATGTGCGGCCACACAGGGGAACGGCCAGAGTGTCTCTCTGCCCGGTAGGCATCTAAGGTTTGTATCCCTGTTGTGCTTCTGCTTATCCTGCCCCAGATCTGCACCTCTTCCTACAAACGTGGCTTATTGCCGCGATTCTTTGGGTAGCCCCGCCCCCTCTGCTTCTCTGAGTCCAACAGGGACTCTGCTATTGGCGTTCCCACCTCCCCACCCCCAGCCGGAGGCCTGACACCTGTTGCTGCAGATGAGGCACATGGAATGTTTTTAACTCCAAGGTGAGCTCTTCGCCTTCAGGAAATGATGTTTCCCGAGCTCTGCCTCCCCTGGCCCACTCCCCTCTCTGCCCGCCTCTTCTCCTCTTTCTCCTCTGCCCCCAACCACAGGGGCTTTCGATAGGTCCTTCATATGAACTGGAAACGACATCCTATTTAACTCCTTATTTCACTGGAAATGGAGTTTGTGAGATTTTTTTGTTCTTTAATGTGATTTGGAGGAGCGTGCAACCATGACCATAGCTATATTAATTTTAGTAATTATGATAAAACTTAACAGGTCTCAGGCACTCCAGAAATGACATCTTAGAAATGACCTTCATTTTTCTGAGAAACTGTGCTTAATTCCTGGTACCCCTCTCCTTAGCACGATTCTTCTTTTACTGGACCTCCCAGGATTATTTGCAATGTACTTAGTAGACTTGACAGAAAAGCTGTTGTGCTCCCAGGGTTACACTTTTCCTCTTCCTCCTTCTTTTCTCCCTTCCTACCCTCCTCTCTCCTCAGTTCTTTCTTCTTCTGTCCCTGGCTACCTTCTGGGCCTGATTCTTTAAGTATCCATTGGACTCGTGTCCTTGGGACATCACCCCAGAAGTCACCCCAAGTCATGTTGCTTCTCTTGCTGGGCTAAGGAGAGTGCTCTCTTCTTAATCAGCATACCGACCTAATTTCTACTTCAGGATGTGGGCCATATGGCAGTCAGGACAATGGCCCCCCAAAAGTGTCCATCCTAGTCCTTGAAATTTGTGCCTATGTTACCTTACTTGCAAAAAGATTTTGCAGATGTGGTTAAATTAAGGATCTGGAGATGAGAGGTTATCCTGGGGTATCTGGGTGGGTCCAATATAGTCACAAGGATCCTTATAAAAAGGAGGGAGTGTTGATAGAGAGATCTGGAGAAGCTATTCTGCTGATTTTAAGTTGGAGGACAGGCCCATGAACCAAGGAATGCAGGCAGCTTCTAGGAGCTGGAAAAGGCAGGAATATGGATTCTCCGCTAAAACCACCGGAAGGAGCAGGAAGGCTCTGCCAACACCTTGATTTTAACCCAGTGAGACTTCTGACCCACAGAACTTTAAGTTAATGAACATGTGTTGTGTCGACCAGGGAACATGTGGTTAATTTGTTATAGCTGCTACTGAAGGCTCATACAGCCCACATGTTTGTTGTCTTTGTGGAACGTAGTGTAGGGATGCTCAGCAGTCTAGTTTAACTGTCAAAATCTTTTTCTTTCCTAAATTCTTCTTTCCTTGTATTATCTCATGCAACCCTTTTCACTTCCACCACAGCTAGGAGAGCTGTCTTGCAGATTTTAGTAAAACCGTCAACGTTTACAACCAGACAAAAGAAGAGTTATATTGGCAAATATATTTCATGATTCAAAAATTAATATCATGCTTCCTCTCCAATACATTTTCCCCTATTCAGGCTAAACATTCATGGCCCTCTTATTCATTTTCATATGAATGTTTCCGGGTCCAAGAATTCTCTTGGAATTCTTTAGCATGTCAATGTCCCACTTAACATGGGGTTATCAGAACTAGACAGCAAATGTGACCTAATTAGGTAATAACAACAACAATAATAATAGTTAAGATTTAGTGAGTGTTTTCTATGTGTGAGAAATTGTTCTAAGCATTAGACAGATCCACTGATGTCAATTTCACAATAATCCTGTAAGTACTGTCATTGGCCTTATTCTAAAGACCAGGAAACAGAGACACAGAGAATTAAGTAACCTTCTCACGGTGGGTCATGTGGCTGATAAGTAGAACTTAAAACCAGACACTCTTGCTCTTGGAATTATGCCCTTAACATCCTTGCTAGGACCATGTGCTGCCCTACTTTGATTCTATTTAAACTAATATTAATAAAATATTTCATAGTGTTGAGGATTAACCACACATTTGAAGAAAGCTTCTATCCTGCAACAGATAGAACAAAAGAAGTAAAGGCAAAATGGAACCAAATGGATATAAAGACAAGTGAGTGTGAAGAAAATTTTAAAGAAAATTTAATGAGTAGACACAGAGAAAAGAAGAGATATTGCATCAATTTAAATATAGACAAGATGTTCTAAAAAGAGAATAATTAGTGAAAATGAGCTCTTATGAATAAAAAAATTTAATAACAGAAATAAAAATTAAGCTGAAAGGTTGGAAGATAAATCAAGGATATCTCCCTAGAAGTAGAACAAAAAGAGATGGACAATACGAGACAAAAAATAATAAGAAAAAAATAGAGGAGAATTACTCCACAAGGACTAATATCTAACAACAGGAATTTTTTTAAAAACTGAAGAACAAAAGAACGTAAAAATACAGATTAATGAGTTTCATGAATACTAAGCACAATGTTGGAATAAAGAATACAACACCAGAGATAAAGAGAAATTCCTAAATGCTTTGAGAAAGAGAGAGAGCCTAGTGAGTCATAAGAATCAAAAATGGCACACTTCTCAAGTTGGATTTCTATACCCAGTCAAATTACCATCAAATACAAGAGTAAAATCACGACTGTTTCAGACAACTACAACCTTATAAAATTTACTTCCTATGTATTCTTTTTCAGGAAACTATGCACAACATGGCTCTTCCCAAGCAAGCAATGAACGAAGAAAGAGAATGGCATGGGGGCCAACACAGAAAAGGAGTTAATAGAGTGACTACAGAAAAGCGAGTCCCAGGATGACAGCTGCACAAGCGAGCCTACAAAACAAATAGTCCAGGTCAGAGCTAGGGGTGGATGGTTCAAGGTGGGGTGTCCAGGGCAGATCAAGAGGGGCATCTTCTGGAAAAAGAACACTGATAGTTTATGAGGAAAATTATATTGAGACTATTTACCCAGAGATTCAAGAAAAAATGAAGCAAATGAGAAAAAGAAGCAATCGTGAACTCCAGGGAAAACTTAAAGTTGTAGAAGATAGGAAGTGCAAATACAGTACCCCACTAGGTTCAGCAGGCTTACCATAAAATTAGGATAGAATTATATTTGCAAGTATGAGGGGAGAAGAAGAAAGTTTATAAAAGTTAATACCTCCATCTAGGACTTCCCTGGTGGCGCAGTGGTTAAGAATCCACCTACCAATGCAGGGGACAGGGGCTCGAGCCCTGGTCTGGGAAGATCCCACATGCTGCAGAGCAACTAAGCCCGTGGGCCACAGCTACTGAGTCTGCAATCTAGAGCCCACGAGCCACAACTACTGAGCCCACGAGCCACAACTACTGAAGCCTGTGTGCCTAGAGCCTGTGTTCCACAACAGAGAAGCCACCGCAATGAGAAGCCTGTGCACCGCAAAGAAGAGTATCCCCCACCAGCCACAACCAGAAAAAGCCCGCGCGCAGCAACGAAGACCCAACACAGCCAAAAATTAATTAATTAATTTAAAAAATACCTCCATCTACCATAATGAAAGGTTAACAAAGTTTTAAACTGATGCATGGGAGAGCAGCGCATCATATAATTTAGAATTAGGGAGGTAAATAGAAGAAGCAGCTGAAGGAGTTGAGAGTAGATCCAACTGAAAAGCAGAAAGATACGGGATGGTGGCAGTTGTGGGGGGCAGTTCCTGTTGTTGCTGCGAATCTTAAAGACTATTTGACTTTTCCCCATGTTATTGAGATATAATTGACATATTAATTGACGTAAACTGTGTAAGTTTAAGGTTGCAGCATAATGATTTGACTTGCATATATTGATTCATTATGAATTGATTACCGCAGTAAGCTTAGTTAACATTCGTTACCTCTTACAGATAAAAAAAGAAAGAAAAAGAAAAAATGTTTTATTCCTTGTGATGAGAACTCTTGAGATGTACTCTCTTAAGAACTTTCAAATATGCCATGTGTCAGTTTAAAAAATTATTAATTAAAAAATGAGATACCATCGGACCAAGAAATAAAAGAAAATCTCAAAAGAATATGAACATTGTAAGTTCCTTGCGGCGTGTTTGACCAGTGTTCCAGACAATCAATCATTTTACACAGGTAAGGACTGTGGTCATCACATTTGACATGTAATGTGAGCATTATTATATTTTTGGCATTTAGTAGATAAAAAGTAGTAACTTTTAAAAATTCACATTGTTGAGGTGCTAGTAAAGATGAACACTTTTTCCATTCACCAGGTGATATCTTTTTCTACGAACTGTCTGTTCCACTCTTTTGTCTGTTGGGATCTTCATGTACTCCTCATTGACCAAAAAAGAGTCTCTTTACATGTTAAGATGAATGGTTTGTTGGCCAGCATTTTCAGCAGATAATTTTTTTAGCTTACATTTTCATACTTGGAAACATTTTTTATGTGACCAAAACTGTTTTAGTTTTTGGGTTTTTTTTGTAATTTCTTCACTTGTGTGGTGTGCTGTACCCAGAGGGTAAATAAACAAGCACTTCAAAACCAAAAGAAGTAGAAATAATTAAACAGAAAATGTCTGCCGGTGTAAAGCGGTATTCTGCAAAGGACTTTGGCTCACTGCAAAGTATGCTCCGAGGAAATCTGACTCGAATGAATGCGTGAAGCAGAATTAGGCAAAACTCAGAGTCACTGGGTCCAGTTACTGGAGTGAGTCTTCACAGCCAAACCACTAGGATTCAGGAACCAGAATAATGGTAATAATTCACTAATGCTGATCGAGCACTCATTAAGTGCCAGGCACTGATCCAAGAGATTTACATGCATTATCTCATCAGTACAGAAAGGAATGGAACTGTGAGTCTGTATTCCAAGCACTGGGCTACACAACTGGTGTGCCAGGAAAAGTGCTGGGAGAGGTCAGGTGGGGTCAGGATGGGGTCAAGATGGGGTCGAGTCGTGGTACGTGAGTTTGAAATAAAAATGCAAACTATTGATCGTTCTCTTTGAAACCAAAATAATAATCTTTCAAACAAAACAATCACAACAAGGCATTATTTGTATTTTTCCATGACATTCCTTCTCAAAAAGACAACCCACATTTTCTGAAGACATTGCATGAAATGGATGTGGATTGATGTAATTCTCAGCTGTTTTGTCCTCTGCCACGTACCTTTGTTTCCCTACTTGGGATGTTTCCTCTTTCACAAATCATAAACGTCACAGCCCCCCTGCTTTGTGGACACCGACATCCCAGTAACAGAATTATCATCCCTGGGTGTGAGATACTGTTAGCTGTGCCACTGGCTTTCTGTGGATGATTAATAAATGTGGGGTGACACTTCACGCAGTCATGGAAAGATGAGAAATTGGGGGAATATGGGGTGAGAATGCACTTCTCTCTGAAGCCAAGTAGCGCGGAGCGTCCGGCGGCTCCTGGAGAGGCCAGCGAGGCCCAGCCCCCCACGTTGGGCTTCTCGGTGTCCCCCCAGTCCCAGCTTCTTCTGCTGTACCCTGAGATGTTCTGCTCCTTTTCCTGAAGTTCCTGCCTTCTTTCTGCCCCTTGGCTTCCCATCTCTGACCTCTGACCTGATGCTCTACCGCAGCCCCACTTGTTCACCTCGGGCCATGAAGTTCTGCTTTTCTAATCTGGCAGCCCCTCTGCCCTTGCCTGCCCCACCTCCCTTAGGGCTTGGATCCCAGAGGGCTCTTCTGGAGAACCAGGTCCTGTCAACTGTTAGGGGATAAGGACTCCATTGGTTACTCTGGTCACACATTTGCAGGTGGATTCAGAACTTGACCCGGAGGCCCACCTTCACGGAGAAGGGACCACCTCCACCTGATTGCCTCACCTTGAAAGGGGTCACAGCCCTCTCCATGGACATTCTGTGGCCAATTGAGAGCCGATGGGGCAGAGGACACGTCATTGTCCTGAAATAGTGCTGTTTCAGGAGCCGCTGACACTGCTGCTTACGGAGATTTGACTCTGTGGGAAGCTCTGGGAAGAGAAGAAATCATCTGGAAGGGGTGGAGATAGACGAGGAAGCGCGCGTCTCGTCCCACAACGCTCTGGTCGCACAGCGCTCCAGAGTCCCGAGGTCCCAGGCCATGCCTGGATTGGTTCATGGCTGGTATTAGTATCGCTTAAGTTTTTAAACTAGAAAGCTTTTAAACTAACGATGTTTTCTAAAGATTAGTATACAAATATTAATCTTTAGAAAACATTGCCATTATAAACAATGACGTTATGGTAATACATTGTATTAATCACATACAATTATCATATTAATTAATATGATAGATTTATTAAAGTTAATATAATATAATAATTATATAATAATGACATGGCTGTTCATATGATTTTAATAATTATATTGTTGTATAATTAATAGTATATAGTATATAATTATTACATAATTAATGTAATTAACACAATCATAAATCTATATGTTAAACAAATGGGTGCACCTTATTACAATACTATCAACACCTCTGAGCACAGACACAGCTGCAGTGTTGATAAATTTCTCCAAAATGATGCTTAGCTCATGTGGCATTTAAGTTAAGCACATGGTAGGAATTTGCTTTTGAAGGAGCTCCTGGCCACACACATGATTAGATTCCTTGACTTTCTTGAGTGATCTCACCACAAAAATGTCAAATGAGTTGACTGACTGACTCCTAAAAATCAAATGGGGCAGTCCCGTTGTTTAGAGGCCAGCCAGTTTTCACATGCAGCAGTACTCTGAGGTTTGGGGACGGCCACTTTCAGATGGCTTTGGGTCTGGGCCACCGCAACCTGTGTGTGATGCTGTCAGGGACCGTAGCCCCCAGCTGCCCCTGCATCAGGGGACCAGCTGACCCCTCTCTGCCACAGACACGCAGCACAAATCACACGGAGAGGTTGTGAAGCTTAGTTAATATTTAAAACATTTTGTTCTCAGATAAAAGGGGATTCAAGTTGTCACCAATTAGTAGGAAAAGACTAATTATTATACAGGCCTATGATCTTTTATAAGTAGAAACATTAAAGGAATCTAAATCTATCACTTTCCATAAAAGAGCAGATGGCCTGAATTAGACCCTAAAATATAATATGTGTATATCTGTATAGAGATAGATATACATCACCTAACAGCAATATTTTAGAGGGATGTTGGGGGATGGGTGGCAATAGAACAGAAAACAAAATGTCATTCTATCCAGTACTGTCTATGGGAATTTATGCAGAAAAAAACACAGTCTACTGGTCCAGACTTTTAACTATGTGCAAATACATTTAAATCCTCGTATTTCAACAAAATTCATAGTTTAGGCAGAAAATATTTACTGAATCCCTACTATGGGCCGGGCTCTCAAATAATGCAATCAACAGACTACAGTGCTCGTTCTTAAAGAGCTTACAGCCTAGAGGAAGAAGACAGATGAACATACAAATAAAAGCTGCTGTCCTATAGGCCTGATTTCTGCCTTGGGACACCATCGCCACCAAAGCTCTTGGGAAGAGCTATTTGTCTGCTATCAGCCCCTGAGCTTTCCCCTCATCTGGTTGTGTCTCTCCCCAGTCTTCCTAGCTGGGTTGAAGGCCACTGCGACCTCCTGAAACCCCTAGACGGGCAGCCACGGAGGTCGTGCAAGACACCCTAGGGGACGCCTTTCACAGGGAAGTGTGGCTTCTGCAAGGATGTTGGTCCAATGCCCTCAGAGTCCACCGCCACGTGGGAGGGTCTCACGTCCTCTGGCTGCCCGGCGCCCACTTCTTCACAAAGTCATGGGATTTCACAGACCCTGCTACACATTTGGGAGGGAACTAAAGGAACTTGGCAGAAGAGAGACATGCCAGACGAAGTGTGATGCTTCGGCCTTTGGGAAGTGTGATGCTTCCCAAAGGCCAAAGGAAATTTTGGCCAAGAAGTTCCAACCTTCACAACCTCCCAAGCATTTCCCCAAGACAGAAACTGGAAGGAAAAAGGACTTCACTTTTTTCCTTCCCAAAAGCGAAGTCTTCAAGTGGGGGTGGAGGTGATGGGGTAGGAGGCGCCTCCTTCCAAGAGATCTGGATGCTGAGTCGCCGTTTAAGGCCGATGTCTGAGTCTCTAGGCCAGTGTAAGTAGGAAGGTTTCCTCATTCCTCCAGGTCTTCTGATGGAAACCACTGGACTGAGCGTGCATGCGTGCACATGCACACACATACACGTCACCTCTGACTTTCTTTACCCTCAGACCCTAATGCCTGTTTCCCAGAGCGAACCCCCAGGACTAGATGAGTGAGGGGAGTATTTAAGTCTTCCAAAGAAAGCAGGAACAAGTGATAATAACACAGGATCATGGCCTTTTGGGAGGGGAACCCAACTGAACTGTCTACTTTCAAAATAGATTGTTACACTGAATTAGGTAAGGATTTTTATTTTTCAAATGTGGTTTGCAAATATAGTGTTAGGAATATTTTATCTGACGTTTATTCCACAATCTCAGGAGCCACAGAATATTTACAAATAGGTTCAGAAATTCAGGGACTAAGGACTTGGGGTAACAAAGATTCTTTTCATTGAGTGTGGGATAATCACTAGGGGCACTAAAAGTTAAGTGTGCTAAAATGATGGAATGATTCAATGTGCCAAGTAATAGTGAAACTTTTGCAAACCGGAGGATCTTTTCTCAACTCAACAGCAAGATCTGGTGTCTTAACACTTTTATCCAACAGCTACTAATGAGTCATTATAAAATAACGACTGAGGTTGATTATTTCATCACGAAGGAAGTTCTGTGCATAGATCGCGTGATGGGGCCAGTATCACTCATGATACAACAAAGGCGTTGCATGGCCTGGTGGCAGGTGTGGCTGGATAGACTCTCTTCTTGAGCCACACATTCATTTATCTAATTTTTACTCTGGTTTACCTAGATTTACACTTCCACTAATCTGAGTTTTCTCCACTAAAATCATGCTTGCCTCTGTCTCTAGTCCAACACTGTCAACTAACTCTTTACTCGTTGGCCAGGTGGAAGATGCTGTACATGATGGGGTCCATTCAGGACGTCCAGGCTGTGAGCACAGGAGCCTCCCAGTCAGAGGGGAACTTCTTCGCTATTTTGATTCCTTCTTTTCTCCTTTAGAGAATTTTCTCCAATTACCTCTTTTTCTCCTGACCTCCTGTGATAAATCCATTGATTGCACTTCTCAGTTTTAAGACAATAAGTGGGATTTGTTCTTTTAAATTCTTTGGTTTAAAAAAAGAAAAGAAAATGAAAAAAAATTCCATCAGAAATGGAAGAGCAGGTGACAGCACCCCAAGCTCACAACCTCCGAACGATTCCATTTCAACGGGGGCTCAGTAAGTGACCTGAGAGGGGACATTCTTAGCAGTGAAAAGTATTTCTAGACAAATTTAAAAGAAAGACAAAGGAGAAATCTCATAGAAACAAGAAAAGGAGAGCTTTGATTGTGGAATACCCTGTGGTTCGCGAAGTGTGAATAAAATTACTTCCTGAAAAATCTCGAAAAAGGTGTTAATCATTCCCTTTCAGTCACGATGTTGAGCAGGGTCCCCAGTGCCTGCCTAACAGCTGGTCCCATTGGCTCGAGCGACTAAACCGGTGTAAATCCTGGCATACTTCCGTCACGTCAAGGTCAAGCGGCCTGTGAAGTTTCAGGTAAACATCCTTGCTTGAAAACTCCCTGCAATCAGACCTCAGACCGAGGGTGTCATATTGACTTGCTGTGCTTCCTGCATTCTTTCCTCCCCCATTCCCTTTCTGTCTTGCACTCTTTTTAATTGTATGCCGTGTACATTACCTGCAATCTTCATAACGCTAATCATCTTGGGGGTCAAATGCTATGGAAACTAGCATCCTGCGTGTTGTTCAAAAAATAGTTTAAAGAGTCCAAGAAAGGCTCTTCAAGGAATGCGTTGAGTCCAAGCCAACTTTGATCTCACCAGACAGTCTCTTCACCCCTGAGAGGAGAAAGGGAATAGCTCGAATGAAAAATATACAGACCTACATGCTACAATGTGATACCGTAAAGTCAATTTTGGACCGAATGCATCAATTCATTTGCCTCTCCCTTGCATTAGCATTGATGATGCACCTGTGTGACGGGCATTATACTTCGTACTGGGCGACATGAGGGATAGAAGCTGTACATCACCACCTGCCTTCCAGGTATTTTAAATCTAGTAATGGGATCAAATTATGTACTCAAATAACTGTATTACACAGTAGAAGATAATGTCCCCATAGAGGGATGCATGAATGAAGCTTTTGAATTTTCTTAGGAGAAAAGGATTGGATCTAACTAGAGGAACGTGAAAAGTCTTCCCGCAGGAATGGATTTTCCCCAGAAGATTGTATCTCAAGAATTGTTAGAGACTTTGTTCCAAAGCTGTGGGAACTGTGCCTGGAAAGCCCATAAGGTGGTGAGGTTTGGGTGTATTTGGGAAACATTCTCACTGAGATGATCCAGAAGATAGTTTATGTATAGAACAATGAGGAAGACACAGATCCTATCCGTGGGGATTTGGAGGCTGGTGTGGTACATGAGGAATAAAAAAACAACGTTTAATACAGTGTTCAAAGTGCTATATTAGAGATACACACAAAGTGTACAGAACAGGGAGTCAGAAAAACCCATAAAGACTGATCGTGAAAGATACATACGATGTTTTACCAAGCAAGAAGCCATTACAGGCAGAGCAAGAGTTTATACAAAGATGCAGAGATGAGAAACGTACATCCTGTTGAGTAAATCATAGGTTTTGGTGACCAGAGCACAAAGGACAGGCAGAGCCAGGAGGGGCAAGAAGCAAGGGAGGCCAGGTAATCAGGCCAGGGCCAGACTAGGAAGGACCTTGAATGCCAACGAGAGGAATTTGGAATTATTTACTAGGCAACAAAGGCTTCCGAACAAGGAAATAAAATAATCACAGAAAACTGTAGAAGCAAAATAACCTTTTTTCTTGAGCCAAAGTAAAACACAGAACCTCCTTTTACTAAGGGCTGCAGGATAATCATGAATAGACCAAAATACGAATCTAAGTAATCTGGTTCATAAAGTAGTTTTAAGGTATTTGGTCACGGTCAGATACAAGGATAATACCGAGCTCCAAGGGTTTTAAGACCGACAAGGGCATCAAAGTCTGTCTTTGTCCATCTCCAGGCAATTAAGTTAATATTCGTTGAAAAAGTGAAGAAAATATCTGATAAGTGAATGAAACGATGAAAATGGCCCCCAAATAATCAATATTTACAAGAAGTGGAACAACAGTAGGGAAGATCAATGCTCTTCTGGCTCTGGATGGACAGCCAGGTGCAAAAGACATCAGGGCGTGGTCTTCTAGATAAGGAGGGAGAGTCAATCCTACATGTTCCTTCCCCCTCTGGGGAGCTCGGTAACGAAACAATAGTAAAAGGAACACATTCTGAAGTTAGAGAAGGACAATGGATGCCATTCCTAGTGGCACACTTCTTGAGGACTTTCAACAAATCTACACAACAAATAAGTGAGAATGAAGAGCCAATATGATGTTGTAACTGGTGAAACTAAGAGCACTGAATGTATTCACCCCGGTTCCATGATAAGAACTTAAGAACAACTGACCATAGGAGAGATGATAACTAACACTCCACAACAGAATACATATTGAGTAGCTAATGAATAGGTTCAGCAGACATGATATGTAAATACCCATAATTACTAAGAAGAACAATGGAGGCTATCCTGTTATCTGTTTAAGAATATGAGTGACCTCTTTGAAGCTAGAGACCACCTATTCGCTCTCTTGGTTCGCAGCACTTAGCACAATGTCTTAGGAGGCTTGTGGGCACTCGCTACATAAATAAGACATGCAAATGAATTTACTCAGATGCGTCTTCTGCTGTCTGCATCCAGCAGCTCCTCCACAGATGAAGGTGGTGTGGTCCACCTGACCACCAGCCTCCCATCACCTGGGGGACCCTCAGGAGACCATCCTTCCTTGGAGCCCATCCTCCATTTCAAGGTTAGAACAGTAAGATGCGGTTTTTAAATTTTTATCATTATGATTTTATTCTTTTTACTGTTTGTGGCTTGCTAGGGTGCCCGTGAAAACAGGAGCCGAAGGGTTCTGGCGAGAACAAGAGTAACAGTGCAGAATGCACAAGCCCTTTCCCAAGTGCTCTGCTGGTGCCCTGCGTTGTGTGTGCCACACCTCAACACTGCCCTAAAATCCCTCCCTGTTCCAGGACAGCTGCCTTTCCTGCCTGGGGACTGCTGGCTGGGGCAATGGGCCAAAGGCTGCCCTTGGTGCAATAAGCTTAGCCAGTGGCCATGCTGCATCCAGGTGAGGTCACAAAATTGATGCCAATCAACACTGAGCTTTCACTTTACTCTCATTCCACCAGATAAAGCAGTAGGGAGGCATGAAGCCCAGCGGTTCACCTGAGAACAAATTTCATGCTGGTAAACTCTGCTCACTGCCATTGGAAGTGCTGTCCAGCTCTCCAGAGGCTGCTCTGCTGCCTGCCCTTCCCCAGCTGAGAAAGCAAATCCAGCTTGGGTCACACTTGTCCTGGTGGCAAATCCACTGTGTGTCACAAGCATCCTTTAAGCTGAAACTTTCCTCTCACCATTTCCATTACAGAATCATTGCATCTGTAATAATTTTCCATCGGAGGCTGGGGAGAGGAGGCTGCTGGAGCTTCACCTGCTGTTCAAACCAGGCATGGTCAAGAGAGACCATTTTTCTTTGTGTTTGAAATCAACAGGAGGACGAAAAGGACCCATAAATACAGCCAATCGGGAGTATTTTATATCTGTGGCTGCAATGAGAAAGCCCACCTGTAACAAAATAAAAGAGGGATGCAAGGAAATCAGAAGAGAGAAAAAAAAAGAAGAAAAGGAAGAAAGATTTAAGGAAAAAAGGGAGCAGTGTTCATCCTTCATGTTGAAATGCTCCTGTGGTTTATAGCAAAATAGTGCTTTGGACTGTCAGGGCTATTAGTCAAGGGTTAAATGTCGCTCAGATCACACCCATTATGAACAGGGAAGTGTGTGTGCGTGTGTGTGTGTGTGAGTGTAGGGACAGAGATGCTGCTTTCTTATGCATTTTAAATGGAGCCACGCTGGCCGGGAGATGACCTGCCACACGATTTTTAAATTATCTCTGTGTGCACTCTGCCTGTTTTGGAAATGCTCTAAATAAAAATAATGGACTGTCTTTTAATAAGTCTCATTGTGAGGATTCCACATATCAAACCACGCCATGCAGCTTGCAGGCAAACATCGGGCATGTGTGATCTCGCTGGAAGAGAGACAAATGGGGCTGCAGGCATCTCCATCTAGGGACCGCTGACAGGGAAATGGCATCCGCAAACTGGCACATCTGTCAGGATGCGGGATATTGGCACCTGTCATGCAATTTCAGTCATGACTTTTAATAAAGCCGCTTTCCCTTAGGTAAAATTGGAACTTGACTGTAATATTAGCTGCAAGCCCATCTTGTTTTCCCCTTCAGAGCACTTCTGTACGTGAGGCAGTTCAAATGGGTCTCAAAGCTGAAGTATGATGTTTACCAGCGCCTTCCCTGCTCTCCAGAACTCGGGGTTTGAAAAAGATGTTGCATGGAGTTTCTTTCTTTCTTTTGCAAAATGTCTCCTTTTGGCAACGGATGCTGGTTTCCCTATTTATTTTCATATCACTCGCCCACTGCCGCCATCCCCCTTGCCAGCCCTCTCTGGGTTGTTGTTTGAGTGAACTTAGCCCGGGGAAGTATGTGTATCATAAAAACCAGGTTGGGATTTGTTGGCGGTCAGTCAATAAATCAGTCAGAGTTTAATTACCAGGCAAGTGATGGGCTGTGGTGACAGGCACCAGCTCTGGTGGAGAGCATTTCTTTGGGGGCAACTGCTATGAAAAACCCTAAAAGTGAGGTTATTCTGTGTGGTGTGTGTGTGTGTGTGTGTGTGTGTGTGTGTGTGTGTGTGTGTGACAGAGAGAGAGAGAGATACAGAGAGAGAGAGACAGGAAGAGAAGTATAAGTGGCAAAATAGTGAAGCAAAAAGATAAGGGTGTGTAAGCCAAAAAGAAATGAAAAGTAAGGACTCTATAGCTGCCATCAGCCCTCCAAAATTCGTGTTCTAAGAGAGTGGAAGTTTTAGGAGTCATTTTAATACAGTGTTCTTTGGGGAAAGCTTTTTATGTTGCGCCGGAAACATCACATCACTAGTTGAGTGTTACAGGATTTCTGTACTAACACATGTTAATTTCACTTCTTCATACAACACACAGAAATGTTTTCTTTGTGACCTATTGAATTAAAAACTCCTCTAAACTGGAAACCTCACATTCCCCCCCCAAAAATATCAGAAAATTATGTGTAAATGGTGTTTCACAAAGTGGGAGTCAAGTGGGATTTCTCCCTTTTCTAACATTTAACATTCTCATTAAGTAATTAACAATTGCTTCCTCCCCCTCACTTCCCAACCCCCACCCCAACCAACAATTTTGGGAGAGATTCCAGGTTGAGTGACCCTGAAACACAGATTGAGGATTGCTTTTATTCTTTTTTTCCAAAGGCTGTTCACACTCAACCTGGATTTTATTTTTGACTAGTTATAAGAAACACCGTCGAGAGGGGTGACCATCCAGGTTGACCAAAGATGGATGACGGGAGAGGCTGGGAAGTCCAAGATCAAGGTGCTGTCAGATGGCAGATTCAGTGTCTGCCGTGCGGCTGATGGGGTCTTGGTGCTGCAGCGAGGTGTCAGGCCTGTGCCTCTGAGTGGGGAGAGCCGAGTTCAGAACATTGGTCCACCAGAGACTTCCCGGCTCCACGTAATATCAAACTATGAAGCTCTCCCAGAGATCTCCATCTCAACTCTAGGACCCAGCTCCACTCAACGACCAGCAAGCTCCACTGCTAGACACCCTGTGCCAAACAACTAGCAAGACAGGAACACAACCCCACCCATTTAGCAGAGAGGCTGCCTTAAATCATAATAAGGTCATAGACACCCCAAAACACACCACTGGATGCGGTCCTGCTCACCAGAAAGACAAGATCCAGCCTCATCCGCCAGAACACGGGCAACAGTCCCCTCCACCAGGAAGCCTACACAACCCACTGAACCAACTTTAATGACTGGGGGCAGACACCAAAAACAACGGGAACTACAAACCAGCAGCCTGTGAAAAGGAGACCCCAAACACAGTAAATTAAGGAAAAGGAGAAGACAGAAACACACAGCAGATGAAGGAGCAAGGTAAAAACCCAACAGACCAAAAATGAACAGGAAATAGGCAGTCTACCAGAAAAAGAATTCAGAGTAATGATAGTAAAGATGATCCAAAATCTTGGAAATAGAATAGAGAAAATACAAGAAACATTTAACAAGGACCTAGAAGAACTAAAGAGCAAGCAAACAATGATGAACAACACAATAAATGAAATTAAAAATTCTCTAGAAGGAATCTGCCTGTTAATGCAGGGGACACGGGTTCGAGCCCTGGTCTGGGAGGATCCCACATGCCGCGGAGCGGCTGGGCCCGTGAGCCACAGCTACTGAGCCTGAGCATCTGGAGCCTGTGCTCCGCAACAAGAGAGGCCGCGATAGTGAGAGGCCCGCACACTGCGATGAAGAGTGGTCCCTGCTTGCCACAACTAGAGAAAGCCCTCGCACAGAAATGAAGACCCAACACAGCAAAAATAAATTAATTAATTAATAAACTTCTACCCCCAACATCTTAAAAAAAAAAAATTCTCTAGAATGGATCAATAGCAGAATAACTGAGGCAGAGGAACGGATAAGTGACCCGGAAGATAAAATAGTGGAAATAACTACTGCAGAGCAGAATAAAGAAAAAAGAATGAATTGAGGACAGTCTCAGAGACCTCTGGGACAATAGTAAACATACCAACATAGGGGTTCCAGGGGAAGAAGAGAAAAAGAAAGGGACTGAAAAAATATTTGAAGAGATTAGAGTTGAAAATTTCCCTAATATGGGAAAGGAAATAGTCAATCAAGTCCAGGAAATGCAGAGAGTCCCATACAGGATAAACCCAAGGAGAAACACGCCAAGACACATATTAATCAAACTATCAAAAATTAAATACAAAGAAAAAAATATTAAAAGTAGCAAGGGCAAAGCAACAAATAATATACAAGGGAATCCCTATAAGGTTAACGGCCGATCTTTCAGCAGAAACTCTGCAAGCCAGAAGGGAGGGGCAGGACATATTTAAAGTGACGAAAGGGAAAAACCTACAACCAAGATTACTCTACCCAGCAAGGATCTCATTCAGATTCGACAGAGAAATTAAAACCTTTACAGGCAAGCAAAAGCTAAGAGAATTCAGCATCACCAAACCGCCTTTACAACAAAGGCTAAAGGAACGTCTCTAGGCAGGAAACACAAAAGAAGGAAAAGACCTACAATAACAAATCCAAAACAATTAAGAAAATGGTAATAGGAACATACATATTGATAACTCCCTTATATGTAAATGAATTAAATGCTCCAACCAAAAGACATAGACTGGCTGAATGAATACATTCATATTTATGCTCTCTATAAGAGACCCACTTCAGACCTAGGGACACATACAGACAGAAAGTGAGGGGTTGGAAAAAGATACTCCATGCAAATGGAAATCAAAAGAAAGCTAGAGTATCAATCTCATGTCAGACAAAATAGACTTTACAATAAAGACTATTACAAGAGACAAAGAAGGACAATACATAATGATCAAGGACACTACATAATGATCAAGGGATCAATCCTAGAAGAAGATATAACAATTATAAATACTTATGCACCCAACCTAGGAGCACCTCAATACATAAGGCAAATGCTAACAGGCATAAAAGGGGAAATCGACAGTAACACAATCATAGTAGGGGACTTTAACACCCCACTTTCACCAACAGGCAGATCATTCAAAATGAAAATAAATAAGGAAACACAAGCTTTAAATGATACATTAAACAAGATGGACTTAACTGATATTTATAGGACATTCCATCCAAAAACAACAGAATACAATTTCTTCTCAAGTGCTCTTGGAACATTCTCCAGGATAGATCATATCATGGGTCACAAATCAATCCTTTGTAAATTTAAGAAAATTGAAATTGTATCAAGTATCTTTTCCAACCACAATGCTATAAGACGAGATATCAATTACAGAAAAATATCTGTAAAAAATAAAAACACATGGAGGCTAAACAATACACTACTAAATAACCAAGAGATCACTGAAGAAATCAAAGAGGAAATCAAAAAATACCTAGAAACAAATGACAATGGAAACACGAAGACCCAAAACATATGGGATACAGCAAAAGCAGTTCTAAGAGGAAAGTTTATAGCAATACAATCCTACCTCAAGAAACGAGAAACACCTCAAATAAACATCTTAACCTTACACCTAAAGCAATTAGAGAAAGAAGAACAAAAAAACCCCAAAGTTAACAGAAGGAAAGAAATCATAAAGATCAGATCAGAAATAAATGAAAAAGACATGAAGGAAACAATAGCAAAGATCAATAAAACTAAAAGCTGGTTCTTTGAGAAGATAAACAAAATTGATAAAACATTAGCCAGACTCATCAAGAAGAAAAGGGAGGAGACTCAAATCAGTAGAATTAGAAATGAAAAAGGAGTAGTAACAACTGACACTGCAGAAATACAAAGCATCATGAGAGATTACTACAAGCAACCCTATGCCAATAAAATGGACAACCTGGAAGATATGGACAAATTCTTAGAAAAGCACAACCTTCTGAGACTGAACCAGGAAGAAATAGAAAATATAAACAGACCAATCACAAGCACTGAAATTGAGACTGTGATTAAAAATCTTCAAACAAACAAAAGCCCAGGACCAGCTGGCTTCACAGGCGAATTCTGTCAAACATTTAGAGAAGAGCTAACACCTATCATTCTCAAACTCTTCCAAATATAGCAGAGGAGGGACACTCCCAAACTCATTCTATGAGGCCACATCACCCTGATACCAAAACCAGACAAAGATGTCACAAAAAAAGAAAACTTCAGGCCAATATCACTGATGAACATAGAGGCAAAAATCCTCAACAAGATACTAGCAAACAGAACAGATACTAGAAAGAGAGAAGAAAAAGAAATAAAAGGAATCCAAATCAGAAAAGAAGAAGTAAAGCTGTCACTGTTTGCAGATGACATGATACTATACACAGAGAATCCTAAAGATGTTACCAGGAAAATACCAGAGCTAATCAATGAATTTGGTAAAGTAGCAGGATACAAAATTAATGCACAGAAATCTCTTGCATTCCTATACACTAATGATGAAAAATCTGAAAGCGAAATTAAGGAAACACTCCCGTTTACCATTGCAACAAAAAGAATAAAATAGCTAGGAACAAACCTACGCAAGGAGACAAAAGACCTGTAGGCAGAAAACTATAAGACACTGATGACAGAAATTATAGATGATAAAAACAGATGGAGAGATATACCATGTTCTTGGATCGGAAGAATCAACATTGTGAAAATGACTATACTACCCAAAGCAATTTACAGATTCAATGCAATCCCTCTCAAACTACCAATGGCATTTTTCACAGAACTAGAACAAAAAATTCCACAATGTGTATGGAAACACAAAAGACCCCGAATAGCCTAAGCAATCTTGGGAAATAGAAACAGAGCTGGGGGAATCAGGCTCCTGGACTTCAGACTATACTACAAAGCTACAGTAATCAAGATGGTATGGTACTGGCACAAAAACAGAAATATAGATCAATGGAACAGGACAGAAAGCCCAGAGATAAACCCATGCACATATGGTCAACTTATTTTTGATAAAGGAGGCAAGAATATACAATGGAGAAAAGACAATCTCTTCAATAAGTACTGCTGGGAAAACTGGGCAGCTACATGTAAAAGAATGAAATTAGAACACTCCCTAACAGCATACACAAAAATAAAGTCAAAATGGATTAAAGACCTAAATGTAAGGCCAGACACTATAAAACTCTTAGAGGAAAACATAGGCAGAACACTCTACGACATAAATCACAGCAAGATCCTTTCTGACCCTCGTCCTACAGAAATGGAAATAAAAACAAAAATAAACAAATGGGACCTCATGAAACTTCAAAGCTTTTGCACAGCAAAGGAAAACATAAACAAGATGAAAAGTCAACCCTCAGAATGGGAGAAAATATTTGCAAATGAAGCAACTGACAAAGGCTTAATCTCCAAAATTTATAAGCAGCTCATGCAGCTCAATATCAAAAAAATAAACAACCCAATCCAAAAATGGGCAGAAGACCTAAATAGACACTTCTCCAAAGAAGATATACAGACTGCCAACAAACACATGAAAGGATGCTCAACATCACTAATCATTAGAGAAATGCAAATAAACTACAATGAGGTATCACCTCACACCAGTCAGAATGGCCATCATCAAAAAATCTACAAACAATAAATGCTGGAGAGGGTGTGGAGAAAAGCGAACCCTCCTGCACTGTTGGTGGGAATGTAAATTGATACAGCCACTATGGAGAACAGTATGGACGCTCCTTAAAAAACTAAAAATAGAGCTACCATATGACTGAGCAATCCCACTACTGGGCATATACCCTGAGAAAACCATAATTCAAAAAGAGTCATGTTCATTGCAGCTCTATTTACAATAGCCAGGACATGGAAGCAACCTAAGTGTCCATCGACAAATGAATGGATAAAGTAGATGTGGCACATATATACAATGGGATATTACTCAGCCATAAAAAGAAATGAAGCTGAGTTATTTATAGTGAAGTGGGTGGACCTAGAGTTTGTCATACAGATTGAAGTAAGTCAGAAAGAGAAAAACAAATAGTGTATGCTAACACATATATATGGAATCTGAAAACAAAACAAAACAAAACATGGTTCTGAAGATCCTAGGGCCAGGACAGGAATAAAGACGTAGACGTAGAGAATGGACTTGAGGACACAGGGAGCGGGAAGGGTAAGCTGGGGCAAAGTGAGAGAGTGGCATGGACTTACATATACTACCAAATGTAAAATAGCTAGCTAGTGGGAAGCAGCTGGACAGCACAGGGAGATCAGCCCTGTGCTTTGTGACCACCTAGAGGGGGTGGGATGGGGAGGGTGGGAGGCAGACACAAGAAGGAGGAGATACGTACATGTATAGCTGAGTCACTTTGTTATACAGCAGAAACTAACACACCATTGTAAAGCAATCATACTCCAAAAAGCAAAGAAAAGAAACACTATCTTCTACCTGTCATGTGTCATGAGTCTGTGTGTGGAGATACTGTGGGATGTTTTGACTGAAAAAATGTCTATTTTCTTTTAACTGTTCGCCAGTGGTATGTCTCAGTTTGTTTCTTTGCAATTGTTTGACCATTTTAAGGAATTGTGGAATCTTTGGCTACAGGTTATATATCCATGATGCAGAGGGCAAACTTTTTGGCTGGCAGCAGGGAAGGAAGAGAGAGGACAGGCTGGACCAATAGCCTAGGATGGTGGAGAATGCCTGGGAGATGGGTCCTTCTCCAGAATTTACATTTCACTGGGTTTTCCCAAGCTGGCTTGGATCTTATCCACCTTCCTCAAATTCTTTAGAATTATATCATTAGAAGTATCATCAATCAAAGACAGCAGCCTGGGATTTTGATAAGTATATCGCAAAGATTTAAGACAAAAGATCAGGCAGGATGAACCAGGAAGCCACGGGAAAAAAAATTATACACATAACCAAAGCAAAATCAGCAGGCTTTTTGGCTTTTGCCCATTCTTCTTTGTGAAGAAACTGTTTGGCAGTTTGCCTAAAATCGTAGCAGCAAACAGCCACTCCAGTTTAAATTGCTATTAAAAACAATATAAAACCGAGCAAGCAAAACAAAACAAAACAAAAACCTGTACCACCTGGCCAGAAAACGGCCTATGACCTGAGTCCTGGCACCTTAAAAATTCGAGTCTGACACCCCTGTTCTCATTTGCTCTTGGCTGAATCCTTCCCAAGCCCTGGTTTACCTGGCTTGCAGCTCACGTGCCAGCACTCTTAGGGCCCAATAAATTTCTCTATGGTTTCAGTCTAGGTAGCGAGTGTTCAATTTCAATAACCCTAAGAATGAGCAGCCTTTGTTTAAATGTCTGTTAAAACAAATTTTATGGCTGCGTCAGTGCGGTATCTGATAGCCCGTAAAACAAGTCACCAGGCTCCCCGAATATGTCGGCTTAAGAGAACCAGAATCTTTCCCAGGGCCATTCCTTTTTCGAATGCCTCACCCTATATTTGACAACCTTTAAGTCCCAAATTAATGGGCCATTTTAACCACAAGAACTAGAATTAGAAGAAATAATAGTGGTATTGTCTTAGAGCAGAAAGGGAGATGTAAGATCATAAGGTGGAAAAAATAAACCAAATACTATTTTAAATTAGCCAAAAGGAGCTTCAATCCATACAGTTTGACATTTTGCAGTGTCAAAAAGCTGCCCATGTTTTGGCCCCAACAGGATTCTCACCTGCCACAAAACTGTATTTAAAGCTAAGTCGTGGAAAATCACGCAAACCCTAGTAAGACAAATCTAGATATGTCCTCAACAATGAGAAGACAGGCCGATTCCTCATTTAATCCCAATGTTTCTGTTGAGTGCCATTTCCTTACAATCTTCAAGCAAAAGAGAAAACAAACGCTGAAATAGTTATTAAGCGTATAGCTTTCTACTGCTTCCAAGAAATCAATATCACATAGAGATGTCGGATGGTGACTTTCTGTGCAACGTCTCTCATAGCTGTGATTGTTAATATCACCATTGGGTTTCAGAACAGAGTAAAAATTAAACTCCATCTTGATAGTATCCTATTGTTAAAGGTCTCCGGGAAGGGGATTTTCACAAATGGGAGAGCACTCTATTATCATGCTCTAAAATTCTTCACCACTGTAATTCCAAAGAGCTGCACTGAGAAGCCATTTCCTCTTATTCCTTTAAGAGAAAGAGGAAAGACTTCATTTACATGCTGCGTGTTTAATTCTTATAGACCCAATTGCCAGGGCAGGATGAAAGATCTGCACAGAGGTGGCTGAGATGTCACTGCAGGACCACGTTCCCGAAGGCCACTGCTCCCTGCGTGCCCAGCACACCCCTGGGCTCATGGTCAGCACACGTGAGTCCATTCATTCACACGCAGATGCACTCCATCAAGGTTGCAAGCCACACTTTTTGACTACAGACCTCCTTCTGCTCTAGGAAATACAGTTCTAAGCAAGGCAAGGCCCCTGCTTCAGACAAGCTGGCATCCTCATGGGGATAGACTGGAAACAAACAAACACGTAAGCAAGAAAAACATCAGGTGGCACTGACTGCTCTGCAGAAAATTAAAATAATGTGTTGGGAGAGAAAGCTCTTAGGATTTTCTGGTCAGAAAAGATGTCTCTGAAGAGGTGACATTTCAGTGAAGGAGTTATAGATGAGTGAAGGCCAGGCAAGAACATTCCAGGCAGAGGGGACAACTTGGAGTTTGGGGAAATGACATGAAGGCTGAAGTTTCTGAAGAGCAATAAATGAGGGTGACCTGCCCAGAGATGAGTTAGGACAGATGAGCACGAGGAAGGTCAGGTGGGGTCTTGTACCCATGGGTACCCAAGGCAACAGTACATCTTCTTCTAGGTCCAATAGGAAGCCATGGGAAGGTTTTTGGATGGAGACTGGCATGGTCTGATTTGAGCTGAGTTCTAAAAGGATCACTCTAACATCTATTGAAATGGCCAAAGTAGAAAGAGGGACACCAGAGAAGGGGGTGTTGCAGTTGTCGAGGCGAAAGAAGGCTTGTGGCTTGGGCTGGGAGGATAGCAGTGAGCGATGAGAAGTGGACAGATGCAGCACATGTCTTGAAGTAGAGTCAACAAGAATGGCCGATGGATCGGATGGTGCTGAGAGACGGAGGAGCATATAGTTCAGTGTGGCCCAGCTGCATTGTGTGGTAAAGTAGCACTGACATCGTGATGGCTCAGAACAACTTAGATCAACTCCTCCTTTAGGTTCCACGTTCATGGCATGTCGGCATGGACCTTGTTCCCCATTGTCTCCCCTCAAAGACCCAGGCTGATGGAGACTCTCCACTGGAAGTGGCTGATTGATGAGTTAGGATTAAGAGAATTTAGAGAATCATCCCTGACTCATCAATGCTTCCAGACAGAGGTGACAACCATCCCCTCTGCCCACAGCTCATTGTCAAGGACAAGTCACTGGGTCAAGGGGACAGAAAAGTGGAGTTATTCTCCATGTGAAATAGTAGAGGGAAACTGGTTCTCCGGGAACACAGTTAATATCAGTTGTAAGAGGTGTCAAGAGCAATCCCTAGAACTTTGGTTTGCCCAACAGCATAGATGATGCTGCCATTCTTGGCTCTGGGAAAATGGGGGATGAACACCAGTAATTCTTCACTGTGACTGTAGCTGTTCAACACCCATCTCACCAGGGAACACCAGCTCCATCCTCTCCAGACCACTGATGCCCTAGATTATCCTCTGGAACCAGCACAGCGCAGTCGCTGTGTAACGTAATACACAGCGGTGACATTATGACTGAATGAATGAACCAAGAATAAGAATAAATCATTAAGCCATTTGGTTGACTTTCCAAGGGTGGCAACAATAGCACTTTCATGCTTCCTGTCTGATGTCATCCACATTCAAGCATCTATTGTAAGGGAGGTCCCAGGCTCATGGGCTGACTCGCAGGGGAGTGGCTTGCAGCTGTGTGTCCCCCGCCATCATTTGTCTGTCTTGAATGTTGGTGCTCCAGCTTCTAATACTTTCCTAAGTCTTGGCAGCTGATTTGAATACTTCAGATTACCTACCCAGATGTCAACCTTCGAGTTAGATACACGTCCGGCTCCAGCTAAGGGACACCTTGGTCAGCTAAGGAATTTGGACTTTATCCTACCAGCCATAGGAGGCACTAACCATTTTGAAGTAAAGGATTAGCAGGAACTACTCCCTGACTGAAAACTCCTGAGGACAGGCACTGTATTCCTTGGATCTAAGCATTCCCAGCGCTGATCAGAGTAATGGACACACATAGACACACAGTCGAAGTGTGACGTATGAATTACTGTACGTATGGCCGAACAATGGATGATTGAATGAGGTGTAAAAAGATGAATGCTGTGCGGTAGCAGGTTTAGTTGGGGGAGGTACAAACTTGGCGGTAAAAAAAAAGCAGACACTGTTGGAAAAGTCTAGAGTTGAATTTATAAGACTCTCATAAGCACTGACAAATGCCCAGATACTGGCTGTCTCAGTTCAGCAAGTTCCCGGCTAAAGATTAGCGATATTCAAAATTGCAACTCAATATTCCTCCTGGTGCAATGTCATTGCAACTTGTTATAAAGACACAGTGGAAGATTTAAAGAAATATCTTGTAAAAAATTTGCATAGAGAGATAAATAAAATTATATCATCAGAACTAAAACCTTGACTACCTATGCAATGGTAACCTTGAGTCTTAACGCTATATAATTTGATTTAATGAAAACATTCATTGAGTATAATGTTAAGTCAACAAAGCATATATATAGTTTTCAAATCCTTTTTTAATCTGTGATATAAATTTAGGTACCTGCTAAAGAGACCCCGAACCCACTTTTGGTATATAGGAATACTGAAACACAGTTCATTTTCTAGTGGTATTAATATGGAGCTTACAGCTGTTCTCACAGCTCTCCTCCAAAAGAATGGGACTGTTTCCAGGAGGAGAGAGCAATGGGGCTCATTCTCCCGCTGGCTCTGTCTCCTGTAAGCTCCCAGGAGGCTGCTGAAGTTTCTATTTACTCTGCTGGGGTGCCTTTTTGTTTTTAAACCCAGTTGAGTGTGTGAGAGCATTAGGGTGTGTTACTTTGCTCAGGCTGCCGTAACAAAGTACCACAGACTGGGTGGCTTAAACAATAGGGATTTATGCTGTCACATTTGTGGAGTTTGGAAGGCCAAGATCAAGGTGACACTTCGGGAGAATCTGTTCCAGGCTTTCCTCTCCTGGTTACTGGTGGTTTTAAGGCAATTTTGGGTGTTTCTTGGCTTGTAGAAGCATCACCCCAATCTCTACCTTCATCTTCACCTGGCTTTCTTCCTGTGTGCATCCCTGTCCAATCTTCCCCTTCTTATGAGGACACCAGTCATATTGGATTAGGGCCCACCCACGTGAGCCCCTTTAAACTTGAGGACCTCTGCAAAGACCCAATCTCTAAATAAGGTCCCGCTATGAGGTACTGGGGGTTAGGCCTCACCATCTCCTTTTCAGGGGACACAATTCAACCCATTGTAAAGGGTGATGGACATTTCTGCTAAGCAAAATAAATGAACTTGTTGAGAATTAATACCATGCAAGCTACTTTGTTTCTAAATAATTTTTTAAAACCCTCTTTCACTTGTTAATTCTTTGTAGTGTAGCATTGTCATCTGCATTTTAGGAATTTTTTTTTTAACCAAACAAGGTGAAACTTGTCAATTTGCATTTAAATCTGGCAATAAGAGTATAAGCAACTTTACTTTTCTTGACTCTTACCAAACAGTAATTACATATTTTTTCATTGCACACCTGTGAACAATCAACATATAAATGTTTGTTATTTAGAATTTTTTCAACTGAATTAGTTTTTCTTAAGAATATTTCTAAAGTGGAATATTCGCTATTTCCCCTTCTACCTACTAAAACAATTCTCAATAAATGCAATCACTGTAGTGTACAAGGTTAAAACTGCTTTATAAATTGTGGTAATCCAATACGGAATCTCCTTTTGAACATTATGTCTTCTTCATTATATCACAAGTGGTATTAAAGAAAGAGGTTAAGAGAAAAAATAAGTTAGTAATACAGGGTACCATTCGTTGTTATAATTTGTGAAGGGGAGATAATTTTGTTTGCCTATGAAAAGGTATCACAATCAAGAACTGATCTAAAATTTTATCTTAACATAGTGTCATGGTTACTAACTGTAAATTGAAAGTAACCTTTAAAATTATATAAAATTTTAAAATCTTTTTAAAATAAAAATATGTAAAAACAAAAAAGAAAATCAAAGAAATTTAAAAAATAATGTCATGATTTGTGCTGGTCTGTGAAACCACCTGTGTCCCTTGTAGGAGCCCTTGGGAAAACCTGCTTCCCAAGTCAAGGAGGGGAAGGAATTCCTGGGGACCCAGCTCAGCTGTTTCGTACTCTCAGAAAATGTCGATGTTAACGGGCACTTACCTTGAGAAGGCTGTGACGGCCTCCCGTGGGGTGTGCTGCTTGTATACACGTAAACACGGATGTGTCTTTCTTTATTCTGTGAGTGATGGTGGAAGGAGGTATGTTCGGATGTGCTGACATCAATATATTGTTGCAATATGAGTAACAAGACAGGCCACGGACAGATGGGGCTGTTCCATTCACAACACTGGCCCGAGGTCCCCTTTCTTCTACACTCGGAGGATGAGGACGCACGCTGCATGCTGGGGGCAAATTCGGGCACTGATATTTAGCAGTGACACGTGATGTACTACGGATTTTCCCTGAGCTTGTGCCCTCCTCTTCTGGTCCCAGCATCTGGGACCGATGGTGGCTCCATCCCGCAGGGTTGCCCAGCATTGACCCCCACTGGAGCCACACAGAGCAAACCCACCCGTCCCACGTGTGCAAGTGCGCAGAGGCTCACAGAGAAATGCCGCCAACTCGGGAGGAGGCTACGAGGTCCCCGAGAAGCCAAGCCCAAATATATGAAACTCCAGGGTTTTTTTTGGGGGGGGGGTTGTGGTGGTTTTTTTTGCGGTACGCGGGCCTCTCACTGCTGTGGCCTCTCCCATTGCGGAGCACAGGCTCCGGACGCGCAGGCTCAGCGGCCATGGCTCACGGGCCCAGCCGCTCTGTGGCATGTGGGATCCTCCTGGACCGGGGCACGAACCCGTGTCCCCTGCATCGGCAGGCGGACCCTCAACCACTGCGCCACCAGGGAAGCCCTGAAACTCCCTGTTTTTTAACAGCTCATTTTTACTTTCAAGTTTTACTGTGTGTTTTGCTTCCATCTCAGTGTCAAGCAAAAACCTACTTCTTGTTTCAAATCACTTGCGCTGTAATTCATTAGAAACAATGCTGGGTATAAGGATGGGTTTTCTGCTCCTCCCGTCCCCTCCTACAGGTGTATAAACACCAGAGTGGGTTCAGTGGGCGGCGAAGAAGCCCACCAGGGTCTCCTGAACCACACGTATAATAATACTGCTGCTGGAAATGCTCCTCCAGACAGCAAAAGCATTCCTGACCTGGGAGGGCACAGAGTAAGACGTATTCTCAACAGTTTTCCAAGCAACAAAGCACAGACCGAAAGGTCAGAGTCTGGCAACCCCACTCTGTCATACACATGCCTGTTTATGAGGACACTTAGCGTGGATTTAGTAAGTTCTCTGCAAGCTCCGGGGACGCCTGTCTCTTTAAATCCATCTCCTCCCAAGTGAAATTTGTGGCCCTGATGAATGGTAGAGCAGAGTCATCCATAAAAGGGCAGAGGAAAATCACATTCATTTGCATACAGTAATTATTCTGTGAATCAGGCCACCTTTATTGCCGGCGGAAAATCTACTGTCAGCATCCCTCGATAGATCACGTTTGAAAATCTAACAGCTGAGGAAAGTAATTTTTTGGAATCCATGTGGTCCGGCACTCCTGTCGCCAGCACGTCAATTATCATGCTGCTAGGTAGACAGCAAAGTTTCTGGGTGCCAATCAACCAGCTCCCCACTCTCTGCAATGCCTGTATCCGTGTCCGGGGAGGATCCCTCCTGACTGGGCATGGCTCCAGTTCCAAAGGATGCGGGAGCATGAGAATGCACGTACCCAAGGGCTTTGGAGTAACCCCAGACTCGACCCGTCAGAATTGGCCCCAAATGTGAATCATGGTTGTTGTCCCTCCTCCTCTGGAGCCCCGGCCCCACCCACATCTACCCACTAACACGCATACACCGCCACCTTCTACCCACTCCAGCTGAATCCGCCTTCTCCCAGGCCCAGAAGTGAGTCCCAGGCATGCCCACTGCATGTCTCTCCCTGACGTCGTGGAGAGGACGAATGAACACGTTAGCTTTTCGTGGCTCTTCATTTTCTGGAAAATAAATGGGAATTGAGGTCGAGTGGAAGAGAGGCTGTACCAGCAGCTCTGAAAAGGAATAAATTCATTATTAATAGGGTGGTAGGAGGGCACATAGCACATATCTTAATCTCCAGGAGAACCATGTAAAGGAATGCTTCCATTTAGAAGAATTTGGGTTGGGTGTAGTTAAAATAGCAAGACATGTATCAGGCTTAGTTCAAAGAGTTAGTAAGAAGAAGGCGAAGCAGAAACGCTCCACTGTGTGACCATCAGTGGGGGGGGGGACACATGGCTAATATGATTGAAACAGGTGAGCTTTGATTTTGATCATTTTCATGTTTACCTGTAATATATACAGTTTCCTTCCCGTGTGCCAGATCTTCAGATGCACAGTGTAACTGAGGCAAAGACCAAGCAGAGCCTGAGAAACAGCTCTGTGAACCAATGATTTTCCTTGACACTTTGATTTATCCGTTCTATACCCAGGCCCAAAGTAAAGATATATGTATATCAAATATATCAAAATTTGTGTATATCACAATTTGTGTATATCACAATGTGTATATCAAAATTCAAATGTGAAGATCAAAATTCAAATAAGACACCATGCAGAAAAGGCAACATTTGAAATACCATGAGCTGGAGGGCTGTATAAAGCTACTTTACTGCCACCAGGAATTCACTGAGAAAGTTGGAAGAAAAACAGTCAGTTGGGGTAGTACTGTGATGCTCCTCTCATTAGAAGAAGGGCTGTGACCAGAAGTCTTAAACAAAGAGCATTCCAGCCTCAGGGTTCCCACAGACTGAGATGTGGTTTGGATAAGTGGCTTGTACATAAATGTTTATAAAAGAGAAGTTAAATTCTCCATGATTCTTCATGACTTTTCTTCTCCTCCTTTCATTTATTCTTCCTATTAAAAAAATACTTTTCACAACATGAATAAAACTTGAAGACATGATGCTGAGTGAAATAAGTCAGACAGAAAAGGACAAATACTATAAGATTCCACTTACATGAGGTTCCTAGAGAAGCCAAATTCATAGAGATGTAAAGTGGAAGGGGAAGCGCCAAGGGTTGGGGGAAGGAGGGGTGGGGGGTTGTTTCATGGGGACCGAGATTCAATTTGGAAAATGAAAAACTTCTGGAAATGGATGGCGGTGATGGTTGCACAACACTGGGACTGTACTTAATGCCACAAAACTGCACAATTGTAAATTTTGAGTTATATATATTTTACAACAATAAAAAATAATACCTACCTGAAAAATTGTTTCCCTTTTTGGCCCATAGGGGGGATCCAAAGGGAGAAAATTATTAAAGTTACAAAAATGTCAAAGTACCAAGGATGTTGATCAGAGACGGCGTCTACAAAGAACTAGTTTCCTCTTCTCTTCTTGGAAATCTTTTGAGAGAACACATGAGCTGTGATACAAACACGTCTCTGCTGGGTGCCTGGAGAGTCTGAAGTGTCCAGACCCAACCATGCACCTCAGAGAGCAAACACATGTGTGTAAATCTCCTGATTTTTATGGTTTTATAGTATAGGATCTTTTAATTATATAGAAATTCTAGGCATGTTACTACTTCTGCAATAATCTCTGTCATGACACAGAACTTAAAGATGAAGGTAGCTCATAAAATGTATATGTTACCATTCCTGGTTTATATAATAAATGCAGTACAGCTCTTACTGGTGCAAGAATATTTGTGTGTATGTTGTTCCCAACTTGTAGGTAACTAACCCCACATAGAATAGTTTGGTAATTTGCCAAACTCACAAAATTAGTTAATGTTAGAAAGAGGCGTTATACCACAAAACACCACTCCTAACTGAGTACTTTTACATCACAGCATTTCTGCTGGATTTGTCCCTTAATGCCTAAATTCTATGCACAATGGCAGGACAAATTTAAGTGAACGTGCAATGAGTTGATACCATCTGTATTGCCACAGCTGACATAATGAGACAATCTTGACAGGCTTACAGAAACACGTTGTACTTCAACTTCCAAGAGAGTAAAATAAGACCCAAATCAAGAGTCAAAAACAGACCATTTAACCAGTGATTTATCCTAATCCTAGGGGTTGAGCTGGGGGCCCCTCCGGGTCCAGACTCTCTGATGAAGTATCTGCAGGACTTTTGAGAAGGCACAGAACTTGTCTGCAAAATGGTGATGTAGTCTACTTATTTATTCAATTAAAAATATGTATTGACACTTATTATGTTCTGATCGCAGCTGCTCTTCCTTTGGGAGCCTCTTGGGTGCTGGAAAGGTCTTCATTAGAGCAGAGTTTAGCTGAGGGAGTCCGCTCACCAACATGTGGGGACCAACCAGAGACTATGCCTTTGAGACCCGTGCTTGGCTCGGTGCCGGGCCACTTAAAGGAGCTGCAGGGTCAGCCCTCAAGGACAAATGGCCTGGCTTCTCCGAGGTGGTAGAGGACCCCTGGAGTTTGCAGAGGCGGGCTCTGAGCTAGAGCAGTCAACAGGAGGGATTTGGAGGGCTTGGGGGTTGCGGGGTTGAGCCCAGGCAGGTAAACAAGCAGCATGGATTGTTTTGTTTTCTGCGATGATTCGTACTGTAAGAGGGTCGATTTCCAAAGGGGCTGAACTTAACCCGGGGCGAGGTGTGATTGGATTGAGGGGTAGTCAGCTTGCTGTCGCCTAAGGACGTCAGAATTTACTTATTACTTCAACTGGGACTCCCTAAGAAGGTATAATCTGCTCAAGTCACGGGTACAAAGATAATAGGGACCCCAGCAGTTGGATGCCAAATGGTATGAGTATCAGGCCAACAGCTGCAAAGCTTCACCCTCAGCCAAGGGATTCTGACCTGAGGCCTCTGTGGTCAGAATGGTTGACACGGTTAGAAGATCCTGGTTCAAGGGCAGAGACCGTTTCTCATCCGGGTTTGTCTGCCTTGCTAACAGGACCAAACAGTTTACTTTCTACACAGAGGGCACTTAATAAATATTGGTTGACTCACTAAATAAAAGCTCTGGTGTAAAGGGGGAGGGGATGAGAAAAGTAAAAGCCATCCCACCAAGAAAATAAATATCAAATATTTCAGTGTATTTTAGACTAGATACAAAAATAGTTTTTAAATTTTTAATTTCCAATTCCCATCATACTGATGGCCCTATCTGCTCAGACTCTATCGTGGGTTAGAATTTAAGTTTTCTCTAGGGAACTTGATATGCAAGTCACAGTCAGAAATTGCTACCATGTAATTTTTTTTCAGATTTCCTCTACATCGCATGAATTTTAATGCAAAAAAGGAAAAACGAGAATCAACTTAAAATATTGCCATATATTGTGATCTATTCCTTGCATGTGAAATATAGTATTTTACGGCCGAGGGCCTGGCTTATGCACCCTTGGTATATACTAGCTCTGCGCAACTTTCCCTTCCTCACCTTCTGTGGTGAGCTCTCCCGGTCTCTGGAGACCCACAGGACTCGGTAGGGAAGTTTAGATGCTACCTGGAAAAGTGCCCAAATTGGTCATGTCCATCATGAGGTAGACCTGTGCATAGATGGTGGGCCAATGTACTTTTCAGAGTATTATGTTTCCAAAGAGGAGCTTAGAATTTAGCATTTACAAATGGTAGAACCACTACGAAGGCCAAAGAAAAGCCCAGTTAATTCTGGGGAGTTCTGGGGTCTGGTCATCTGTGCAGTTTCCACCTGCTTCCTGGGTGACTGCATACCCAGCCTCCCTGGGAGGGGTGGTGATAAATGCTGCTACTTCTGAGCTAAAGTTCTGTGTTACATCTCTCCCCCATCGGACGCCAGCACAGCTGTGGAAGTGCTGGAAAAATGTGTACAGAGTTTCGGTTCCTTTTTTATTTTTCCTTCTATCAAGTGGTGCTACTTGGAGTTCTGCTGTTCATTAGGGATCAAGCTGCCAATACTGGCTTGTACAGATGAGTTCTTTATATAAGCATACGGATACCAGTGTTTGCATTCCTCTTCAACTGAAAATTTGTCAGAGAAGAAAAGCATTAAGCCTGTCACCGCAGACAAAGATCAGGTGTTTGATTTCAAAGAGGAGAAGCAAACACTCCACCATAGACTCCGTTAACCCCTGAGCACTGGACTCAGAGGGATGTAGGGAACTAGACCAGAGCTGGAGGTGGCAGATACATCCCAATTTCACCACCATATTAGTGACGACAGAGGATGCTGGACCTGGAATGTATATACGGAGGAGGGGAAGTAAAAGACAAAACCTTCCCCATGTTCTCTCTTTGTTTCCTCTGATGACAAATGTGATGTAAACCTAGCACATTTTGTCTGAAAAACAATCAGACTATATTCAACCATTTGTATCTAACTAAAGATTTGGGAAGATGGTTCTAGAAAAGTATTTGGAGATCATTGAAAAATTAAGGCATTTCATGATACCTACATATCATCATTAGAAAACCAGCCCCGTGTGGATAAATAAAATGCATACTTTCGCCCGCGTACCGCAAAAAAAAAAAAAAAAAAAGCATACTTTCAAAAGCTTCCCTATCGTTCCACGGTTCTTTCCTCCATTAAAGTAAAACCAATGTTATTTCTCTATTTCATTGAATAATAGGTAAGTGGTTTTCTTTGATCTTAACCTCAACCTTGAATTTATATGACCGCTATTTCCAAACAGTCTGATCACTAGAGAGATTAATATGCATATTTCTGTGACAAGCTGGGTGACAAGTGTTATTCTCCCCATTTTATGGATTCAGACACTGGGGCAGGGAGAGGTTAAGAGACAGGCTGGGTGCCATAAAGAAAATTAGACTCTCAAATTTAGTGCCCTTTTTATGCTATTTCTGAAGGGGTGTGTAAAATGGTAGATCAGAAGTCAAAAAATCCAGGGCTGTCATCTGAACCCCGGGACTGAGTCATCTACAGCCTCAGGCGAGTCGCTTCTCTGCTCTGTCTCAACATTAGGTACAAGTGACTATTCTTACCAACCCTCTCCTCACCTGCTGCGAGGATTAATGAAATGGGACCTGCACCACACAGCTTGTTGGTAGAGAGGCCCCTATAAATACAACATATGCTAAGTGCCTTCTTACAGCTTCTGCAGGGTTTCCCCAAGCCTCCAGAGAGAGGCACACATCCTGCAGTGCATTGGAAAAGGCTGTCCCTGAGCGCCCCGGGGCTAGGGAGGCTCAGAGAGACCGTGGCCTCTGCTGCGGGGACTCGCAGGCGGCCAGGTGGCAATGCTGGGCTGGGAACACTGCACTCACCTGGCTTGTGCAGCCCTCGATGAGGCATCTGGGGGACTAACTGCCTTCCCAGACTAGCCCTAGAAATTGGAGGAATCATCTGGTGGGTGGGTTTGTTCTTGGAAACCCCATCAAAGGTCAGTGCCGTCTAGAAGCCTCTGTGGGTGGTCGTGAAGGTGGATTGGAACTCGCTCCTGCCCAGAAAGGGAGGGCTTGTGTGACTCCCCGAGGGAAATGCCCCAAAGTCCTCTGTGGGCACCAGTAGGTGACACTCCACAGGCAGAGGAGGTGTCAGACACAGGATTTCACGTGTTAGGGGTGGGATGCTCCCGTGCAAAAACAAGGCATGGAAAATGTCACCTTTCCTCCACACACAGCAGTCAGGCCCCTTTTGACCTTGTACCTTGAAAAACACTGGAAGGGCCTTCTCCTCTCCACCCACGTGGTCCTCTATTCGGACTTTAGATACAGTGGGTATGACGGCGACGCAGATTCCTGTCTGCAGCCCTCAGTCCTGTCTCCCCAAAGCCAGCCTCATCCCGCAGCCCGCAGTGAGCATCTCCGCTGGGCACGGGACAGGCTTCTCCAGTCCAGCACATCCAACAGTGAACCCTGACCATCCCCCGACCCTGCTCCCCAGCCATCTTCCTTGTCTCAGGCGTGGCAGCCCGGTGGCCCAGGGCTCAGACACACCAGCATCACCCTCGGCTTTTCTCTTTTTCTCATGAGCCCCTTCTGAGCCTCAGAACCCTCTGGGCACTGCCTTTCCAGTTTGCCAGACTCTCTCTTCTCACCTCCTCCATGGCAACAGCTACTAACTGGTTCACCTATTTCTCTCTTTCCCCTTGTAATCTACTGTCAGCATAACACAAAATTATTCTTTGAAAACACAAAGGAGAACTTTTCACGTTTTTTGCTTACAGCCCTGCAGTGGTGCCTCCCCGACTCAGGAGAGAATCCAGTCCGACCTGGCTCCCTGTCACCTCCCTGACCTCCTCTCCTCCCCTCCCCCGACTGGCCTCCTTGCTCTTTCCCAATTCTGTCAGGCACACAGCTGCCTCAGGGCCTTTGCACTGGCCTTTCCCTCTGCAGGAATGGCTTCCCCCAAATATTCACTAGCCTAGCTTCCTAAAGTCCTCCAAGTCCTTGCTCAACCCCAAAATTTTCACGGAGGTCTGTAGAGCCCCCTCCCCCCGCATTTCACACCACAGTCTCCCCACTGCCCTCCACACCTCAGTCCCCGTTGACCACCTGGACTGTCTCCTTGTCTGTTGCATTTGTCACCTTCCAATACACTGTGTTAGTTTCCCAGGGAAGACGGGATGAAGCACCATAGACTGAGTGGCTTAAATGACAGAAATGTGTTGTCTCCCACTTCTGGAGGCCAGAAATTCAAGATCAAGGTTCTTTCTGCAGGATTTGTTCCCGGCCTCTCTCCTGGCTTCTGGTGGTCCCTGCGATCCTTGGCATCCTTTGGCTTGTAGATGGCATTCTCCCTGTGTCTTCACATTGTCTTCACTCTATGTTTATCTCTGTGTCCAAACTTCCCCTTTTACAAGGACACCAGTCATGTTGAATTAAGGCCCACACTAATGACCTCATTTTAATTTGATTCCCTCTGTAAAAACCTTGTCTCTCCAGATAAGGCCATACTCTAAGGTACTACTGGGGGTTAAGACCCCAACTATTTTTCTTGGGTGGGGGGAGGTGCACAGTTGAAGCCATAACATATGTAATATGTTCGTTGAATGCATTTAATTGTATTGTCTGTTTTCCCTTTTGCTGGAAAAAGTAAACCTGGTGGGGCAGACATTTTTGTGTGTTTTGGGTTGTTGTTAGTTTCCTGGTATAAAGTAAGCCGAGCACTTAGAATAGTGACCAGAACATACTAGATGTCAATACATATTTTTAAGTGAATAAATAAATGGACTTCATCACCATTTTGCAGACAAGATCTCTGCCTTCTCCAAAGCCCTGCACATATTTCGTCAGAGAGTCTGGACCCAGAGCCCAATCCCTAGGATTAGGGTAAATCACTGGTTAAATGGTCTACGGCTAATGGAGATGATGAGATCATTACCAGATGGAACACGCGGGTGACACAAGCGTGGGAGCCTGGCTGACTTGGAGGCAGAGGTTTCCCGGGCTCTGGTTTCAGGCAGGAGGTTTGGAGCCCTGGGCTCATCCCCACAACCTCTCTGTGTTAATCAAACAGCACAATAGTTGCCTGGATACCCTCCTCATTTCATCAGCCATGGTGGCCTGTTACCAATTTTCAGAAAATGAAATGAGACCCCTGAGGACTGTAATTTGGGGAGCGCAGTAATTTAGGAATGTTTAGAGAGGCCTGGAAAACCTGTCCAGCTAGCTCCTTCTCAGGCACAAATGGCAGGCGGCCCGGGGGTGTGAGGAATACCAAGGGCTGCCCTGGCTTCCTTATCAGCTCCACTACCAGGGACCTTTTGTTTGTTTACTCACTTAGATAAACTCTTGAATCCCCGGGAATGCTACAATAAATCTGTTTTCCTAAATACTTCATTCTTGTTTATAGAACGCCTTCAAAAGCTATGACAGCTTGCTGCAGGCAGAAACAGTGCCTCATTCTGAGCGAACTCCATCTTCTTTCCCGGCCCCGAAATATTTCTTGAGCACGCTAACGTCCTCGAAGCCACGACCGCAAATGTTAGGCTAAGTGGAAATGCTTTTCTGGGGTTCCTTTGGGTAAATTTTGCTTTTTTTTTTCTTATTTTTCCTGTTTAGGAATTTGCTTAAAGTGTTTTCTTTTTCTTTTTTCAATTTTTTTTATTGGAGTATAGTTGATTTACAATGCTGTAGTAATTTCTGCTGTACTGCAAAGTGACTCAGTTATACATATATATGTAGATGTCTATATGTGTGTGTGTGTGTGTGTATATATATATATATATATATATATTCTTTTCCATTATGGCTTATCATAGGATATTCAATATAGTTCTCTGTGCTATACAATAGATGAACCTATCTATGAAACAGAAACAGAATCACGGACATGAAGAACACACTGGTGGTTGTCAAGGGCGAGGGTGTTGGAGGAGGGATGGAATGGGAATTTGGGGTTAGCAGATACATATTCTAACTCAGTGTCCTTTCATGGAAGCTGAGCTCACTCCTTAATTACCATCGGATTCCTTACCATATTTCAATAGGTGGCCTTAATAGAATGATGATTCCACCTGAATGTCACAAACTTATTTTTATTTTTCATCATTATGAAAATGATACAGAAAATGTTGATTGTCTTTGCTTTATAGAAACAGAGTATTAGCAAATTGGACCGATGTGTTTTTCCCAGTCACAATTGGTCAACCCAAGTTCCCACACCCGGTTTCTTTATAGTTCCGGGGCTGTTGGGTGTCATTCCCACAGCCTTCCTTTATTACCTATCTAATAGATTATCCTGCTTCATATCTCCGTGGCACCAGATGGCACGATCTCCTTAGGTTGGCTGTTGCCTTGTTAATACAGAGTCCCATAGAGACATGAAAGGTCAGGGGGAGACCATATGGTCTATTCTGTCCTGCCCTTTTACGCCCAGGAAAGGCCAGAGCATCCCCTCCACCACTAGCTGCTGGTATTTGATTCTCTTTTTGACTCATTATCAGATTTCCATGGAAATACTGCACCCAAGAACGCCTTCAACGTCAACACTTTAGCCATTCTCTTTCTATTTCAAACATCTTATTTTCCAGAAAACTAAATTATAAAACAGTTTTACCTGGTTTATTTTTCTTAATGCGGCTGCACCCTCGTTTTGATAAATTTTGTTATCTTTATAACAATTCTAATATACTTTACTAACATTTTAGTTATGGTTCATATGCTGGGGCTACCGCGCCATTGATTTGCAATTATCATTTGAAATCTGGGTTGTGTCTGTGCAATCTATTTTTGTCTATCAAGGATACCTGGCTCTGTGTCTTGCCATTTGGGGTTTTGACTCTTATTTCATCTTTAAATTATTGCCTTAAATGTCTCCCATTCAAACGTAGAGGCCTTTGCCTCCCTCTAATGAATTCCAGTTCTGATAAGATAAAAACGATTGAACCGTTGGCTCTGGGGGAAGAGCCTCTGAATGTGAAGCATCCTAGCTTGGGACCAAGAGTCATCAATCCCAGAAGAATCGCCATAGGATGTTATTTCAGGAGGTCACCATGCTACCAGAGAGTCAGAGGATCAATAATTCTGACACTGAGCCTTTTCGTCTTAAAGTACCTCACGTATGTTAGTGACGAGTTCCTAAAACACCTCATCCCACCCGGAAACACCTTTTAATATTTGCTTTCTTTCTCTCTCTTTTTTTTTTTTTTCCTCAAGAAATGTGGATGAAAGACTCAATTCTTCTTAAATATATACATATGTATCTTTAGATCAAATTCACCTTTTAGGACAGTATGTTATGACTGCTGTCAGGTGTCACTTTAAATTCCCTTTCTTGTTGTTGATTTATAAGCAACTCTTAAAGTTATGAAAAGTGTTTGTTCCCCATAATTTAGATTAACTGTTTCTTCTCTCTCTCTTACCTTGGGCCTTAAAGTTCAGACTGCTATTGAATTTTCACCAGATACAACTAATAAAAAGCCACTCCATAAAAAACAAGCATACAGATCACTTATTAACCTCAGTTCTTAATACCTATCCTTACATCCCTCACTCTCAAGCAGCTTAGAAATCCTGTTTATAATTTCTTATAAACAGGATATTTTGCTTCACCCACAAGCTCAGCTGGTGCCCTGTTTCTCTTTTTACAAAAGTAACCTGGCTCCATTCCTGGTATTTTACAGGCTCCATGACCACGAGGCAAGGTTTAGACCCGAATTTAGACAATTTTAAGCTAGGTACCTTCCTGCAACATTGCGTTGTCACCTATATGGTATAACTGGGGTTGTTTGAAGGATCATTTGTAATCAAGATGCTACAGATAGACTCAAAGACTATAAGGGTTATAACAATACGCTCAAAAAATATAGAACTTACAAGGGATTTACACAGAAAGAAGAAAATCCAAACTGCTCTAAGCATATTACCACTTTATCTGGGGGCAGTAGTAATAATGGATTTTGCCTCTTGGGGTTGTCACATGTTTTAACTGTTGGTGCAAGGAAAACATCTATCTCAGTGCCTGGAGAGTAGGGTAACAAGGGTTCAAGAAATATTCTTTTGATTGCATGAGTTCTAATAGTGATTTCAAGGAAGTTGTTATTATTCCTATTTCACAGATAGACACACCGAGGCACAGACAGGTGAAAAGACTCTGTTGGACTCCAATTGTGAGCTTGTGAAAAAGGCAAGACAAAAGCCCATGTATTCTAAATTTTATCTGATTTATACACAGTCCAACCCTACAATATAATACAATACTTATTACAGACAGAAATGAGTCTCCTGGTTTCCGTTTCCCCCAACAGATAGAAATAGAAGTCATTCAGCCCTGAAACCCATATAAGTGCAGGTAGCTGAAAGCTCTCTGCTCCAGGTACCATCAAGTGGGATGGAATCTTGGATCCAGCCTAGGAGGGGATTCAGATGGTACGGGCTGGGGCAATGCTAACTGACTGAAGGGCATTAGGATCCCTGAAGAAGATGGGTGAGGACTAATGCTCAATGTTTCCGATTATTGAACTAAACCACTGATGGTCTTAACACTTATCTAGATTGAGCCCCACTCCTGAATCCCTGCACTCATCCCCAGCCCTAATGGCATGTCAGTAATGGTGACCAGTAAATTAACCCTGGAAAACACTTATTGATCTCTACCTCACGTTGCTGACTTCAAAAAAATGTCATTGTTTCATCACACACACTGCCCTGCCTCATTAGCTGTTGTCACTGTGTTCCTGGGCACCCAGGGACTCATTACTCGTGACATAGTACCTCGGTGTGAACTTGCCGGGTTGTTACGAGACCCAGACAACAAGTGGTCCTCCCATCCTGCCATGGTCTCTCTCTGTTTGGGGTTTGAAGGGGCAACCAATCCTGATCACCAGACCAATGGACAAAGCGCCTACACATCTACGAGTCATCCAAAGCATTTCTTTTCTTCTTTATAGCCTAGATAAGCATGTGAGCTTCTGTTTCCTCAAAGGCTACTTTTAAGGCCTAATAAAGCTCCTTTTCATACTATAATTGGCATCTCCTAGGCTCCTGGTGATGACTCGAGGAACGTTTTATAGTAGAAGTTGCTGAGCCCCATTAGATGAATCTTAATTAGGTAAGAACTAGCTGGAGATCTGAAATGCAAATTAGAGGACCACACGAAAATGAAATCAGACCAGGTCATTAAAGAGCAGGCTGGGAAATGGCATAAGTGTGTAAAAATAAGAAGGTGAAGGCAAAAAAGGAAATTCAACTTCCCAAGATGTAGGAGGCAACGGGGAAACATTTGAAAGATCCTAATATCTAAAATTTTATCCTTCATTTTTACATGGACAGGCAAATCATAAAAGAGAAATTTCACTTCCCTTTTTCTTAAAATAGCATGGAGAACTAAAAGAATTATCTTTTTGAGATTGATTAAAAATCAACAGAAGTAGATACAAATGTGAGGGATGAGGCATTTAAATTTTAGAACTTGATGAAAACCATTTCAGGGGAAGATCTTAACTTGAGGAGTAGGCTTAAGGAACAAAACTGAACATGCCCTAAACAAATAGGTGTCCAAGAAGATGATGGTCCCCTTGGACAGCCACTTCTGAAGTCACATGTCATCGCTCACATGTTTCTGGGGCTTCTCTTTCAGATAAAGCCTGTGTCACATACTTCTGGTGGTGAGCAGTAGTAAATCCTTTCTCTTTGACGCTGTTCTACAAACAGCCAAACATCTTTCTCAACCAGTATTTGTGAATCTTATGTGTGATTCAGTCTGGTAATACTGTGGGGATTTCTGAGGGAGAAAGGGATGGTTGTTTGGCATTTCTGGTTTTAGAGATACAATATGACTAAATCTTCTTTCATGGCTCCTAAAATGGTCTTAAAGAAAACTGGTGATTCATGGAAGCTTATCATTGATTTTAATTCCAATGAATCAAGGTTTTTCGGCAACAGAGAAATATTGGAAGGAACATCTTTCCTCTCTGGTCTGTTTTAGCATACTTTTCCGGAAGGACAATGTCTGATTTCATTTGTACAACTTGATTTCTACAGAGAAATCAGAGAGGGTTTTGAGAACATTAAACCCATCAAAGGCTTTGAAGACATGACCCAAGAGAAAAGGTTGGAGGAAAGGGGTCTAGTTTAAATGAGAACCATGTTGAGAGTATAGCAGTTGGTAACTCCACCGGATGCAGACCTGGGTAGGGAAGTGGGGAGGTGTAGAGTTTAGAATTACTTGTAGTTAATCCATTTTCGCTAAGCACAGGAAAATAGCGTTAAGTGAACAGAAGTGAGAGTCTGAGAAAATTGCTGCCTCTGAGGAGGGTGGTTTCTGTCTTAGGAAACACCTCGTTGCTTGTTCAGTCCCTGGGTGGGTTTGGGCTTAGTGAAGTAAGCCTAGAGTCGACTTTGGAGGTGGAAACTGGAAGGAGGTTCCCCGCCTGAGAACTCAGGTTATTTTGGCAAGAAATGGGGACAGGAGGAGAGAGGTGAATGGAAGCAGGAGATAGGAAGTGGGGTTCTACCTGGATGAAATGGCTGAGACACTTGGAGGATGGGAATGTCTAACATGAGATATTTAGATTTTTAAAAATTTTTTAGCATTAAGCTGCGTTCATCATCTATTGTGTAACCAATGACCCTAAATGCAGCAGCTTGAAACAACCACTGCACGTCATCTCACAGTTTCTGCAGGTCGGGGGGCCAGCAGTGGCTAAGCTGGGGGGCGGTGGCATGGGTTCTCCCTGGGCTTGCGGTCAACCCATCAGAAGGGGCAGCTGTCATCTGAGAGTCTGACCCAGGCTGGAGGAGCCGCTGCAAGATGGCACGCTCACTTGGCTGTTGGCTGGAGGCCTTGGTTCTCCACCATGTGTACCTCTCCCTACGAAGCTTGAGTACTCCCTGGGCATGGCAGCTGGCATCTCACAGAGCGAGCAGCCTGAGAGACAGAGGGAGGCAGGAGCCACCTATCTTTTATGACCTAGACTATCGGGTGATGTATCGTTATTTCTGCTGAATGCTACTGGCCACAGACTAAGCCTAACTCCTTGTTGGAAGAGACTACACAAGGCTTGAAGCCCAGAGCCCAGGGATTACTGAGACCATCCTGAACTGGAGACTGCATCAACCTTCCAGTTCCCCACTCTGCTTTCTACAAGTGACTTGTTCATGAGTTTGGAGAGGAAATTGTTGTTTTAAAGGACTGCATCCTATACCTATGTTAAAATATGAGCAACCAGAAGAAGAGAAAAAAATAATAATTCATAAAGTGAACTAATTAGGCATAAATAGGATCCTGAAGCCCGGATGCATCATCAAAATTGAACCCCTCAGGAATGCTGGGAAGAGTCTTCCATTATTCTTGAAAAGTTAGTGTATTACTTTTCTACAAATTACCGCAAATACAGCAGCACGAAACAATATCCAGTTATTACCTCACAATGCTGCAGGTCAGAGGTTGGACACAGTCTCTCCAGGCTAAAATCAAGGGGTTGTTGGCAGAGCTGCATTCCTCGCTGGAGGCTCTGGGCAGATTCTGCTTCCACTGATGCAGGCTGTTGGCCAAATTCAGTCCCTTAGGCTGGCAGGGCTGAGATACTCATTCCCCTGCTGGCTATCACCAATCTCTGTTCCTAGAGCCCTTTGCACGCTCTCCCTGGCTCCTTGAGTTCTGTTTCCAGTCTGTGCATGTGGCCCCTACTTCTCAGAAGCAGCAGCGGTGCCTGCAGTCCTTCTCATGCTTTGAACCTCGCTGGCTTCTTCTTCCAGCCAGAGAAGGTGCTCTGCTTTCAAGGGTGCCTGTGGTGAGATTGGACCCATCTGGATAATCCAGGATAATCTCTCTGTTTTAAGGTCCTCAATATCAATCACATCCGCAAAGTCTCTTGGGCCATGAAAGAAACATACTCACGAGTAGCACTGGGGACTAGGGGGTGGGCAACTTTGGGAGGCCATTTCCCCAATCACAGTACTCAAAGCTTTTTAACAATTGAAGACATCTTACTGCTTCTGGAAAGGTAGCTGATCAGATGATGGTAGAGGAGGGAGGGGATGGGAGGAATTGCTGCAAAGGTGAAAGGGAAGAGCAGTGTGCTCATAGAAATCAAGTCCAGGAAATATTCCCCGAGCAGCTGGCAAACACGGCCAGCTGCAAGCATAATGCACACAACTGGAGCACGGGTAACACTGCTCAAAACTCCTCCCTTCCTAGGACGTCCCGTGGGGAATGTGAGCAGGGAGGAGAGTTTTTGATTTTGCTATTTAAATCTCTCGACTCAAATTGTGGACGTGCCCCGCCTCTTTGAATCCCATTAAGATACACACACACACACACACACACACACACACATTCACACCTGGTGTGAAGTTTATATGCCACATTTTAGTGCAAGTTTATGGCTAAGATGTAAACCCTAGAAACAGGGAGTTATACTGAATTCATGAGAACTTTAGCTACCCTGTATTATTATGACAGATAGGGTTGATATGAGAATATATCTTTCCTTTCAATCGTATGGGGGGTACCTTACATTTCTTTTCATTTAAGTTTGCAATATTCTCTTGTATTGGCTACTTTTGCATGTGGTTGAGGGAGTTTTCCTCATGTTAGACGGCAGTTTTCATATCTTCTGGATCATTCTTTTGAGGGAGGTATGGTCTGAAGGCCAAAGTATGGTCTAGAAAGTTCAGGTCAACCCACACTGTCCTTTTCCTGTGGTGTCAAGGTCTCTCATTTTCTCACCTCTTCCTAAGTTCTGAACAGCCTTCTCTTAATTATTTATTCCCATATGAATGGGCAGAAATGCTTTAAGTGGCGTACTTCTTCCTTAAAAAATGTTTTCTGATTTTTTCCTAGTTTTCCAAATTGGGAAGTCTGTAAATCTTGGCTGTCAGGTTGCCTACCCAAAAGCAGATCCACAGTTAGTGTAACTACGATAGGCTTCGAATTCTCAAATATTCTGAACAAGAATATGTATGTTTACAAGTCTATGCGTATATGCTTAACTGATTCCACTATTTTTACTTAAAATTAATAGAACAAATTAATTTTAAACAATTTCAATTTCAATCATGCTTTCTTGGCTTCTTTGCTTGTGTGTTTGTTTAATGGCTTTGGCTAATAGGCAGTTAATCTCATCAAACAACCAAAATGATTGTGGACACACCTATTAGACTCAGGTGGCGAATTTCGGCCATATTCTCTGTTATTTAAATATTGCCTAAATACTCTCTTTATTTTACTTTCCAAGAGGAAAACTTTTTCCTGGATAAGTCCATAAATTTTAGTATAGTATTATAATAAGAACTTTTAAATGTAGATTAAGTATAACATTTCTGTATTTAAAGGGACTGACAGTCTCCATATTCTTCCTTAGTTGGTGCCGATATAAATAAATATGCATATTTAAGAACATATAAAATATTCTTTGCAGGTGTGTACTAACACCTACTATTTGTGATGTTCTCGGAAAGCTTTCTCATCCATTCTTGAATACACATCTCAGAAGAACGTATGTACTGATGCATTTGGCATACAAAGTTCTGGAGAGAGGCTTCTCAAACTCCAGGGAAAAGCAACCAAACTCGTCACTGTGAGCAAGAAGGAAGATTGAAGTAAACACCCTCCTGTATGTGGTGGTAGCACAAATAAACAGTGGGCGTGACCATGAAAAATCCTGGTCCCTGGTAACAACTCTGAAATGGCCAGTTATCAATCTCCTAGGTAATACACCAACTAAGCACTAGCAGGACACTAAAAACAGCTGGAATGATCGTCACAAAGCTAAATTTCTAGCAACAAGATATCAGTGGCCAGATTCCTGGCAACAAGATATCAATGGCCATTCATGCCAGGCCACAGACATTGCAAGCCTAGTGATGACATTTAAAGGGACCAAGTAACTGGAGATACTCAGAAAAACTGGTAAGGTTGAAGGTTGAAGGAGAAGCCACAGTCATTTTGGAGAGATTATCGAGGAACTATTCAGAGAACCACCGAGCACAGGCTCTATCAGGAGCAAACCCTGTGATTCCCCATCTCATGACTATTTAGATCCAAGAGAAAGAAAACTCAAAGAAAAAACTTGAATTTACTAAGAAAATGTATAAATCCACTGTTCTTAGAGATCCAAAAAGCTCATCTAATCCACCAGTAGATCTATCTTCATTACCAACATGGGTACTTGGTTAATTTATTCTTAGAGAGTTCCAAGAATAAACTAACTTAGTAACCTCAGAGTTTGTCAAATCTTTCCATTAATATAAAAGCTCTTCCCTAAAACAAGAAGCCTAGAACGCCAGCTGGGATAGAAGTATTGTCTCAACCACCTGTAGCAGGCAGGGGGGCTCCACAAAGATGCCCACATCCCAACCCCCAGAACCTGTGACTATGTTATGTTGCTTGGTGTAAGGGCTGATTTAGGATGTAGACCTTAAAACAGGAAGACTATCCTGGATTATCCAAGAGAGCTCGAAAGTGGGGCTTCTCATTAACATTTTAGCAGACGTTTAATTGATTTCCTTCTCCCAAACCTTCTAGAATAATCAGCGTCAAAGAAGTAATGGGGTTCTTTAGGCCTGGCCAAAAGCTTAGGGGAAAAGTTCAATTGAAACAGGAGGCAATGGAGGAGGGGCAGAGGTGTGCAGGGTGTCGCAGACCTTCAGCAAACTCCAAAGAAACGTGAAGCCATTGGATCTCTGCGTGGGAGAAGCAGAAACCAGGCAGCAGAAGGAAGGCACGGAAGAGAAAGAGGTGACAAAGCCAACCTGCACGAATCGTGACATTTTTCTCAGGGAGAACCCCTACTCTGGGTCAGGAGCTGACCCCTTTCTAGCCTGGTCCCTGTGGACCCCTTCTCCAAACAATGTTTCTAAAGGAAGAAAAAAGATTGTGCAGGTTTATCAAGGAAACAGTGAGATTCAGTGATCTCAACATCAAGACATATTTGTGATATCATAATGTATTTTTATTAGTGTTTTTTTTTTTTTTTTTTTTGCGGTACACGGGCCTCTCACGGTTGTGGCCTCTCCCGTTGCGGAGCACAGGCTCCGGACGCGCAGGCTCAGCGGCCATGACTCACGGGCCCAGCCGCTCCGCAGCACGTGGGATCTTCCCGGACCGGGGCACGAACCCGCGTCCCCTGCATCGGCAGGCGGACTCCCGACCACTGCGCCACCGGGGAAGCCCTTTATTAGTGTTTTAGATAAATTGAATTACTTAGGATAGGATAAGCACACCAAAATTTCAAGATAGTCATGGGCTTAGATGACATTGCAAGTTCTCTGCAACACTGGGAATATGATATGAAAAGACCTGTGATTTTTTTTAACATCTTTATTGGAGTATAATTGATTTACAATGGTGTGTTAGTTTCTGCTTTATAACAAAGTGAATCAGCTATACATATACATATGTTCCCATATCTCCTCCCTCTTGCGTCTCCCTCCCTCCCACCCTCCCTATCCCACCCCTCCAGGTGGTCACAAAGCACCGAGCTGATCTCCCTGTGCTGTGCGGCTGCTTCCCACTAGCTATCTATTTTACGTTTGGTAGTGTATATATGTGATTTTTATTGCTGACAAAGCCTCAGTACTGCCATGCTCCTGCAATTTGTGGTCTACAAGTAGCATTGAAAGAAATACTCCTTTTTAGTCAGAGGCTAGGGCAAAGCTAAGATGTAATTATTTCCTGTCCAAGGTCATGCACACCTCTGAATGCTCCCCACAGACCCACCCCTCAAGGAGGAGCCTAGGTAGAACCCCAGGGTAAGAACCCTTAGGGTGTCTGCACACCAATTCGTTTGCTTTAAAAACTTACAATGTCATGCAAATTTTACAAATAAAACCAATACTGGGACTTCCCTGGTGACACAGTGGTTAAGAATCCTCCTGCTAATGCAGGAGACAAGGGTTCGATTCCTGGTCTGGGAAGATCCCACATGCCGCGGAGCAACTAAACCCGTGAGCCACAACTACTGAAGCCCATGAGCTTACAGCCTGTGCTCCACAACAAAGGAAGCCACTGCAATGAGAAGCCCGCGCACCACAACGAAGAATAGTCCCTGCTCGCCACAACTAGAGAAAGCCTGCATGCAGCAACGAAGACCCAATGCAGCAAAAAAGAAAGAAAGCAATACAGAAAATAAAATTTATAAAAATGAAAACATAATTTAAAAATAAACAATTCAGAAAAATGAAACAGCTTGAATTTTGCTCAGGGACACAAGTAGATGATTTTGAAATGTATCTTTCACAAAATCGTCAGCTTCATTTTCATCTGGACTATGTTCTGTTCAGGCGTGGTCGTATGGAGCCAGGATCAGGCGCATCTCATTACATAATTTTTTCTCTCTCTATTAAGGGCACTGAGGAAGTCATTTTACAGAGTTTAAGTTGAAACCCACCCATTTAGGTCGAACAGTGAGTACAAGGGAAACTTCCTTATAAATTCCTATTGTTTGAAATTCCACACCTTTCTGGACTAGATCACATCATAAAACCTAGGGTGAGATCTCCTACTTCCTGGCTTCCAAGTTAGGGTTTGATCCACTGCCCCAGACCCTTCCACAAATTATTGCATTAAACTGAATATTCATAATCAGATGAGTACATTTTTCTGTCCAATCATCCAAAACAGATAAGTACTTAAACCTTTTAAGCATGAACAACACATTTTTGGTCCCCCCACTTTTTTTTTCACCCCTGTGGGTAATTATAAAACCACCAGGCAGTAATCAAGACGTTCTGGATCATGAGAGACGAGTTCTAGTTAAAAATCCAGAGCAGTTTGGAGAAATTTCAAAGCCACACAGAGAGGAAGGCCCTGCTAGGCATTCACTGAGTCACTACTGACATATTTTCAGTATGAGAGAAAGGTTCATTCTCAGGTTTTATTGAGATCTGGTGATCTGTACAGAGGCAAATGGAAAGAGAAACGATTACCAGTAAAAGTGCTAAACATTACAATTTACAATTATGATCCCAAAACAATTTCAAATGGAGACAGGGCATTGTCTGTGACCAGCAGGAGAAGAACACGACACACAGAGGATCGAGACATGGTAACACAGGTTCTGAGAGAAGATGACGATCCAGACGGACCACGGAAGGTGTCTCAAGGTGCCCTAGTTGCAGGTGTCGAGCGGTTCTACCAGCTGTATTACCATGGGGTCTGCAAGTTGCCTTTAGGGTCTTTTATGTAAATGTACGCTTAGGTCAAAGGTACAGCCAACCGCATCCTGTCCTTTCACAGTTCCTTTGTTACCTGTAAGATTCCAGTGAGAATCATTTCTTTGGTTGCATTGTGGTCATTTGTTGCTTTTCTGTGCCCAGAAGCCCTTTCCTCTATTGTTATGCACTGAATGTTTGTGTCTCCCCGCAAATTCATAGGTTGAAAACCTAATGACTGATGTGACTGTATCTGGAGAGAGGGCCTGTGAGAGGTGTAAGGGTTAAAAGAGGTCATAGGTTAAGGTCTTCATCTGATAGGGCTGGTACCCTGATGAGAAGAGGAAGAGACCCCAGGGCTCTCTCCCTCCACCACATGAGGACACGGCGAGAAGGGGGCCACCCACAACCCAGGAAGGGAGCTAGCACTAGGAACTAAGTCAGCTGGCTCCTTGGTCTTGGACGTCCAGCCTCCAGAATTATGAGAAATATACATTGTTGTTTAAGCCTCCCAGGCCATGTTGTTCTGGGGCAGTAGCCGAGCAGACTCTACCCATCTTCACATGAGAGCATCTCTTCTTTTGGAGATGTTCCCTTCACCTTCTCTTGAGGTTCTTGGTGAGGCTGCCAGTCAAAGCCCCCAAAGTCCCAGCCGTGGTGGGAGAGCAGAGGGGACACAGATCTAGTTATAGGGTCCACCCGCATGGATGGACACAGTGTCCAGGCCAGGCGAATCAGTGTCTCCTCCAGGAGAGAGAAGGATGATGTTTTTTCTGGACTCGCTACACTGCTAGTCTGTCTGGAGCTGCATGAATCCTGTCCCCGGCTTCCTTCTCCTGCACCGAACAAGCCCAGCCAACCAACCATTGGAAGAAGTACTGACCACAAAAATCAAAAAAGGGGAGGTTGATGGGTGGAGAGAAGAGGGCGGGGTGGAGGTGGGAGATTGGGGTGGAGGGGGGAAGAGAGAGAGAAGGAGGGAGAGAGGTGCCAGAGCAGACACCTGGAGCTGCTGCAGGACCCTGAGAACCAGGGCAGCCTCAAGAGTGTTTCCCTGGCCTCAGCACTGCCAACTGTTCTATTGGCCTGAGTATCACGTAGTCCTGGAAGAACAAGGGGACCCCAGGAAATGGAGCCTGGTCACCTCTTCATGGGGCAATCCAAGCATTTGACACACTGGCTACTTCAACGCTGTCAAAAGGAGTGGATGAAATCAGCAAGGGGATGAGACCACACTGCTATTGCCAATATATGGATTGTCATCACAAGCGGGCGGGGCAGTGGACAGGTAAGATGAAGTGTCCTGGAACAGCGCAGGAGGTCCGGCAGAATGGTCCTTCCACGGATCTCTGTCACGTGTCTTTCGCTGAAGCCTTTCCTCCAAATTTCTTGTACCAAGAGCTAAGCCACTCCATTGATGTCAGAAGAGCTCTCTTACAAAAGCACCTTGTGGGAGGTGAGACTGTGCAATGAATCTTTGAAACTAATCAAAAGCAACCCCTCAGATGTTGTGCGACATCTGAGTTGTGTCTTTGGCTCATCGGAATCTGCTTCCCCTCCCCCTCCTCCTTCACATCCTCTGCTTCCTCTTTTTCCCACAGAATATATTATTTGTGTGACAACAAAATAGCGTTTACATTTTTTAAAGTATTAAACAATGAAAAACTAATCAAACCAAAACCCACATAAAAATGAATGGGATCCTGATAATGGTCAGAACCTGATCGATGTGGTACTACCCTCCCACTAAAATGTGAACAGTACTCACCCCACACCCCCAAGTTTAAGGACAATCCACGCAAGCGCTGATGAACCTGGGGGCGGATCTCCACTTATCCCAAATCATTTAGAGCTAAAATTACTTCTTATTTTGATTTTTTAAAATGGAAAATTTTCCAGTACAAAAGTAGAAAGATAACTTCATGAGCCCCACATACCCATCTTGGAGTTTTAAAAATTATCAATTCATTTTCACTTCTCTCTCTCTTCTGATACCCTGTTGCAAATTGCAGGTACATCCATCAATATTTCCTACTGTATTGTATCTGGAATTAAACAAATTCTGCGTAGGCTCTGCATCGTAAAACAAAGATGGGAAGATATTTCATCCAACAGTCTTCCATAGGTGCCAGCGTGAGCTTTTTGGCCAAACGATTTAAGGGACCTCCTATCTGCTTGCTGTTCCCATATCAAGAGACAGGGTCCATCTCCCTTCCCCTTGAATCCGGGCTGCCCTGTGTCTTGCTTGACCAGAGAATGCAGTAATGCTGTGCTGATTTTACGCCTGGTCTTTAAGAGGCCTGGAAGCTTCCATCGTCACTCTCTGGAAATGCACACTATTAGAAGCCAGCCATCTTATAAAATGTTCAGGCTGGATTACTATGCAAGAGAGTCCCCAACAGGGAGGGTGGCAGCGCCCCCGCAGCCCTGAGCCGAGCCAGCCCTGCTCTCCCATCCTGCACAGAGCTCACAGCTAAGGTCAGACTCCAATGAACCCAGGAGTTCACAAGGAGCTGAAGGCGACCCACTGGAGCCCAGTGGGTCCCTGCAGTGAGAAATAGTACTTCTCTTGTGCTAAATGGCTAGGTTTGCTGGTGGGGGGGGGGAGGGGGACAAGATGCTTTAAATAATAGAAAAACAAATGTAAGAAATTTTAACATGATCTGCTCAACATTCCACAGAGCGATTAGACAAAAGCAAGTTAAAATTGAAAATAATGCAAATACATTAGTAGAATTGACATAACAGTGGCCAAGTGGCACAGCAGCCAGGAAAACAGACTTGAGGATGAGACTGGCCGCCCTGGAACTCTTCTGTGACTGTGGGACTTACCTCATTTTCTTACCTGTAATATGCAAATAAGTTATCTATCCTATAGGGTTGTCAAGAAGATCAAATGAAATAATGAATGGCAAACATTTAAAGCGAGAAATAAGACTGTCAAAGCCAGAAGAGGGGCTTGATAAAGCCAAGAAATTAAAATTGAGAGATATCTGGCAAATGTTGACAGTAAAAAGAGGAGAAAGAGATTGAGATACGAAGATGGACGTAAACAAAGCAGAGAAACACAAACAGTAATGATTATGAACAAAAAAAGTAATATAATTACAGAAGTAGAGAACAATTAATCTAAGGAAATGTTATATAAATCTCCGAAAAAATTAATTAGAAAATCTTGAAGAAATGACTGTTTTTGATGACGAACTTTGACCCGGGAAGGAATGGAAATCCTGAATAAACAAAACGGAAGGCACTGAAAATATTATCCAGAAACTCGTGCCACCAAAGGCACCAAAACCGATATTTTTACTTTTTTTTTCCTTTTTATCTTTCAAATAACTGACAATTCTTGTGATATTTTAAAACTCCAGAGCATGGAAATAGTGGCTATTGCTTTCTATTTATTAGTTCTTCAATAAGATTATTTCATCTCTCACCTTACTTCCTGAGCTTTGCAGTATTTCTTTGTCATCTGATTTTGTTTTATCTTCAAGGTGTGATCTGTTGCTTTATTGAGTTAATGTCCTCAAGAAAGTATCTATAGAAACATGAGAATTTTCCATACTTTGTGGAATCTTTTTTCTCCTTGAGTCATGCTTTTTTTTTCAATACTATGTTCTTATTTTTAAAATGTGTAATGGGTATGCGTCTCTCACCCAGTCTAGAAGAAAATCTAAAAACAGTCTGGAAAATAAGGGTTATGAGAGGTAATTTTTTCTATATGACATAAAAATGTATTGAAAATATACAATAATTAAAAGTACGTTGCTCTGGAATGAGAATAAGTGGCTAATTAGTGGGAAATTTCTTAAAAAGGTAGGTTAGGGGCACACATCCATCTGCATATCTATTTGGCAGTGATCATCTATCTCTGGATCTACCATCTGTTATTTTTCACCCAGCATCTAATCACCCTACTCCTACCTCATGTCCTTCCAGAGGCTCATTCCTTCCTGAGCTCTCATTCCTGTGCTGTTTTTCTGTATCACTTTGGAAAGTGACTTTGGCCTTTCCTGCCAGATCTGAAGCTTCAAGGTAGTTAGTTATGGAGCTGCTTCAGGGAGCAGAGAGCTTCCAGAAGCCCCCTTGAACTTTTCAGAAGGAGAGCAAACCTGCAAGACAGAGAATGAAAGGGTCTTGTTATTTTCTCAACTCGGAATTCAGGTGAGCCTGGAGTTCGCTTCATCCTTAGCCTTCCAGTTGAACTGACCAAAATCTCCCTTTTTCACTTGAGCCAGTTTGAGTTACATTGGTCCTAGCTGCTATAGGCTTATTTTCTGAACTTTCTTCTATTTTTAAATAGCTTTATTGGGGCATAATTCACAGACCACACAATTCATTTAAAGTATGGAATTGAGTGGCTTTTAGTATATTCACATATGTTTGCATCCATCACCAAAATTTTAGAACTGATTCATGACTCTGCACTCCTGAGCCATGATCTCTCCAACCCCAGCAGTGCAAGCCCTAGAAAACCACCACTCTACTTTCTGCCTCTATAGATTTGCCTATTTCGGACTTTCCACATGAAATGAAATCATACAACGTGTGGTCCTTTGTCATTGATTTCTTTCACATAGAGTACTGTTTTCAAAGTTCATCCCTGCTGTAGCATCTGTCAGTATGCCATTCCTTCTAGTTGCCAAATAACATCCCATTGCATGGCTATACTATGTTTTATTTATCCATTCATCAGTTGATGGGCGTTTGAATAATAGGAACATAAGCCATGGATGAAACAGCCTTTTACTCCTTCTATTTTCTTTTTGTGTTGAGCAATCCCTCTGATCCTCAAACTGACCAGGTCTACAGGGAACATCCATTATTAAGATGCAAGGCTCTTGGCTGCAAGCAAGGTTCTTGGTCTCTCTGTGACTGACAAGAACAGATGAGCTGAGATGACAGTTGCTCTTATCAGCATCTATGGAAGTTGATAGTACCTGAAGCAAACCTCCACCGTTTGAAGTTTTAGAGCCCAGACTTAGCAGTTCTGGAACGTTGATGATCTGTTGTGAGGGCCATGCGGTCACTGGCTGTTTCAGAAAAACCGAATCCTCTTAACTTGGTAGTAACCCAAACAAAAATGGACTGCTCACCAGGCAGTCCTAAATATTTTATTTCATTTATCAATTCTTACATTTTTTTCCAAGCACCCCCCCTCATACCTGGAATCATTGAGCTGTATGGGAGAAGAGTATTGGAAATCAAATTCTGTTGACATAACTGAATTTTCCATGTCTTGCTGACACCTCTGCTAGGATGGGTCTGTAGTTAACACGATCACCTTCTTTCTTTTCTGGGATGCATGTTATGATCCATGGAGAGAAAACAACCATCATGAACCCTCTCTCAGTTTTAAACCTAAGGTTCCCGACAGAACCTAGGAATTTTAACTATTTATCAGTACATACTTGACTTCCCTCTTTGTTTTGTTTTCTGGTTTGTTTGTTTTTGTTTTTTGTGGGGGTTTTTTTTGGTCTCTCCTCAAGCCTGTAGGATTCGTCTGCCTTTGGAGCAAGGATCTGTCATTTGTCTGGAACAGATCATCTTCTGGGTACGGCACTTTATACAGACCAGCCTGAGTGAAATAAATACACAAGACGCAAAGCTCAAAGTGACATATTCCAGATCTGACATTCTTACCATGGCTTTGAGCTTCAGGCACTGACAAATCTTCCACACGTACCAACTCTCCCAGAGGAGGGAATGTAACGATGTTTATGTTATACAATATGTAAAATATTTATAGCCCGGCTTCAACACAAACTATCACTTAAATCAGGAGCTAGTATTTACAATCAGGGCAAGGGAAGCCCTCGGTGCCACCCTTTGTAGGCAAAAGGGGAACCCAATGGAGTAAATGATGGGTTTATGTACAGAATAATATTCCACCAGTGTCAGTGCTTTAAAGAATAACAGTTATGGGAAAGGTTTTTAATGTGCGTGCTTCTTTTAGAATTGTTAAATTAAAAGAAGGGCAAAATTTATGCCTTTCTGACTATTTCCCTTATCTTTAGAATGGAAAATTCTTTTCTTTTGACAAACCATTCTTTCATGAATAACCTCTTCAAGAGCATTTACTTATCATTATTAATAAATTGTTACCGTAATAAATTATATTTTAAACATTTTATTAAATGCAGTTCTCATGTACTTAAAATAAATTGCAAAGCCGGCTTTTTTCATGGTATTTAATATATATGGTGTGACACAATGTGCTTTTAATATATTTAATGTTATATACTTTAAAATGTAAGTGTGTTGTACTTTTATGGAACTTACTTTATATTCCTTTCTGTATGGAAAATGTATTACTTTTTAATACGGGTTCATTGTGGAGTGCCATTAAGAAATAGAGCAGGGTTCTTAAAAGTGGTAACTTTCAGAATTTAAGTACATTAAGCATGGGGGAGGGGAAGAAACTGCATTATGGGAACATCAGGCATCTAATTGAAACTGACAAAAGCAAGGGGAGAAATCTCACATTGACATTGTAATGGCACTCGCATTTGCATTGACATCATAACAGTTCTAATGCAAGCACAGGAGACGCTGCCACTGACAAAAAAAGACTTCCCCCGACGTTCCTTTGCTTTCGCACTTTCTTTGGACAGGCTATCACTGTCATTCACGATAAAGATAAAAATATTATGGAAAACATCTTCTTCAGTCCGTGCTTATTAGATACTTTCCTCAGTTGAAATGTGGTGGTCGTTTTTGAGAGCTTCGTATTTTTCAGCCTCAAAAATACACCTTTTGAGTCCCTGGGGAGAACGCATCACCAAATTCTGAATCACTTAAAATGGTTCTGTAAAAAAGAAATTTAAAAATGGATTTTGCAGGAAAAAAATTGTTTGGCATAGATCCTTAAGGTGAGAGAGAAATCTGTTTCTTCTTTTGAAGATGCTGTAAATCTTTCAGGTCAGTAGGTGCGACAGGGTGACAGCAGACACAGGTGCAAAGTGTGTCCCCCCCAGGGAGGAAAATAATCCCTGAACTTAAAGGGAGCCGCCGGACCCCGTGATCACAATTACTAACCAAATTAAGTTAGGGAACTGCACCTCTAGGCTGGAATTCTGGAAGTCTTCCTTTGTTCTTTAGCCAACCTCTGTTGGTTAGCAGGCTTCAGGCTCAGTATCAGCTCTGGAACCAGAACACTGGTCTTAGAATGTTGCCTCTAACAGTGTCTCCACCCACCCGGGCCTTCCTGCTGTGTCCCTGCCTCTCTGCACCCTTGGCTGGACCTTACTGTCTACTGCCTGGCTTCCCTGGGGCCCCAGTGGGCTGCAGGACCAGACTCTTCCCCAACACCACAATGTGGGTCTGACCTCCTAGTGTCTGTCCCTTTCTGGAAGGTGAATCTCATTCTAGACACCTCATCTCCTCCCATCTAACTTCTTGCAATGCAGGTCACCAGGCTTTGTCTGGCCATGTCCTCACAAGTGACGTGAGGAGGATTGTTTGAGCCTCCATAAGATTTTAATGTGAAAATGTTAGATCCTTGAAGGGAAGGTGAGATTTTCTCTCATTCATTCATTCAACATCCATTCCCTGAATATTTATCAAGCGCCAGCTCCATGTCCAGCCCTGCTGTAGGCACTATTCATCAGAGAATGAGAAGGACATGTCTTCTGAGGGCAAGAAGTTAGACCGTAAACAAGTAAACAGCCAATCAGTGCGTGTTCTCAAATCCTGATGATGCTACGGAGAAAATAAGATGAAGACTTGGAATTTAACTGGGGGAGAGGGCACTTTCTTAACCTTGTAAAGAAAGGTTTCTCTTGTGTCGAAGAACTAAAGAAGGAACAGGAGCCATGACACAGAGGAAAGATAATCCCAAGGTGGGAAGATGTGAAGAACCAGGAAGAATCCATCAGCTACAGCATGGATGATGAGGCTGGGTTTGGGGAAAAGCTTGTTGGTCACGTCACAAAAGTTTGGAAGTTGCCAAAGGATTTAAGTAGCAAATGACCATGTTCTAATTTAAAAGGATGTCTGTCTGCTGTCTGAAGAGTGGATTGAAAGGTATCAAGAATGAAATTTGGAAGAACAATAAAGATGGCATTGCAGCAATCCAGGAAGAGAGGTTAGTTCTTTGACCAGAGTGATGCTGGTTGGCATGAAAGGAGTAGATGGGCTCAAAGTATGTGTTAAAGAAGCCATAGGACCTTGTGATGAGGGATGTAAAGAGAAGAAGGAATCAAAGACTACATCCAGCTTCCTATCTGAGTAACCGTGTGGCTGGTGGGGACCACTTACTGAGAGAGGACAGCCTGAGACGGGCAGAAATGTTTTCAATGTCCTATTTTGCGATGTTTCTGCAAACTCCAAGTAGAAATGTCAAGTAGGCAGTGGGATAAATAAGTTTGAAGTGTAGAGAATAGCTTGGAGCTGGAGATCAACATACCAGAGTCATCAGCATACTGGTGAGGTTTAATGCCCTCGTGAAGAAGAGAGTTACCCAGGGAGAGAACACAGGGCGGGAGAGCCACTGGCCGCAGGACTGAAATCTTCAGAACTCCAAAGTGTGGATATCAGGTTGAAGGGGAAGAGTCCAAAAACAGAGTAGCTGGAAAGAAGAGAATCAGGAAATCTTGAGATGCCTTCCAGAGTGGTCAACAGTTCAGAATGCTGAAGAAAGAGCCAGTGAAATGAGATCCGAGGTGAGGCGATTTGGTCTGAGAACCGGGACTCACTGGTCACCTTGGTGAGAATGGTCCTGGCCGGCTGGAGACTGGCAATGGGGGCTGGGAGGGACATCCCTGCTGGAGTAGCTTGTGGAGTCGAGGTGGGGAAGGGGTCCTCTGGGACAGGAAATGTTTCAGAAATTTGCTGAGGAGGAAGGTGGAAAAACAGGACCATTACTGGGGTAGGGGAACGGGGAGTCTAGAAAATACTGTTTGATTTTAGTGATGTGCATTTATGTTACATTAGAATAGCATCTAACATTGGAGTGGTCTCACAGGTGTCACCTAGTTTGATTCCATAAACACCTTCCGAGGCCCATAGGATGCTCATTACTTACATTTTACTGATGAAAAAACTGAAGCTTGGAGAGACGAAGACCCTTGTCCAAGGCCCAGTACGGGATTATCTCACTGCATTATGTTTTGTTTTATTGTGCTTCACAGATATTGTACTTTTTCACAAATTGAAGGTTTGTGGCAAGCCTGCAATAATTAAGGCATGTACATTATTTTTTCAGACATAATGTTGTTGAACACTTAATAGACTACAGTATAGTGTAAACATAACTTTTATGTGCACTGGGAAACCCCCCAAAATTGTGTGACTTGCTTTATTGCGATATTCACTTTATTATAGTGATCTGGAACCAAACCCGCAGTATCTCAAGGTATGGCTGTGCCAGCTTCATGAGCATGTGTAGTGCATTGTATGGTGTCTGCCCAAAAGATAAGTCCATGTCCTAACCTACAGAACCTGTGAATGTGACCTTGTTTGGAGCAGTGGTTTTTACAGGTGTAATTAAGACAAAACTGCCAGGTATTCAGCTTTACTGGGTAAAGTGCAAGCTAAGCCTGTCATCATCACCATCACCACCATCACCATCGTCATCACCACCATCATCATCATCACCACCATCACCATCGTCATCACCACCATCACCATCATCACCATCACCGTCGTCATCACTGTCATCACCATCATCACCACCATCACCATCGTCATCACCACCATCACCATCATCACCATCACCGTCGTCATCACCGTC